>NC_045436.1:15244872-15335673 GCF_002776525.5 Piliocolobus tephrosceles | reverse complement strand
CAGAGGAAATTATTATACATTTATATATACCAGGTATACCACACACACATACATATATATATATACCAGGTATACCAATGTATAATGCAGAGGAAATTAATTAATAATATAAAACGTACCAAAGAATATAGAAAATAATACCATGAATATGCATGGCTAGACAAAAACTGCCAAGGCTGTTTGTGTTTCCTCACCTATTACTTCATGACATATATAAGCATTGCCAAACATTATGTAATAATTTTGTATATTCTTTAACTTTATATAAATACATTTTTTCTGTATGTATTTTTCTGTAACTTGATATTATATTTGTAAGAATCAACCATATTAATACCTGTAGCACTAGGTCATTTGTTATAATGTCTATTTTGTTTGACATTAATATAACTATATATAGCAATTTTGGTTTTTATAAGTTAGTATATGTTTTTCTATGTAAGTCACAGATTTGTATGTGCTTTAGCTTTATTTTATGTATGCCTCTTGCTACGATATGAATGTTTGTGTCCCACCAAAATTCAAATGTTGAAACCTTATCTCCAATGCAAGAGTATTAAGAGGTAGAGACTTTGGGAGGTGATTAGGTCATGAGGGCTCCTCCCTCATGAATGGGACTAATGCCCTTATAAAAGAGGCTTGAGGGAGTCTGCCTAGTTTCCATGTGAGGACACCTAGAAAGCAACATCTATGAGGGATGAGCTCTAACCAGACACCAAATCTGCTGGGAGCTTTATCTTGAACTTCCCAACTCCACAACAGTAAGCAACAAATTACTATTTTTTTTTTCTTTCCAGAATAAATGAATTATGCTATTACCAGGGTCAAAGTGAATTTGACTTTCAATTTTATATAATCCATCAATGACTATTCTCTTTTTAAAGGCTTGGCAGCTCTTTGGGGGTTGGAAGAAGACCATGAAGCTCTAAGTGCTTCAGAGGAATGGGGTTGCCAAAACAGATGTGAGAGACACAGAGAGGAGGCTGGGCCAATGACGAAGGTAAAGATCCAATTCACTGTTCCAGCTAAACTTGATCTTACTGGTAGTTTCAATAAAATAAAGTAACAACTATTTCTCCTAAGAATTTACTATTGACTTTTTAAGAAGCAAATATACCATTGGCTTAGAAAATAATGGGTTATTGTTTTCCTTTTGAATACAGTTTTCTTTTTCTTTTTTACTTTATTTTTCATACCTCCAAGCAGCACCAGAACAGATGAATTCAGTTTTCTGTGCATGTATTCTCCAGGGAGAGTCGGGGGAAAATTTTGACTTTTGTAGTGGCTGGAAAGTATATGTTTCATCATAGCAAGGAAAAGTTGTGTATGACACTTCAAAAGTAGAGTCCTTGAGTTCTTCCTGGGGACCAGCATAGCAGCTGCTATGAGATCAAAGTTTCAATAGACCCCCTGCTCAGAAAAATTGAGAAAATTGAATCCCCTGGAACTAGATATTTATTCCTTTATGTTGTTTAGTTCAGGTTATGATTTCAATGAGAATCTTCAATCAGAACTTGAAGGTTTATCTTCCTTGAAATGAGATAAATTGGCCAAAATCATCCCCTACTTGCATAAACATACAATTTCAGGTAACAGTCACTGGTGGGTGATGTTTCTTTATTTTGTATCTAACGCCTGCTCTATGCGTTCTCTCCTCCTAGGGTGTTATTTTGGGTCTGAGTGCAGAAGAGACATGTGCTAAAAGGTCATCAGTTTAGAACCAGCCCTAGATCGCCTGGAATCCTGCCCAGCTGAATCTTCCTCCTTGTAACATGGGCTTTGGGAATTCGTGAGAGATTTAAATAAAGTAAGAGACACTTTGGAAATGAATTCATAGGGCACTGGGGAAATGCTGAGGATATAGGGGCAGGAACTATGGTTGGAGCAGAGAGCAACAGGAGATCTGGAGATATTTATAGCAGTGAGTTGTCACTCAGTTCATACTGGATGACTAAAATGAGGCGTGTCTGCCCTCTGAGCAACCTGAATGGAAGGAAGCCTTTTCACCTTTTATCTGCAGTGAGTGGGTGCTCCACGGAATGTTCAATCAAATCTGAACTGAAAGAAACATTTTAAACTCACAGTTCAGGAGATCATAGAATAAACAGAAATTAGCAAGAGATTTTAATTTCAATTTTCTACTTGTGATAGTCACTGGTAAGAAAAAACTATAAAATAAAATAACAACCTATATTCTAGTTAGTCTCAAGCAGAATTTTTGGGGATTGTTATTGAAAGTTCTATGTAATCGTTCTTTATATTAAAACTATATTTGTCTAGGCTTGGTGGCTCATGACTGTAATCCCAGTGCTTTGAAATGTCAAGGCAGGAAAGTTGCTTGAGCCCAGGAGTGCTAAACCAACCTAGACAACAGGGCAAAATCCCATCTCTATCAAAAATACAAAAATTAGCTGGGCATGGTGGCATATACCTGTAGTTTCAGTTGCCTGGGAGGCTGAGGTGGGAGGATCACCAGAGCCCAGGAGGTTGAGGCTTCAGTCAGCAGTGATCATGCCACTGCACTCCAGTCTGGGTGACAGAGGGAGACCCTGTCCCAAAGTAAATAAATAAATAAATAAATATTATTTGTGTATATATATATTTGTAAAAATATACATATATTTATAAATAATTTTTATTTACAAATAATTAACTCATGGTGTGATAACCTATTCAGAAACTTGTAAGTGATGTGTTAGCCCTAGCATTGCTATATCCCTATTTATTTTCTTCTCTTACCTTCCACACAGTGTGTTTTATTAGGATTTACTAAAGCAACATCTTCAAAGGGGTGTTTTAGAAGGAGAGGTTGGTCGGAACCAGAAAATGCATTCCTAGGGTGATCTGTGGGATACATCCAACTGACTCTCCGAAAAGGTCAGCCACATGTGTTTAATCATTATACTACATCACCACACTCCAAAGTCAGGGTGGAAATTATCTACCAAATCTCAACCTTCCAAGCCAACAGAGTTACTTTCTGATCCCTACTATATGTCACACTAGAAAGTAAGTATATAGACCTTATTATCAAAGTGGCTATGCATGCTCAAAATATAAATGAGTTTAAAATGATTTATAATTGTTGAAGCATAAATTTGAGATAATGCTGTTTTTGAATGGCCTATAAACTTAGAATTGTTTATATATATTTTAATGGCTAAGAAGAAATTAGAAGAATAACATTTCATGACACATGAAAAGTATTTGAAATTCAAGTTTCAGTGTCCATAAAGTTTTATTGATCACAGTCACATTCATTAATTTATGAATTGTCTATGGCTGCTTTGTACTACAATGGCATGATTGTGTACTTTTAAAACAGCCTAAAATTTCCAGTATATGACCTTTGAAAGAAAAAAGTTTGATATTCGCTACTTTATGCCCTTGTCAGGTAGAATTCAGGGGTCTCCATGGGTCAGATCCAGGTATGGCTATCCCCTGTTCTTTCTTTTGTGTATCAATGTATATAAATTGTCTTTCCTCTGGTCTACATAGCCAGGAGCATAGCTTGAGTGACTAGTTATAATGTTTTCTGATATTCTGCATGGGAAGAACTCAGAGGGCCACTCCAGATGTATTCCGGAGGACACCAAATGTCTGGGGGACACCAAATGTATTCACAGGGACACTCCAAATTATATTCTGTATGGGAGGAACTCACAAGGACACTCCAAATGTAGTACAATCTGTATGTATATGGCACTGTATGTATATGGCACTTCAGTCCATTTATGGACTGAAAAGTTGAGAAGCCTATTTCTGGCACAGCACTATATTCTGGTACCACAGAGACATCATAAAATTCTAACTTGATTTTTGCTGTATTAAGAATACCACCTCTGTGATCTTCTTATTTGGTCATAATTTCTTTGAGTTTTTATCCTTCAAATAGCTAGGCCATTATTTTGGAATGCTCAGACTTGTAGATTATTATTATTATTTTTTCAGTTCATTCCCCCAGTTCGGAGTGGAATTTGCATGCCTTTAGATTATTTAAAGTGATTTCACAGGTTTACTGGGGCATCCAAAGTCGAGTAAAACTGTGCTAACACCATGACATTTTTCCTTTGGAGTTACATTCTGGGGAACTGGAATTCTATTTTTCTATTCCCTGTGCTTTGGGAAACCAAGAATACTGGCTTCATAGCAGCAAGGACAGTGATTAATATTCTGTGCTCAATGTTCCATTGGTCTGAGAGTAAAGGGAAAAGGGTTCAGAGCCATTTCTGCCTCCAACTAGTTTTGTAGCTTTATGCTCCTCATTTAAATTATATGGACCTTAGTTTCTTTTTTAATTGGCAAATAATAATTGTATATATTTATGAGGTTCAATGTAGTATTTTCATACATGTATACATGGTGGGATAATCAAATTAGGTGAGTTAACATATCCTTCACAGAACATTTGATATCCTCTTTTAACTGTTTTAAAATATATAGTACATTATTATTAACTATAGTCACCATGCTATGCAGTAGATCATGTTTCTTATGTTCCTTATGTCTAACTGAAACTCTGTACCCTTTCACCATCATCTCCCCTTTCCTTGTCTACTCCTGCACCCCAATCATTGCCAGCCTCTCATCCATTCTACTCTCTACTTGAATGAATTTGACTTTTTAAAATTTCACATAAAAGTGAAATAATATGGCATTTGTCTCTCGGTGCCTGGCTTATTTCACTTAGCCTAACTTCCTCTAGGTTCATCCATGTTGTCACAAATGCCAGAATTTCCTCTGTCTCTCTTTCTCTCTCACTCTGTGTGTGTGAAGTCCTAAGAGTGTTCTATTGTGTATATATATGACATTTAAAATATCAATTCATGCTTCAGTAGACACTTGAGTTTTTTCTATATCTTGGCTCTTGTGAAAAATTCTTCAGTGAAGGTGGGAGTGCAGGTATCTCTTCAAAATACTGATTTCAATTCCTTTGGGTATATACTGTACCCCAAAGTGGGATTGCTGGATCATATTGCAATTCTTTTTATAGGTTTTTTGAGGAAGCTCAATACTGTATTCCAAAATGGCTGTACTAATTTATAGTATCACCACCAGTATACGAGGGTTTCTTTTTCTCCACATCCTTACCAACACTTAACTTTTGTTTTCTTAATCCAATTGAACAGGTAGGTATGAGGTGATATTTCATTGTGGTTTTGATTTGCATTTCTCTAATGATTAGTGATGTTGAGCAGTTTTTTCTTATATCTGTAAACTACATCTGTCTTCTTTTGAGCAATGTCTATTCAGGTTTTTTTGTCCATTTTTAAATAGGTTTATTTGTTTTCTTGTTACTGAGTAATTTGTGTCCTTGTATATTTTGAATATTAGCCCCCTTATCTGATGTATAATTTGCAAATATAATATTTGCAAATATAATGTGCATTATCTCTTCGCTCTATTGTTTCTTTTGCTGCCCAGAAACTTTTTAGTTCAATACAATTATATTTGTCTATTTTGCTTTTGTTGCCTGTGTTTCTGGGATTATATCTGAAAAGTCATTGTTCCAGACCCTGTCATGGAACTTTCCCCCTATGTTTTCTTCTAGTGGCTTTACAGTGTCATGTCTTACATTTAAGTCTTTAATCCATTTTGGCTTTATTCTTGTATAAGAGTGAAATAAAGGTACTTTTCATCTTTTTTCATGTGGATATCCAGTTTTCCCATTTATTGAAGAGACTGCCCTTTCCTCATTTTGTCTTCTTGGAACCTCTGTCAAAATTGACTGTAGATGTGTAGGTTTATTTCTGGGCACTCTATACCATTCCATTGGTCAATTTGTCTGTTTTTATGCCAGTACATTCTGTTTTGATTACTATAGCTTTGCAATATATTTTGAAATTCAGTTGTGTGATATCTTTAGCTTTGTTCTTTTTGGTTAAGAATGCTTTGGCTATTGGGGTCTCTTGTGGACCCATATGAGTTTTACGATTGTTTTTTCTGTTTCTGTGAAAAATGACATTAGAATTTTGATAGAGGTTGCATTGAATCTGAAGACTGCTTTGGTAGTATACATTTTAACAATATTAATCCTTCAAATCCATGAACACAGGGTGTGTTTTCTTTTATTTGTGTAATCTTCAATTACCTTCATCAATGTTTTATAGTTTTCAGTATACAGATCTTCCATCTCTTTGGTTAAATTTACTCATAAGCATTTTATTTATCTATTTTTGACACTATTACAAATGGGATTGTTTTCTTAATTTATTTTTCACATAGTTTGTTATTAATATGTGGAAACACTAGTGTTTTTTTTGTATGTTAATTTTGTGTTCTGCAACTTTGCTGAATTAGTTCATTAGTTCTAACAGGTTTTTGGTGGAGTCTTCTGAATTTTCTATGTAAAATATCATGTCAGCAAAAGACAATTTCACTTCTTCCTTTCCCATGCAGATGCCTTTTTTTTCTTGCCTAATTGTTCTGGCTTGGATTTCCAGTACTGTGTTGAACAGAGGTGGTGAGAGTGGGCATCCTTGTCTTGTTTTTGGGCTTAGAGAAAAAGCTTTCAATTTTTCACTATTGAGTACAATGTTAGCTGTGGGCTTTTAATATATGACCTTAGTTGTTTGGAGGAACATTCCTTCTACACCTAATTTTATCATAAAAGGAAGCTGGATTTTGTCAAGTGCTTTCTCTATTTCAACTGAGAAATCATGCACTTTTTGTCCTTCATTCTGTTAATATGGTGAATCACATTTATTGGTTTGTATATGTTGAACCAAACTTGCATTCCAGAGATAAATCCCACTTAATCATGGTGAGTGATCCTTTTAAAGTACTGTTGAATATAGTTTGCTAGTATCTTGTTGTGAAATTCTGCATCTGTTTGTCAGTGATATTGGCCTGTAGTTTTCTTTTCTCATGGTGTCTTTGTCCAGTTTTAGTGGCAGAGTAATGCAGCCTAATAAAATGAATTTGGAAGTATTCTTTCAATTCTCTGGAACAGTTTGAGTAGAACTGGTATTAGTTTTAAAAAAATATTTCATAGAATTCAGTTATGAAGCCATCTGGTTCTGGGTTTTTCTTTAGGTGATTTAAAAAGCCTGATCTAATACTCTGACTCATTATTAGTCTGTTTAGATTTCCAGTTTCTTCATGATTCAGCTTGGTAGGTTATATGTTTCTAGGAATTTATATTTTTTTTTCTAGGATGTTCAATTCATTAGTGCATAATTGCTCATAGTAGTCTCATGATCCTTTCTCTTTCTGTTATTGGATGTAATGTCTCCTTTTTTATTTTAAATTTTATTTATTTGGTTTTTTTTTTTCTTTTTCCTTAATCTAGCTAAGGGCTTGTCAGTTTTATTTAGCTTTTCTAAAGACCGATTTCTTAATTTTATTCATCTCTTCTATTGGTTTTCTAGTCTCTGTTTTATTTATTTCTACTCTGATTTTTGTTATTTCCTTTCTTCTGCTAACCTTGGACTTAGTCATACTTCTTTTTCTAGTTCCTTAAAGTATAATATTAGGTTGTTTGCTTGAGATCTTTCTTCTTTTTTGATGTAGATGCTTATTGCTATAAACTTCTCTCTTAGAACAGCTTTTACCATATCCCATAAGTCTGGTATGTTGTGTTTCCATTTTCATTTGTCTCAAGATTTAAAAAATTTCTCCTTTAATTTCTTCTTTAACCCAACAGTTGTTTAGGGGCATGTTATTTAATTTCCACATATTTGTTCATTTTCCATGATTCCTCCTGTTCTTGTTTTTTAGTTTCATACCACTGTGGTCAGCAAAGACAGTTAATATAGGAACTTAGTTTTCAAAATTATGAATCAATGTAGTTTGACTAGATGACCTTGGTGGCTACCAACAACTGTGAAATATAATGCTCTTATTTTAACTCATTAAAGATTGCCCTCCTCCTCCATTGAATTGACTCAGAGTACTTAGGATTTTGTCAAGGTATATATTTGCTGCCTATCTATCTGAAATTTAGTGGAATTTGTTTTGTTTTTAATGCAATTGAACTATTGCAATGAATAGATGTAATGGAAATATTGTAGTGAAATGCTTTTCACTACATTTAAAGAAAAGTCACTGGATGGCAGTTAATAATTATAAAAAGTACAAAGACCGTAATAATAAGATAAGTAAATATAAGATAATTAGCTGTATGTATACAAACTAAGAATATTCTGGTGGTAAAGATGGGCATGAGTTAAAAAAAATTCTAGGCATTATATTTAAAACAAAGAACAATCTGCCCGCACTGATCTAAATAAAAACAGCTTCTCAAACTTCCATCTTCTTCCATATCACCGTGTTTAAGGATTAAATTGTTCTTGTATTTTTTGACTATTAAAGGCACAACATTTGTCAACTCAACCCTCTTCAGACTTTATCAGTAACAAAAAGTTGCCCATGCTTGATAAGATAATGGGTGAGAAGGTGGGAAGGCAGAAGCAGCCAACAGAGAAGACAAAGGATCTAAAAAATTGAGAGAGAAAGAAAGGAGAAAAATATGTAGAAATTTCAAGTTGATGATAATATTCTAAGACCAGTTGAACACTTACTTTGTTTTCTGGAAAAGAATCTTTGACCTCATGAAACACATTGTGAATGTGTTTTGTTCTTCCTGACTCAACCTAAGAACAGAACATTGAATTCAAAAATTTTATAAAATAAAAGTACAAAGGCAATAATAAAAGTAAATATAACAATGTACAACTATATGTATAACTATATATACAAAGTTATATTATGTATAACTATGTATACCTAGTTTGTAACTACGTATACAAACTAAGAACATTCTGGTAGTAAAGTTGTGCCAATATAAGAAAGTTCTAGTTGATGTTGACCCTGACAAGGCACACTTCATCTCGAAGGCATTTTTGACGGTAAATCTAAACAGCCTGTTGTCTTTGTCTTTTTCAGATAGTTTACTGGTGAGCAGCCAGACATTTGAAAATAATTTCTGTTTTTCCACAGCTTGAAGATTGAATCAGAAAAAGTAGTACAATCATTTTGAAAATAAATATTTTTAAAACAAATCACTTCGAGGATGATTTGTTTTATATAAGTAAATTATATGTAATATATTTTTATTCCTTCTCTGTATAAAAATACTACCTTTAGGCATTTTGCTATGTTGTATTAAGAAAATGTCTCCTCCACCCCACTACCAAGGGGCTGTTCCTTTCAGATGAAAAGGTTGTTCTTTTCCTAATACTAGCTAGGTCACTTTGGTAGTTTGCTGTCAGGACATGAGGTATTACTAGTGTTCTCTCACTTGCCAATGAAGGTAATTTTGAATGCCTCCAGTCAGCATTTTGTTTTGGAAAAAAGATTGATTCAGGACTTAATGCTTGTTGAGATTATGAGAATAATTCACCAATCTGTGCCTCATCTAAAATGAAAACAGTGGACATAACTTACCATTGTCTATCTTTAAAATTTTATGATTAGAGTAAAAACCAGAGAGAAATGAGGTAATGCTTGAGGCAAATTATTACACTCAAACTCTCTCATGTTGTGTCTCAAGTACCCTAAGGATGCAGCTGTCCATGGCTATCAGCTGACAGTCACATTATTGCCATGTAAGGTAAGAAAAAGCTACTTTATTTAACTTCTATGAACCAGGATATGCATTAGTTGTTAAGGATACAAAACTAAATAAATCGTGACCCTTGTCCCTGAAGAAGTGTGGCAGTATTTGCAGATGAAGTTGTAAACAGAGTTAAACTGTTATGTAATAGTAAGTAGAAAGCAGGCATTCAAACGAAATCATTCAGGGATTGAAAATATTTGCTGATTATATTAGTTTCTTATTGCTGTTGTAACAAAGTATCAAAAATCAGTGATTTTAAACATCACAAATCTATTATTTTATAGTTCTGAAGTCAGAAGTCAAAATGAGTCCCAACCAGGCTAAAATCAAGGAGTTGGTCGGGCGTGTTTTTTTCTACGGGCACCAAGGGAATTCATTCTCTTACTTTTTCCAGCTTCTAGAGGCCACCTGCACTTTTTGCTTCATGCTAACCCTCTCATGTCTTCAAAGCCAGCAATGAACAGTCTAGTCTTTCTCACATCATGTTACTCTGACATTCAGTCTTCTGACTCCTCTTTCACTTATAAGGACTCATATGATTACCTATTTCCCACTAGAAAATCCAGGACAGTCTCCCCATCTGATATGGTTTGCCTGTGTCCCCAACCAAATCTCATCTTTAATTGTAGCTCCTGTAATTCCCACATGTTGTGGGAGGGACCCGGTGGGAGATAATTGAATCATGGGGGTGGTTCCTCTATACTGTTCTCATGGTAGTGAGTAAGTCTCACAAGATATAATAGTTTTAAAAAGGGAAATCCCTTTCACTTGGTTCTCAGTCTCTCTCTTGCCTGCCGCCGTGTGAGACATGGCTTTTGCCTTCTGCCATGATTGTGAGGCCTCCTAGCCATGTGGAACTGTGAGTTCATTAAACCTCTTTTACTTCATAAGTTACCCAGTCTTGGGTATGTCTTTATCAGCAGCATGAAAATGGACTAATACACCTTCTCAACATTAATTTATTAACAATTTTAATTCCATCTGCAACCTTAATTCCTTCTTGTCATGTAACATAGCATATTCACAGTTTCCAGGGATTAGGATGTAGACATCTTTAGAAAGCTATTATTCTGCCTACCACATTGATGGGATTGTAAATCTTGAGTTTTCATGTAGCTTTCATGACCAATTCCAGTTAATCTTACTCGTGCAATGGTCATTTAAAAACATGCAATTAGTTCCATGAATTTGAAGTCCTCCCCAAGTCTGATATGAGTCTTTAAAAATTCATCCAGGACACAAAGGACAACTGGATTAGAACATTGCTGGCATGGCTTTTATGAGAACTGTGTGCCTATATCATCCCAGTCTGTATTTTTAATTCTGGTTCATTCTGACTGTGTATTGCTTCAGTATGTACAATTCCAAGGAACTGATGTTTTATTAGCACCATCTGTTTATTACAGATTATGAGTCATCAGTTGGCTCCCGGAACCTTAAGGCCTTAGACACTTTAATATTAATTCACAGGTCTTTGTGAGTATGAACCCTGGAAATCTGAGACAGATCCCAGTCAACTTGAAAGTTTATTTTGCCAAGGTTGAGGATGCATGCCATGACACAGACTCAGGAGGTCCTGATGACATATGTCCAAGGCGGTCAGGGCTCAGCTTGGTTTTATGCATTTTAGGGAGGCATGAGACATCAATCAGTACGTATAAGATGTACATTGGTTCAGTCTGGAGAAGTGGGAAAACTTAAGGCAAAGACGAAACAACTCGAAGTCGGGAGGGGGCTTCCAGGTCATAGGTAGATAGGAGACAAATGGTTGCATTCTTTTGAGTTTCTGATTTCTGTCACTCAGGCTGGAGTTCATGGTGTGATTCCAGCTCACTGCAATTTCTCCCTCCTGGATTCAAGCAATTCTCGTGCTTTAGCCTCCCAATAAGCCAAAATTACAGGGATGCACCACCATGCTAGGCTAGTTTTTGTATTTTTAGTAGAGACGGGGTTTTGCCATGTTGATCAGCTGGTCTCAAACTCCTGGCCTCAAGCAGTCTGCCTGCCTTGGCCTACCAAAGATCTGGGATTACAGTTGTGAGCCACTGCACCTGGCCAGTGGAAACACATTTAAATGCTCCTCTCTTTTGAAAACAACAGTTAGTTTTTTGAACTGTAAAGGAAATATTTGTTAATTGTAGACATTTTGAAACAATTCTAAAATTCAAAGAATTAAAATCATCCATAACTCTTTTACCTACTTGTAGTTAAGTTTTTGTTATATTTCTCTCCAGTCGGTAATAATCTTTTCTTGAATGATGTGAAAAAATCACTAGTTCTTGGTGTTTGGTGTTTTTTTTTATTATTTATAATTCAATCAGCCTCATTTTACCAATTTATTTCCAACACAATAAGGAGTTGAAAATTTTATATACACCTCGGCAGAGCCTAAAAATGATAAACCAAATTTTCCTGTCTTTCAGAAATTTAGAAATGGAGTTTATGTAAGCATTACCTTTCTACTCTTCCTGACCTTTAGGGCCACTACATGACATTTTTTTTTTTTTTTTAAATAAAAAGGAAAGAAAAGTCTGAGTATTTATTTTGAGCAAACATTCTGTTAGCCATGGGAAAACAAAAGGGTATAAAAAATTTGTCTTCGAAGAGTTTATAGTGCGGTTGTATAGGAAGGCACATCTTCAAAGAAAATTTCAATGCAACTGGAAGATGGGGCTCTAAGGACCCAGCCTCTCTCATGGAGGAGGTAACATTGCCCAGATAATCTCATTCCAGAGAGAATCAAAGTTTCCTCTCTGTGGTTACAAGAACATGGCAGGTGCCAAGTGTTCATTCTGGAGGATCACCAGAAAACTATGGGCCAGTGAATCTGGAGAAGTACAAAACTGGGTCAGGTATAGTCAGTTCCTGAGAGAATCATGGTGCCATTCACCAGGATAAGAAAATCCCAAGAAAAGTGGACATCATTTTACTGAGAAGGAAAAGAAATGATTTTGTCTGGACACGATTGACTGTCATCCTCTGGTGATATCCTGCATCAGGCATCAAAGAATCGTAGATCAATGAACAATTAATACTTGAAGGGATTTTAGAGGCAATTATTGTGTTTAATTTTTTTCATCTTAGACATAGTGGAAGATAAGTTTCCAAGAGATTTAACAATTTTGCAAATGCCACCAAACAAATTGGTTATAGAAGTGGGACTAAAAGATAAATTCCTTCTTTTAGTGCTGCTAGCACATGAGAAATTCTGAGTTTTTGTTCCTTGTTCTTTGGTGATGGTCGGTTCAGTCATCTCAGACAATCTCAAAAGGGAATTTTGGACAAGGTAACCCCAGCATCCTTTCCAGCTCTGATAGTCAACTACCATCAGATAGGCTCAGGAGAAATGTGGCTTGCTGAAGAATGGATTTGTAAGCACTGAGAACGTTTAAGATCCCTGAGAGAAAAAATGACAGGGATCAGGATATCAATGATTAAGCTTTGTGCTACCTCTTGATATGTGGTGTGGAAGAAAGAAGAGAAACCACAAAGGACACCCACAAAGAAATGGGTATCAAAGCAGAAGAATAGGAAAAGGCCTGGGACACAGACAAGAGGAGGGGCTGAAGAAGGACTGATTAAATGTGGCAAATGCCACAGATGTCGAGGCGGATGGGAATTGGGAAACGGCAATGGGATTTGATAATGAGATTGGACAAGAAGAGTCTTTGTATATAAAAGATTTAAAGTACATTGATTACAGTAAATTATCTATTAAAAGATGGATACAAAAGAGAAAATATTGAATGTAGGTAGTTCAAAGATAAATAAGGTAAGAGATAAAGTGTATAGAATTGTGCAGGCTATAAGAACAATTACAGGCAGAGGAGAAGAAAAGCAAGATATTGAAGATTTGTGAAGAAGGATTTGTCTGATGGCTTGAAGTTCCAGAAGAGGTGGAAGATGAGGAATACCCTTAACACAGACAGAGAGGCTGATTTGGGCAAGGAGAAGGTGGGCACCTCTTCCTCTGAAAAAGGAGTAAAGAAAGAGTAGGCACCTGAAAATACAGAGATATTTAGAGTCCTGTGGATGCATAGCTAGCTTGAGGTGGAGGAAAGAGTATATGAAGGATTTTGTGACAAGGAATTTGTCTTCTTAGTCATTATGGTGGCAAGACCCAGGGTGAATGGTGAAACTGAGTAGCTAAGGACTGAGCAAAAAGATCCAAGCAGGGGCTGGAGGGAGAGATCCACAGAGGGTTAATAAAAGAAGGGGGAGCTGCTGTAAAGTTAGGTAGAAAATGTTTCAGTGTTTCTCTGATGCATAATTTTATGACTTTTATTTTAATGTTTGGGGGCTGAGGGTGGAACTGTAGAAAGTAGGTTTCCCAGGGCTAGGGATTAGCAGAACTGAAAATTAAAGGATGGAAGCTGCCGGGGACTCCAAACAACTTAAAGTTGCTGATCATGTGTCTCAGGCTGAACAGTGAGGTGATGAAGTGGTAAAGGTACTAATGAGCTTGATAAAGTGGTGGGATTAAGGGGCTGGCCCTCACACTAGGGGAGGAGCAAGATCAGTAACCTGAGGGAGTGGGAAATGCTAGGTCAGAAAGTCGTGGCTAGATAGAAAAATCATTGAGTGAAAAGAGGAAGCAGAGAGAATGGCTTATGAAATAAAAGATCCCTGACCTTGTGGAGCTCACATACTGTCAGAAAAACCATCAGTAAACAATAAAAATAATAAATGAGAAGACTACTTAGCAGTATGAGGAAAAGGGGAGAGGACAGCAGAGTAAGGGAGATTAGGACTGCCAGGGGAGGGGGACGGGAGGGAAGTTTTCACAGTGGTTGTCAGCGGCAACTGAGGTGTGATTTGAGTAAGGATGGATGGAGGTGAAGGCGGTCCAGGGTAAGGGTGTTCTAAGAAGACCGGGCAGCATGGAGTGTGTGAGGCACAGCAGGGAGGCTGTCCACTACTTTTTGCTACACTGCGTTGCTGGGCTCACGCCTTCTCTGAGCTGCAGAGCTGCGAAGCTCTGCTTTTATGTTGTGACCAGAGCTTGGAATGGTGCATGCTCTGTCCCGGATCCCTTTCCTCTAGGTAGTAGCCATACCCACATTGTCATTTTTGTGCCTTACTTCTGAAATAAAAGAGTCTGTATTGCAGGTATTAGGTGTGCAGGTTCCTGGCTGTGAAAAAAATAATAATAATTTTCTGCCTAATCTGATCTTAAGCTAGAGGAGTAGACTCAGAAATGGAGCAAATGAATCTTTATCCTTTTGTGATTTGGGTATTCAGAAGAATCAACTTTTATCTATTAAAATGTTTCACTGAGATCTTAAGTCTTTATTGGACAGTAGGGGTTTAAGATTAATAAAGTCATCCAAAAGATCTCAGTAACAAAACACAGTCTTAGTAACTGACATGATAATTCTTCTGAGGAAAAAATACAGCTTTGATGTTAAAATGCCTGGCTGGATAGGCCCTTAGGAATTCACAGATTTTGACAAAGGCTTTGGATTGTGAGGTTATGAAATTGAGGGGTTGAGTCAAGACTGTTAATTTTTTCAGGAGTCAGAGAGGCCTGATCTTGGATCTGAATTACACAAGAGTTAAGAGTAATTGGGAAATTGATTCAAGTCAGAAAATACATTAACAGTGGCTATTTGTTTGCTATGATGATACACCTTCTATTATGCATTGCTGACATTCAAAGAGAACCACCTGACATGAAATTTTCCCTTAAGCACAATAATTCTTTGGTAAACATTTCCTAAGTATCTATAATAATGAAACAAAGAGGATTTCCAAAGATCAAAGCAAGCTTATTAATCAACAATTAATCCCAGGAACAAGTTGTAAAAATACATTCATTACAGCAAAGCCACCTTTACCTTAGAATTCTAACAAATAATTAATTTGAAATAGAGTTTGAGTAAATTTATATCAAAGACAAAGCCCAGAAGCCAGGGTGTGAGTGGTAGTTTTACTTGATAAAACTCCCTGGGATTTCTGTAGTCTGTTACATGTTTGTTTATAGAAGCTCAGCTGAGAATGTTTGATTCATCAAAACAAAGTTATCTTTCCAAGTTGTTCTTATAAACGCCATTAAGACCACATTGTCTAAGACGAACTCCTGCCCAGACAGAATTGGAAATTGACATGTAATTTTCCAACCCATATTGCTAGTAAAGTTGGAATCTTTTAATGTAATTTCTATTAACTGGTGACTGCCAGGAGATTATAAAGAATTTATGTTCCCAGATCATATAAGTGCTGACAACTGTTGCAGGGAAATCTCAAATCATACTCATTCACTATATAATGGTCTAGGCCAGAAGGTTTTCTGTCTTCAATAGCCAATATTCAAGGTAGCAGTTGGTTTTGTTTTTGCTTTCTCTCTTTAATGATGTTTCTCAGCTTAAAATGTGTGACCCCACCCCTCCCCTCCCCTCCCCTCCCCTCCTCTTCCCTCTCCCCTCCTCTTCCTCCCCCTCTCCTCCCCTCCCCTCCCCTCCCTTGCCCTCCCTTCTCTTCTCTTTCAATTCCCAGGGAAGTAGCAAAAACATTGAATTTCTAAACTGTCATCTTAATTGATAAAGTTTAAAGTCCAAGAGCTTTAATAATGTGCCACTGTGTTCTTTTGAAACCCTGTTTGTAACATGTCAATACCTTTCTGAGGCTCTTGAGAGCTCACGGATGGCTCATATGATTCTTCTGTCTGTCAAGTGTCACCTTCTGCCAATCTCACTTCACACACCAAGCATCATCTTGAATTTCCTGAATTGAATCAGGAAAAAATTTCTGGTGGAAGATATATATGTATACATGTGTGTATATATATATGTATGTGTGTGTATATATATGTAAAAGCTAAAAACTATGGATGAACAGAAGCTTCCCAGGCAATGAAGACAGCTAAGAGTGTTCTGGAAAAGGGGAGAGATGTCAAAATAATTAAAATATGGATCCTATGGATCTTTGTAATACAGTTCAGTATGGACCATAGTGGCACATTAAAGCTGTTGGCTGCATGGTAGTGAATAACCTGGGGTATAAAATGGAGGTAAGCAAGTGAGGTGATAACCCAGGTGAGCAAATAGGATGACTCAGAGTAGGGCAGTGGTGGGGGCTGTTGGAAAGAGACAAATCTGAAAAATGACTAGGAGGTAAGTTAAACAAAATTTGATTTTTGGCTAAATATGAGAGTAAGGGAGAGAAAAGAGTGAGGGAAAACTCAGGTTTCCAGCTTGAGTAATTGGTTGGAGAGTGATGTTGTTCACCAGGAAAGGGAACACCGAGGGAGAAGCTGGTTGGAAGAAAGGTGAAGATGGTGAGTTCAGTTTTGGACATGTTGAGCTTTAAATGTCCAGAAGCCATCACAGTAGCTGTGCCCAATAGACAAGTATGCACACAAGGCTGGGGCTCAACAGAGGAATCTAGCCTAATGATTTTAGTTTTATTTCCATGGGAGTTGATAAACCACTGGTGGGGTGTGTGCACTGCAAAAGAGAAGGTGGCTTGGACTATACCTTGAGGAAATATTTTCTATTTCAAAGGCAAGCAGAAGAGGACCTATAAAAAAATATCTGAAAGAAAATGAGGTTAGAATCATGGAAGTCAACGGGAAAAAGTGTTGGAGGTATGAGTGGATCAACGAGTGGTGAAAATTCCCCATCAGACCTATGAAAAATTTCACCAGTAATCCTGATAATAACAGTTTCAGCGGCAAGGAAGGGAAGAAAGCTGTATTGCAGTGGGTTGAAGAAGGAGTGGGATAAAAGGGAACAAGGATGACAAAGATGCCAAAAACAAAGATGCCAAAGGCAATTGCAACAAACAAAAATTTTAAAATGGGACCTTCTTAAAGAGCTCTGCATAGGAAAAAAAAAAACAAAACAAAACAAAAAAAGAACTATCAACGGAGTAAGCAGACAACTAACAAAATAGGAGAAAATATTTGCAAGCTATGTACATAACAAAAGTTTAATATCCACAATTTATAAGAAACTTAAATCAACAAGCAAAAAACCAAAAACTCCATTAAAAAGTGGTCAAAGGGTATGAACAGACACTTTTCAAAAGAAGACATATGCTGGACATCAAATATATAAAAAACACTCGACATTGCTAATCATTAGAGAAATGCAGATCAAAACCACAGTGAAATACTATCTCACGTCAGTCAAAATGGCTATTAATGAAAAGAAAAATAAATAAATAACATGCTGGCAAGGTTGCAAAGAAAAGGGAACACACGTACACCGCTGGTGGGAGTGTCAATTAGTCCAGGCATTGTGGAAAGTAGTCTGGTGCTATCTCAAAGAACTCAAAGCAGAGTTATTATTTGATCTAGCAATCCCATTGCTGGGTATATACCCAAAGGAATATAAATTGTTCTACCATAAAGACACATGCACATGTATGTTCATTGCAGCACTATTCACAATAGCAAACACATAGAACCATCCTAAATGCCCATCATCGATAGACTGGATAAAGAAATTGTGGTATATATACACCATGGAATACTACACAACCATAAAAAAAGAACAAGATCATGTCCTTTGCAGTAACGTGGATGGAGCTGGAGGTCATTATCCTAAGTGAACTAACACAGCAACAGAAAACCAAATACCACATCTTCTCATTTAGAAGTGGGAGCTGAACATTGAGTACACAGGGACACAAAGAAGGGAATGACAGACACAGGGGCCTACTTGAGGGTTGAGAGAGGGAGGAGAATAAAGATTGAAAAATCACCTGTAGAGTACTATGCTTATTACCTGGGTGGCAAAATGACCTGTACACTAAACCCCAGTGACACACAGTTTATTTATATGAGAAATCTGCACATGTACCCCTGAACTTAAAATAAAATAAAAAATTTTTTTTAAGTGAATGAGGGTTAAAATGGACAACTTTTTGAAGAATTTTAGTTGAAGAGAATGAGAAGTGGGAGGATAGCTGGGTGGGAATGTGCAGTAGACAATTTATTTTTTAATATAAGAGAGGCTCAAACATGACATATACTTATGAAAAATAATCAGTAGGAAATGAATGATTGAAGACATTGAAGTTTTGAAGGAAACGTTCCAATCTTTTATTCTAGAATACATGTGTATAAAAGTAAATATTGAGAAAGTATACTAAGTATTACAGCAATATTCAGTTTTTATGCCATTTTCATTGTTCATCAAACGTCAGAGAAGATTTAAGTCAGGCATAACATTTATTTTGACGCATCATTTCCTTAATATAGACCTGGTTTAGATTTTATTGTTTACAAGATGTTTGAAATCAGAACTTTGTGAGCATTTTCGTCCAGTTGTTACACATTTTCGTGGCAAAAGTCTTTTCAACTTGCTGAGTAATACTATTGAGCATTATGGTAAACAGTCAAAGGGTGCAAAACTATGCAAATGTCCCATTCTGAGTAGAGTGAAAACGTTTGTGGTATAAATTAAGCAGATGTGTCGCACTAATGAGAACAAAATTAGCCTTGACACATTTCTGGCAGGTCTAGAGAAAGAGAAGATACGTTCTTCACCACACACGAAGTGTTGCATCAGGGTAACCATGGATGTCATCGTTGAGCCTTGGAAGTGCCAGGAATATGCTCTACTTGGACAAATCCTGCCTCCCAGTGGGACCAGAGTCAAAACCTCAGTGACTTTCCAGGTTGAACCAATTGAGAGATTTTGAAACTATCTTGATCAGACTGGAAAGTTAGGGACCACCATTGAAGAACTTGAGAGGTGACAAATTCCACAGGGATGTGCGTTTGGTGAAGACTGGCCACTTTAATAAACACTAATCAAGCTCTTATACATAGAAGTAGAAACCACAGAGAACTCCAACTGGATTATCAGACAGAAAAAACAAAACAAAACAAAACAAAAAAAACCCAAAAAGGGTTGAATGTTACTTTGATTTTGTCCACACTTTCTTTTTTTTCCCAATGGATAGAGTTATGGAAGTAATTCTAGAAAATAAAATGGAAAATGCAAATGTTTTCTAACCAGGTGGCCTAATTTTAGAGTACTTCTAATTAACTGAACATTGGATAAAAGAGACTTGGGCCTCCTGTCTTCTTTAGTAAACTTCAGGGAGGTGGTACTTATAAAATGAACAGACACTTTTCAAAAGAAGACATATGCTAGCCATCAAACATATAAAAAATACTTTACATCACTAATCATTAGAGAAATGCAGATCAAAACTACAGTGAAATACTATCTCACATCAGTCAGAATGGCTATTTCTCCTTAAATCTACAATTAAAAATATTTTATTTTCCCTAAAATTATACATACTGATTTAATTTGGAAATTCTTATAATGATATATTTTAGTTATTCTGAGAACATAATTACTTACACTGAGTATTTATATTTTTAAAGAAATGAGTATTTCACAAAAGGTATTGGGTACAATGAGCTGCCATTCCAAGCCTCAGATACATTGGAACAGGTTTTCGTGCACTACTTTTGATAAAGCTGATTTGAATCAGAATAAATTGTCAATAAAGAGAACACAGACTTGTATGGGTTTTATGTTACATATTCTTACATATAAAATGAGAACTTTTAAAATTATTAAAAGGCTAGTCAAATAGCTGAGTTACTGATTATAATTAACAATTTTTGGAAAGAAGAAATAAGAATGTAATTTTTTTTTTTTTTTTTTGAGACCGTCTTGCTCTGTCACCCAGACAGAGTACAGTGTCGCAGTCTCAGCTCACTGCAACCTCCACCTACAGGGTTCAAGCAATTCTCTTGCCTCAACCTGTGGAGTAGTTGGGATTACAGGCACCTGCCACCACACCAGGCCAGTTTTTGTATTTTTAGTAGTGACGGGGTTTCACCGTGTTAGCCAGGCTGATCTCAAACTCCTGACCTTATGGTCCACCCACCTTGGCCTCCCAAAGTGCTGGGATTACAGGTGTGAGCCACCGTACCCGGCCAAGAATGTAAACTTTTAATGTAGAAGAAGGCATCAGCCTGATTCTGAAGAGCATATTGGTATTCACTGATTAGATTAGCAAACTTAACATCAACATTCCAAATCACTACTAAGTTATTTCATTACCAAAGCCTTTCATTATTAACTTTAAAGGCTGAGGTGAAGGTTTATAGGACTAAGCGTTTGCTTTAGTCTTTTGGTACACAGTGATGTGATAGAAATTGCTTTTTTTTTTGGTGGCAGGGGCAGATAGGCTGCCAGGGTTTTTATGTTGCTTTATTAAAACATTTGTATACAGCTGAGGCTGGATTTTAAAGCTATAATTCTGACCCATTTTCCTTTGCAGTTTGAAAGGAAACAAAACAAGAATGAAGTCTCAGCTGAAAATTGCTTTCAGTCTGATCTCTTGGGCCTCCGCCTCCCAAAGTGCTGGGATTACGGGCGTGAGCCCCGGCGCCTGGCCTAGATTCTTTCCTACTAGACAATGCACCTATCACTCATTTGCTCTAGTATTGACTGGTAATAGCCCTTATTCTAATAGCCCCTTCCTTTAAAGAATTGCCCCTGGAAGGCTTGGCTCAGTATCTCACACCCGTAATCCCAGCACTTTGGGAGGCCAAGGTGGGCGGATCACCTGAGTTCAGTAGTTCAAGACCAGGCTGGGCAACATGGGGAAACACTGTCTCCATAAACAATACAAAAACTAAAACAAATTAGCCGCACATGGTGGCCTGCATCTGTGGTCTCAGCTGCTTGGGAGGCTGAGGGGGCAGAATCGCTTGAGCCCAGGAGGTCGAGGCTGCACTGAGGCAAGATCATGTCACGGCACTCTAGCCTAAGCTACAGAGCTAGATCATGTCTTAAAATAATAATAATGATAATAATAATGATAATAATAATAATAATAATAATAATAATAATAATAATAATTGCCCTTGGCAAGACCTGCCTGCCAGGAAAACGCCAACCTAACCTCCACCCTGCGTGGAAGTATAAAAGGCTGACTCATAGCCTCAAGGTCAGTCTACCTCTCTGGTAGAATTTCTTTTCCCAAGGGATCAGACTAAAAGTAGTTTTCAGCTGAGACTTCCTTCTTGTTTTGTTTCCTTTCCCCTGTATATCCAGCTTTCCTCACTCAATTTTTTCCTGAAAGTACTCCCTCAACAAGTCACATAAACCAGAATCTTCATCTCAGTCTTTGTTACTAGGAAATAAGACCCGATATAAGATGGTAAAGTCCAACCATGTACTAAAGCTGTGTAGTCCAATGTGGTAGTCACGAGTCACCTGCAGCTGTTAGATAAAATAAACTAAGAATTCAGTTTCTCAACTGCACTATTCACATTTCAAGTGCTAAAGAGTCACATGCAGACATCACAAATATAGAACATTCCACTGTTGCAAAAGCTTCTATTGGATAGCACTACACTAAAGACTCTGTGCCCTGAAATGTTTTCTCTATTTCTACTCTTCCCCCTTAAACTCTCAAAGAAGGGCATAGTTAGTGCACAAGTGTAGTTTGAGACTTCAACATTCCTCCCTCAGTAATTGATAGAGCAAGTAGATAGAAATCAATAAGGATAGAGAAGACTTGAAAAATGCTATCGACCAATATGACCTAAGATATAGATAGAATATTCAACCACTCATATCAGAATATATGACCTCAAGTGCACATGAAATGGTGATCAAAATACACAAATTTTAATAAATGTAAAAGAATGGAAATCATGCAAGTATATTCTTTGAAGATAATGAAATAAAAAATGGAAAATAATCTGGAATATCTTCACAATTTGAAAGTTGAACAAGGCACTTCTAAAATATTTCATGGTTCAAATAGAAAGAAAAATTAAAAAGTATCCTGAATTGAATGACAATGCAAGCACATTATGTGGGGTGCAGCTATAGCTACACATAAAGGAAAACTCATAGCAGTAAGAGATATTTTAGAAAGGAACAAATATGATATAAGTTTCGCCTTAAGAAAGAAAAGAGTAATTTAATTCAAAACAAGCAGAAGGAGACAATAAAGATTAAAAATAAAGAGGATAAGTTAATTAAATTAAAATCAGAAAAACACTAGAAAAAAAGAATGAAACCAAAAACTGGTTCTTTACAAAAATCAATACAATTTATAGACAACTTTTTGTCATAAATTGAAAACCTTTAGATAAATAGGCAAGTTCCTTAAAGGACACACACTGCCAATGCTCGTTCAAAGAGAAATAGATAACCTTAATTGTCCTATATCTATTAAAGAAATTGAATTTGTGTTTAAAACCGTCAAGCAAAAAAATTCTATGGTTCACTACTAAATTCTACTTAACATTTAAGGAAGAAATAATGCTAATTCTCTGCAAGCTCTTATAGAAAATTAAAAAAGAAGAGGCCAGGCATAGAGGCTCATGCTTATAATCCCAGCACCTTGAGAGGTCAAGATGGGAGGATTGCTTTAGCCCAGGTATTTGAGACCAGGCTGGGCAACATAGAAAGACTCCTGTGTCTACTAGAAATAAAAATAATTAGCTGGGCATGATGGTATGTGTCTGTGGTCCCAGCTACTTGGGAGGCTGAAATGGGAGGATGGCTTGAATCTGGGAGGGGGGGCTGTGGTGAGCCATGATTATGCCACTGCACTTCAGCGTACATAACAGAGTGAGACCTAGTCTCAAAAAAAAAAAAAAAAAAAAGGGGGGGGGGGGAAGGAAGGAGGAAGGGAGGGAGGGAGGGAGGGAGGAAAACGGAAAAGAGGAAACTTTATCACTCATTCAATTAGGCTGGCATTACTGTATACCCAAACTAGCCAAAGTCATTATAAGAAAACTGCATATCAAAACCCTACATTTACATTGACAGTATAACCCTCCACTAAACATTAGCAAATTGAGTGCAGTAATATGTAAAAATGATAATATATCATGACCAAATTCAGTTTATTCTAGAAATGCAAGTTTGGTTTGAAGTTTGAAAATGAATTGATATTATTCAACATGTCATTCAACATAAAATACTAAAAAAGAAAAGCCATACAACCATCTCAGCAGATGCAGGAAAAGTAATTGACATAATTAAGTATTCATTCATGATATAAGCTGTCAATAAAGTAAGAATAAGCAGAAACTTCCTTACTATGATAGAGGGCATCTTTGAGAAACATTCAGTTGCCATCACATTTAATGGTGAAAGACTCTTCCCTTAAGACTGGGATTAATGCAAAGCTGTTGGCTGTCACCTCTCCTATTCATCATTGTCCTAGTCAATTCAATAAGGGAATAAAATAAAATAAAATAAAAAGCATTCAGACTGGAAATGAAGTTGTCTTCATAAGTTACGTGATTGTGTCTGTAGAAAATTCCAAAGAATGTACAAAAATGACTAAAACTATAAAGTGAGGTTAGCAAGTTTACAGAACACAAGAGTAATATAAAAATCAACTGCATGTCCATATATAAAAAATCACTAGCAATGAATAATTGGAAACTGAAATAATAAAAGTTCTATTATGTCTGTGGTCTGTATGTAGAAAACTAAAAATATTACTATGAAATGTATCGAAGACCTAAATGAATGGAGAGATATATTGTGTTCTTATGTTAGGATATTTAATATTATTAATATATCAATTCTCCCTAAGTTGATTTATAGATTCTATGCAATCCCAATAAAAATTCTAGCAGAATTTTAAATAGAAATTTACAAAGTGATTCTAAAATTTATATGGAGAGGCAAAGGATCTAGACAAGCCAAAATAATTTTGAGGCTGTTCAAAGTTTGAAAACTCGTATTACCTGATTAAAAATTTTGTTATAACGCTATGGTAATATTTTGGCCAAAAGACAGACATAAAGATCAATGGAACAGATCAGAGAATCTAGAAATATACCCAGCTCTATATGGTCAATTAATTTTCCTTTGGTCAATTAACTTTTTGACAAAGTTGCCAATCTAATTGAACAAAGAAAGACTATTCTTTTAAAAAGTGATACTGGAAAAACTGGACAAACTCATGAGATAAAGAAACTTGATCCATACCTGACACCATACAGAAAGATTAACTAAAATAGTTCATTTACCTCAGTGTAAACATAAAGTCTATACTACTTCTAGAAGAGAAATTAGAAAATCTTTGTGATCTTGTGTTAAACAAAATTTTCGTGGCTGTGACAGCAAAACTAGGATGCATAAAAGAAAAGAAGTATATAAATTGGACTTTACCAAAATCATACACTTTTATTCTCAAAATAAACTGTCAAAAAAACTAAAAGACAATCATTTGTAAAACACATATCTCATGAAAGATTTTTATTCAGAATATCTTACATCCACCCAAAACTCAATAATGAGAAACCAATCAAGTCTATTAAAATAGGGACAAAATATTTGAATAGATACTTCACTAAGTACATTACTTCACAAAGATATTCAAGATCATTCATCATTATGTAACATTTAAATTAAAGCAACAGGAACTATCATTGGGTACTCAATAAAATGACTACATTATAAAGAAGAAAACAAAAATCTGACCATACCAAGTACTGGTGAGAATATAGAATAACCGAAACTCATTCATTGCTGCCAATATGCAAAGCGGTAGAGATAGTTTGGAAAATAGTTTGGCAATTTCTTAAAAAATTAAACTTATACTTCTATGACCCAGCAGTAAGTCTCATTCCTAGGGATTTACCCAATTAAAATGAAAACTTCCGCTCCTGCAAATGCCTGTATAAAAGTGTTTGTAGTGCTTATAATTATAATAGATCAACACTAGAAACAACACCAACTGGTGAATACTTAAAGTGTGGTAAATCTATGTCATGGAATACTACTCGGCAACAAAAAGGAACAAACTACTGATAAATATGACAGCATGGCTGCATAACTACATCTCAAATTTATTGTGCTAAGTGAAACAAGCCAATTTTGAAAGGCTACATACTGTATGATATCACTATATAACATTCTGAAAAGGCAAAACTACAAGGATGGAAAATAGATCATGAGTTGCCAGGTTTGGGGATGTTGATAGTGGCTAATTATAGAGTGGCATGAGGGAATTATTTGTGGGGATGGGACTGTTCCATATTTTGATTGTGGTGGTTATGTAACTGTATGTGTTTGTCAAAACTCGTAGAAGTATACACCAAGAAGTTTGGATATTATTGTATGTAAGTTCTATCTCAATTAAAAATATAGAAAAATTACAGAAGACAGAAAATATTTGAAGAAATAAAATAATACTTTTTTCAGAATAAAAGACAAGACCCTACAATCAAAAGAATTCACAGATTATAGTACAAGCTAGATAAGAAGAAAATACTGAACAGAAACATCTCTATATACTGACACATAATTGTGAAATTTAAGATCATCAAAGCCAAGATTGTGCCATTGCACTCCAGCCTGGGCAACAAGAGTGAAACTCCATCTCAAAGAAAAAAAAAAAAAAAAAAAAAAGAATAAAAAAACGTAAGTATGGGGGTATGGTAAGTAAAAACTATAAAATAGGAGCATATATATAAATTTTAAATGAGTATCTAAATGGGTTAAACTCATCAATAATAATAGACAAGGTAGAATTTGAGATAAAATATACCTTGAGGGGAGAGATGCTACATATTAATAAAGAATAAATCAAGGAAATGAAATAATCACAAATGCATATGAATTTAATTGCAGAGACTCCAAAAGTATACATAAGGTGGTAGCTGACAAAATTATTACAAAATGGGTCCGTTAATAATTATAATTGGATTTTAATAATATGAACACAGTAAAATGAATATCAACTTTCGTCCTGAATGGAGATTTTCTTTTGAGATCAGAAAAAGACAATGATGCCTACTATCACTACTATTTGGCATGAGACTGAATATCATGACCAATGCAGAGACAGGAAAAAGAAGTAAGTCTTGTAAGTGTAAGAAAGGAAGAGACAGCAGAGAGGATGTGATACGTTACATAGTAAATCTAACAAAATCAACTGCAGGAAATCAAAACTGCAATTTTTAAGTTACATATTCTATATATGGATTGCTGACAGAAAATATAATTATTGTTACCTTTTGACTTCCTTCTAGGAGAAAAGTCCTGAAGATTGAGATCCTGCTGAACATAAAATAAATCCTATTTGCCTGTGACAGGCCCTGTTGATACTGTTGTTCCATTAATTAGTGACCCTACACTCTCAGTTGGATACCACTTGGACAGTAATCATGTGATTACCCAAATTCTGATTGCTGAATTTTATGTAATGAAAATATCAATAGACTATCAGATGTAACTCATAATATAATTTAGTTTCTTTTTGTAAGCATAGCGAAAAGTATAAAATAAATATCAATTTATTTGAATATTTAAATTTGTTTCTCCGATTGATGTTGTTGATCTGCCCATCCACTTGAAGGAGGCAGGAATCATCACTGTAGTATTCAAACCATGAACGTTATAGTGGTTTACAAGAATTAGGAATGAAAAGAAAAGAAAAGATATCCAAAACAAAGAGAAAATGAGAGGAGATATACCCTTGGATGGACACCATCTTAATATTTGGAACATTACTGCAATCCTACAATTCATTTAAAAAATATTTTACATAGATCTCATGCAAGTTTGAAAGTAAGAAAAGTACAGGTGTGGTTTTTAATTTCTATTATCAGAAAGTTCTTTAAGTGAAAAGAACAAAAACACATGGAAATATGAAGTGAAGAAATTTCATAAAAATTTAGCACACATAAAAACTAGGAAATAATTTGAGCATAACCCATTAGATTATTGTTAATTTATTTTTCAAGATAACATTAAATTACTGCATCTCTGACTACTAAGATGTGGTTAATTTATTTGTTATTTTCATAGACATGAAAACAATCTACAAATTTTAGCCATTCGTACTCTCTTTCTATTTAAGAGATGCTAACTGATAACAAAATAAGGTCTGATTGGCATATTTCTGCATATTTTAAGTCATATTTGAGTAAATGTGCTAAAAAATGATGCAATATCATAAAAGAAAGTAGCAAGATTGAAAGAAAGCTAAATTATATCATAAATCACAAATGAGGGTGAGTTGTCATTTCTATAACTACTGAGAAATATCCCGATCTGGAAAAGCTAAAGATTTAGCTATTACTAAAGATTTTGGGTAAGAAAAGTTTACTGTATTATCATTGTCCTAATAAGGATCACTGATTCATTAAAAAGTATGTAAACATTGCTGGAACCCAGATTTTTATCAACCATGACCTTTTGCCTAAATTTGTGAATGCATTCAATTCACTATGTTGCTTTTGGCTAGCGAAGACACAATAGCTAAATTCTGACACATCATGCACAAAGAGAGCCTTTCTTTCTTTTTCTTTTTTGACCACATCTTCTAAACATATCAAAGTCTCTCTCTATATATAGTCTTCCATTTTATATATAATATAAAGTCTGTATATTATGTATATGTAATTTTTTTGAGAGAGGGTCTTATTCTTGTCACCCAGGATAGAGTGCAGTGGTGTGACATCAGCTCACTGCAACCGCCACCTCCCAGGCTCAAGCAATCCTCCCACCTCAGACTCTTGAGTATCTGGGACCATAGACACACGCCACATGCCTGGCTACTTTTTGTAGTTTTTGTACAGGTGGGCTTTCCCAGTGTTGCCCAAGTTAGAGTCAAGCTGGACTTGAACTCCTGAGCTCAAGTGATCCGCCTGCTTTGATCTCCCAAACGCTGGGATTACAGGCGTGAGCCCAGATATATATTTTTCAATCTCACTACTTCAAGAAACTTTACTCAGTTTACATATTGCGAACATCTGTCCTTTGTGATATTGTTCTCTGCTTTCTCCCTCCTATCCTTTTCCTGCATAAACAGTATTGTTCTTCACATAGTATGTAGATTAGATACTATCTTTTTTTTTTTTAAGGCAGTTTACTTATTTGACAGAAAGAGACATGCTATATTCCTATAATATATCTGATGTATAAAACTCATAAATAAGGTTTGCCTTACTTTAGGACTTAGATTTATTGGGGGAACAAGATATCCTAATGACTGTCACATTTTAAATTTTATAATTCCTCTCTCTGCCTTAAATTCCAAACTCACATTTCCCTGAATCTACTTAGCTATACAATTATGTCTCACAAGCAGTTCACACTCAATGCATAGCTATATATATTATCTTGCTTCCTATTTACAAGTGGGTACAATAATTATAATGCAACTTTCTAAATGTCTACTTTAACCTATTTTACAAATCTGAAAAATCGTAATAGTAACTCTTCTAAATTTGTGAGAATTATATGAACTAATATGTATACAGTGCTTTGTAGAGACCAGCAATTTTCAAAATTAATTTTATTGCCCCCCTTAGCAACATGTTCTTGGTTATAATATTTATACTTCCTTCCTGTCTCTCAAATTCTTTTCCTTCTTTCTTCTTCCTCCTGCCACTTCCCTGGTTATGTTTTCTCATCTAGATTATTTCACAAACCACCTACCTTATCTTTTGGCCTGCAAACTACACCATACCCTGTATGCTCAAAATACACTCTCTGCTGCAGGTAGAGTGACAGCAAGAAAGTTAAATGCTGATTTTATCCCCATGATTCTTCAAAATCCCTCAACTGTTTGCAAAGATAAAATATAACACCCAGTGTCAGTAAGCATACTAGAAAATGGTATCTCACATGTCATCATAGGCATGAAAATTGACATTTTTTTCAGAAAGCGACTTGCCTCTATACCAAACTCTTTCAATAGTATTTCTTGCTTGACTCAGCAGTGCCACTTACATGTACAATCCTGAATTAAAGGGAGAAAATGTGCTCTGGATTTCTGGCAAAGCTTCCTTTAAGAGCAAAACCCCTTTTCAACAAGTGGTCATGTGCTAGGATAAAAACAATAGGAAATAATAATAATAATAAAGAAAACTACCTTTGTTAGTGCCAAGAATAGAAAACGACAGTCACATACCATAAAATCAAGGAAATATCAGCCAAATCTAGGGAAAATTTAATTATCCAGAAGGCACCAAGACGGAGAAAAGAATGCGTCATTGTGGAAAATGAGTGGAGAACATTCTGGTGAGAGTTGGGGGAAGTACGGTTGGTCCCAACTGAATTGCGGGACAGTTTCATTTGTTGCCCATGGCCTCAGATCAGTATCACTGCAAGGCTGTTAGAAGCAGGACTGTGGAATAAAGCATGTAGTCAAGCCACACAATTCTTTGCTGATAGAATTTGAAGTAAGTTTACTTTTCTTCTCTATGTTTTCCCCATTTCCAAATTTCCATAGATCAAAGATTAATTTGACAGCAAAACCCCCAAAAAACAATAAAAATGATGGTGGCTTCTTAATTCCTTATTTGAATGGGCAAAGTTATTCCCTCCCTGTTTACATTCCGGTTATTCCACCTGTGCTAAAACATTTAGAAATCTTCTAAAATACGATATGCTCTTTTCTCCTTCCATATCTTCGCAACTGCTTTCCCCTGCAACTGTCTAGGGAGTTCCTTGTAATTATATGTCACTCAACTAAAAATGTACCTTCTTTGTGAAATATTCTGTGATGTCTGTGTGCATGATTACATATTTCCACTTTTGTGATCCCATTGTACTCTGTCAACATCTCAGTTGTCATATTCACCACACTAGGAAATTTCTGTATACATTTCTCTCTCCTGTACCATGAAAGCTCTAGGACTGCAGGAATTGTTATTTTAAACTTTGTATGGAATTTAGTAAATGTTTGTTTAATCAACTCATAAGAAAATTGGGTGTTAATATTTTACTTTCTTCAGTTTCTTCATTGGGTTTAGTGGAGAAATTTCTCACAATATTGCCTGGTGGACAAGTTTGAGTACAGATATATTCTTCTTACAAATTTTTTCTTTTTATATTTGTCATTATATGTCCATTTCCAATGAGTAAGTGTTTAATTACATTTGTTCGTTCCATATTCACGTTCCACTTACTGTTGTAGAATGTGGAGATCATGTTTCTTGTGTTTGACTTACTTCACACATGGGAGAAGTTGCATGCATGTGAATTCACTTAAATTATTTCACAAAGCGGAAGGGTGCGGTGGCTCATGCCTGTAATCCCAGCACTTTGGGAGGCTGAGGTGGTGCAACACTGGAGGTCAGGAGTTTTGAGACCAGCCTGGCCAACATGGTGAAAGTCTCTACTAAAAATACAAAAATTAACTGGCGTCATGGCTCATGCCTGTAGTCCCAGCTACTCGAGAGGCTGAGGCAGGAGAATCTCTTGAACTCAGAAGGCGGAGGTTGCAGAGAACTGAGATTGTGCCACTGCACTCCAGCCTGGGGGACAGAGCAAGACTCTGTCTCAAAAATAAATACATAAAAATAAATAAATAAATAAATAAATAAATATCACAAAGCGATGACCGCATTTTCATTTCATCAAAAATAAAAATTATTAAAGTTACTAATTGTATTATTTATCAGATGTGGAAGCAAAAGGATTTTCAATTCACTGTGCAGAGGAGGTATGCTTATAGAGACTTAAGAAAACAAACTGATTGCTTGAATTTTTCTCTAAGCTCGCCTGCCAAAAAAGAATTCTGATCTGGCTCTTAGATTTTAGTAGATTAAATTTATGGAAAACAGGAATATGTTCCTATGCAAAATGTTTTGGTAAAAGATTTTATGCTGCTATTGAGTGAATTTTAAGCTTATTTAGTCTAAAGTAAACCCCTAAGTTTTTTTCCAGAACCTCAACTAAACCCAAATATTTGGAGAAAAAAAGGAAACAAAAACAAATGTTCAATTATATGACAGAAGTTAATTTCAAAAATGAATGATAAAAGATTTTGACTTTTTAATGTTATAACAACATACAGCATATAACATTATAGTAGTTACGTTATAATAACATAATTATTTTCATTTATTTTTAACAAAATCATTAAATTGGTCCTTTCCATGCTTTACTACAAACTCTTTCAATTGTTCTCCATGTCTTTGACAAGCTAGAAGGGTCTAGATGTTTCTCATGTGGTGAGCCCTGTCAAAACACTTTTAAGTTTGCATTTTTTCCAGATAAATGTAACAATACCCATAAATCATACTTATTTGGAATCTTATCTAATATTGCATTGAAATAATTGGAAATAAGGCAAAAGCTTTTCTGAAGGAATGCAACACTTTCCTCTCAAACCTCAGACAAAATCTAAAACCTGTGTGAGCCTAAAGTGAAAGGAGGAGGGGAAGAAGGAAACACATTCAGTGGTGGACACTGTGCTAAAATGCAATTTTACACTTTCATTGAATCCTATTTTATAAAAACCTGCATTTTTAGTTTTAATTTTGATTCATAGTGCTCTTTGTGAATCACTGAAATGACAGATGTTAAAAATTACAATACAAATAACACAATTTGCACTTCCAGTTTTCAGAATTTCCGGTTTGGCAGTTTGCCAGCTCTTTGAATTTAAGATAAAGAGGGAAACACAATTTCTACGGAAGTGTTATTTCTTCCCAAAACATGATCCAGACATTCATAGAATCATTGAATTTGGTATTGCTATTCTGACTACCTGAGAAATATAAACTTTTTGCGTGTGTGTGTATGTGCGTGTATGTGTGTGTGTTATGTGACATTTGGCATTGGGGCTGGTGGTGAAAGATAAAACTGCATGTCTTGTCAGCTTTTCTGTTGAGTCTGACATCTGAAGATGTAAATTCAACAAAAATTAGACATCTCCCTAGATAAGATGACTCTAACTAAACATTTTATTTATAGTTCTCTGCTGACACAATTATAACTTGCTAAATCATGCATGTATCCTGGAACATGTGTAAAGCCAATTTTGCTAAAGTGATTAATTTGTAGACTGTGTATTTTTTCTTATGTGTTCCTTGAGTCAATGAGTTAAATAATGGGATATGCTGTGGGCATGTCACAGTCTGACTCAGTGACTCAAGCGTTGGCAGTGGCCATGTAAATAGAGCTACTGTGTCTGAAAGCAATGGGTAGCTAGATACCTTTTTGACAGCTCAATATGAAAACTTAAAGAATTTCAAAACAGGCTGGGTGTGGTGGCTCATGCAGGCAATCCCAGTACTTTGAGAGGCCGAGGTGGGAGGATCATTTGAGCCCAGAATCTTGAGACCACCCTGGGCAGCCTAGCAAGACCTTATCTCTGCATGTAAAAACAACAACAAAATTATAATAGTAATAAAAAAGAAGTTCAAAACAAAAAATATTTGCAAGGATTTTGTTTCTGGGTCTTTTGATCTTGTTATGAGATTTTTAATTAAAATAGAATAAAAACCTGAACTTCAAAATCAAGATCTGCTTATTTGGAAATTTTGTCTGTTACTCAAGACCATTCTTTTACTTTTTCAAAATAAATTAATATTATCTATTTCCGGATCTCCTACATTGCAGTTTCTTCAAGATTAATAAAAGTATATTTAAAAATTATTTTTCAACAGAGCAGTGTCCCCTTTCCAGGCTATAGTCCAACATGATAAGATAATGGAATCGTATGTTAAGAAGATTATCATCTTGATTCCAAGAATTCATCTAGGAAAATTACTTAACAATTGATGATTTTGAATAATTTATCCTGAGAGATTGTGCCAAATCACAAAATAAAAATCATTGGAATTACTAATTGTACTAGAGAGCATATGTACTACATAGAGTACTAAGAAACTTACTAGCTTCCTAGCCGTGTTGACTAGGTTTAGAACCTTACCTCACACACAAACTGTGTGAAGTGAGGTCTAAGTTCTTCACCTTCTTTATCTTCAGTTCCTTACTTATAAATAGATAAAGAACTAATCAAACCTATAGGATTTTTGAAGATCAAAAAAACAGAATACTATTTTTAAAATTTTCCTTACACCATACCTAGCATAAGCAAATCCTCAATTTATAGTAGTTTCTGCTATATTTTAAAGCTCGTAAACAAAAGAACATGATGCAGGTACACCTATTAAAACTAGATGGATCAATAAAAACAGGTATTTTCGTGAATATAAAACTTCAATAATGAAAATCATATAATGACTCAAGAGTATTAGTTTTATGATTTTTTTTCTTTTTTTTTTTTTTTGGAGACAGGATCTTACTCTGTTGCTCAGGCTGGAATGCAGTGGTGCAATCAAGCAGGGTCTCACTATGTTGCCCAGGCTGGTCTTGAACTCCTGGGCTCAAGTGATCCTCCCACCTTGGCCTCCCAAAGCTCTGGGATTACAGGTGTGAGTCCCTGTGCCTGGCCAGTTTTGCTGTGTTATTGTTGTAAACATTTTGGCAATACGGGGACAACTTAATTTATCAAAAATCAACACAATGTTTTAAGAGCTCTCTATTATTTTTGGTTCAATTAATTTGGCTTAGAAGCAAAAGATTGAGTTACCTGGATATTTTTAATTCTACCATAAACTTACTTTCGTAAGGATCTGTGGGGATGTTTTGTAAATCGGTTTCCAGTTATCTAACTTCAGGGATTATTTTTTAAAAGGGAAAATATCAGAATTTTCTATTTTTAATAAAGTAGAACAAGAAATTTTTAAACATTTTATTTTACCATAATTTCAAGTTTTACATAATTTGAAGATTATCCGAATAGAAAAAAATGATACTCATTTTATTCTTTACCTAGATTCACAAATTATTAACATTTTTGCTCTAGTTGTTTTATCATTTACTCTCTTAATAAACATGTTTTTAACCATTTGAACAGTGTATGTTTCCTAAGAAGAACACATTCTCTTGAATAACTAGTAAAATGACCAGAGTAAAAAATATATATCTCATTTATACAATAGGAATGCCTCATCCAGAGGCAATATTCAAATTCAGTCCATTATCCCAACAATGTCCTATATTTTTTTTCCTGGTCTAAAATTTAACTCAGTGTTAAGAATTGTGCTTAATCATCATGTCCCTGGAATGTTTTTAAATCTAGATTAAATCTTCAGTCTTTTCTCTCATAACCTTGGCAGCTTGTAGAGTACCTATTATTTTGTGGAATGTCACTCAGTTTGGGTCTGTCTGACATTTCCTCTGTTTAGAACCAAGTCGTGCATGTCAGATAGGGAAACAGACATGAGATTGTGCTCTTCTCAGCACATCACATCAGGAGGCACATGATGTTGGCCTGTCCCGTGACTGGTGATGTCAGCTATGATTTATTGGCTAAGATGGTTCTGCTGGGTTTTTCCACCTCAAATTTATTATTTCCCCTTAGTCATTTATAATTAATTTGTGGAGAGATACTTTGAAGACACCTAAATATTCTTTATTCACCAAACTTTGACCTACTCATTTAAGTACTCATTGATAATTTTTGCTTACATCAGTTTTTATTATAATAGTTCAGAAATGGTGATTTTCTAAGTCTACCATCCCTTCTCCATTTATTAGTTGACATTCCACTTAAAAGGATAAGATTCCCCCACTACTAATTTAGTTTTTGTTCATTTATTTAGATTTGGATGGATTAATTGATTCTTACATAATTCAATGATTAATAATCCATCACCAGGATTATCATCAGGATTCTTTGAGCTTTCTCTTCCTGGGGGTGACTTTAACTCAATTGTCCCTTATCTTTCTTGTGCATTTTTTCAGAACCCCTTTTCTCTGTGGGAATGACTGCAGAAGAGCTTCAAAAGTTGGCTATGCTGAAATTTGGTGCTTATTTTTATACCTATGGGTAATTTTCACTTGTAATATTTTTCTGTCTTCTAATTATGCCAAAGGCGAGAATCTGGTGTGGTTTAATTCTTGTTGCTTAGAGGTTGTTTGAGGAGATTTGGATTTAGGCAGCGGTCATTCATATACCTCAACTGCTCAGGACTCTGGGTTGCAAAGACTTTTACCATCTGGCTTAAGAGTTCCTTTAACGAGGAGGAATGGTCTTGTTTGTAAAATAATGTGAGAAACTATATTTCAATATAATGTGAAAATTTAACAGCATGGGTTCTAAGAAAATAAAAATGAAGAAAAGCTATATTCTTTGTAAAAGTGATGAACAAATATTAGAAAAAGAGTAGTAGCCTGGCGCGGCGGCTCAATCCTGTAATCCCAGCACTTTCGGGGCCCAAGGCAGGTGGATCACTTGAGGTCAGGATTTCAAGACCAGGCTGGGCAACATGGCGAAACCCCATCTCTACTAAAAATACAAAAATAGCTGGGCATGGTGGCATACGCCTGTAATCCCAGCTACTCAGGAGGCTGAGACAGGAGAATCGCTTGAACCTGGGAGACAGAGGTTGCAGCGAGCCGTGATTGCGCCACTGCACTCCAGCCTGGCGAACAGAGTGAGACTCCGACTCAAAAAAAAGGAAAAAAAAAAAAAAAAAAAAAATAGTAAAACGAGTGAGAGAGAAGAGAGGAGAAAGAAACAGAAATGGCCAAGTAACATAGCAGAGCAAATATCCATGGAGGAAAATGAACAGTAAGAGATTATAGAAAGCAGGTCAAATAAATGTAAACAATGAGAAAGTATAATACTAAATTTTAAATTTTCAGAGGCCATGTAAATACATTTATGTATCATTTCGAATCATAAGGTAAATGTAATACATGAACAAATATTATGGGTGAGTCATTTATAGGGTTATTCAGAGGAATAAGGTTGCTTTTCAAGTCCTAGTTGTCACAGAGCAGAGGGCAGGAGAATAGTTATAGGGGATCAGATGCCAATGACATCAGTAGTCCAGTGGAGGCAGGCAGAGTAACGGTAACCGTGAAGATATGAACCCCAAGGAATTCTCAGAAATCTTCATAAGGGTACTAGATTTCCCATAGAACGTGGGATAAAGTTCTTGAATTGTGGGTTTAGAGTAAGCAGGCATGAGCTCCATGTAGTCTACACTGTGACTGAGAGATGGTCATTGTGCCATATGCGTATGAACAGTCCAGGCAGGGTGTGAGGGTCAGAGAGCAAGTCAAGTAGTTGTACCTAGCTGTCCTACAGGAAGGTGTTCTCCAGGAGGTGGCTGTGCAAGGTAGATATCTGGATCAACCACACTAAAGAATTAGGAGAAAGTGGACAATGGGAAACTGTGTCGGGGGTGACTAAGCTCTGCTTCTAGTATAAGTCCAACTGATATTTAGAAAGGATTCTGATGCAACATAACATTATAAGAATTCACTACAGTAATTACTTAAGTTTCCGTTTGTAGGCATAGTTTTGATCTTGTCATTCATCAAAGAGATTTGTATTTACTCATGTGAATGTTTTAATTTATTAAATGTGTCTTCCTAATTAAGATAGTCCAACTAAGTAATAAATACTTAACTGCTAGCATTCCTCTTCCTTTCATGAGCATTCTCAAAATTAACTTCTTTACCTGTTCACAAGATTTATGCATTTATAAATGACCAAAGTCCTATGGTGTTTTGGGTGTATAGTCTTTCCCTTCCCAATTTTGGTTCTGTAATTGGTCTTCTGTAGAATACATTTATATATTCAACACGTATCTGTGAAGTGCAGGAGTAATGCATGGAAGGAACATGTGAGGGATATATGTGTGATACTTTCCATGGAGTGGTCAGAAAAGCTCTCACTGAGAGAATGGGAGTTTTGAGTTAAAAAAAAAAAAAGGAAAGAAGCAAGGTAATTAGCCATACACATATCTGGGAAAAGAACATCCCAGGTAGAGGAAAATTTATATACAAAGTCCCTGAGTAATTTAAGAAAACATTAAACAGGCCAATATGCTTTAAGTAAAAAGAGTGAAAGAGAAATAATAGGACATGAAGTTTGAAAACTAATGGGGACTAGGGCATGTAAGGGCTTGTAGGTGCTGATAAGGACTTTAGCTTATATTCCCCTTGAGATGGGAAGACATAGAAATGTTTTGAGTAGTGGAGTGGCATCGTCTCATTTATATCTCTCGGGATCATCATTCTGGCTACTCTTCTGAGGCTAGTGTGTTTGGAATGGTGCAGGGAACTGGAGAGGCAGTAAACTAGGCCAAGCTCAGGATTGTGGAGACCATTGAGAGGTTATCACAATAATTCCATAAAGATATTGTGGTGTCCTGAACCAGTATGATGGCACAGAAGGTGATTAGAAGTGCCAGATTCTGGATATGTATTGAAAATAGAATTCCCGTGTGGGATGTAATAGCAAGAGAGGACTCAAAAATGACTTCAAATTGACTGAGAAACTTAAAAAAGGATGAATTTATTTACTGAGAAGGGGAAGACTGTATGAGGAGCTACTTTAGTAGGAATAATCAGTTCGGATTTGGACATATTAGGTTTGAGATGCCTGCTGGATAAGGAAATGTCACTGTGGGGTGTGGTGGCTCACATCTGTAATCCCAGTGCTCTGGAAGGCCTACGTGAGAGGATTGCTTGAGCTCAGGAGATCAAGACCAGCCTAGGCAACATAGGGAGATCCTGTCTCTACAAAAGATTTAAAAATTAGCTGGGTCTAAGTGGCACATACCTATGGTCCCATCTACTTGAAGGGAGGGCTAGGTGGGAGGATCACTTCAGCCTGGGAGACAGATGCTTCAGTGAGCCAAGATTGCACCACTGCACTCCAACCTGCATGGCAGAGTAAGACCTCATCTCAAACAGAAAAATAGGAAATGTCAGGCAGGAAGTTTTGGGTCTGGGTACGTGGGTTTGCAGTTAAAACATGCTGATAGTATTTAATGGCAGGAGATAGGGATACCTTAGGGAGTGAGTGTAGATAATAAAGGGAGAAGAACTAAGACAGTGCTGTGAGACACTCCAATATTTAAAGGGTGAGGAGCCAAAAAGGAAGCACAGTGGTATTCTGGGATCCTGGGAAGCTGAGAGAAGTTTGTTTTGGCTAATGAATTGCACCACTGAGCAGAAGCAGGGAGGGGTTCATCATGAGAACTTTTTCTTGCAGGGTGACTTCTTCAGATCAGGATGCAGCAACACTTTCAAACAGGAGAACATCCTGATAAAGGTCTAAACTATGATCCCATGGACCAGGGAGGCTCAGAGGGTGGTTGGAGTTTCAGGATTTCTGGGTACATGCAGAACTCGAAATTCTCCACATATCTCCATTTCAATTCTCTAGTGCTTGTTCACTCCTGACCACTGTGCTGCATGATGTGCAATCAAGCATGTGGATGGTGGAAACAGTCTAATTAGTTTCCTAACCCATGAAACACAGAAGACAATAGTACTTACTTAATAGGGTTTTTCTGAATATTAAGTATGATAATATAAATATAGCAGTTAGTATAGTGTCTTGAATATAGCATTTTCTAAGTGTTAGCCAGGACTATCATTCTGAGACTTGGTGAGGCTTGGCATTCAACAGATGGTGTAACTGGTGCAGATGGACAACTTACAGCATGAGCCTTTGGCCACATCAGCCCTGCAGCTGCCTGAGCTAAATAATTATTTCACATGATTTTAGAAAGTTCCTGGGTTTTTAAATGTATTTGATTTGAGCCAAGAATTTACAATTTTGAACTTTTTAATAAGTTAATACTTTTTCTGTTCTAATTATATTTCACGATAGAATATGTTTATGATATTTTTCATTATAGAATTAATACAGGTTTGCTGGGAAAAAATGGCCATGATAGATAGATGTTAGTAAGAAAGTTAAAATAAAATGAAAGCTCTTTACCCTAAGATAACATTAACATTTTGGTGAATTTTCTCTTACACATCTCTGTATACATCTATGAAGCTCTGAGGGCCTACGTCTCTCCAGCAGTCCCAAGAAGTCCAGGCTCCAGTCAGGTCTCAAAGTTCCCTCCTGATACAAAAGCAACTAAGTGTTGCATTCATTTTGCCCATCAAGATCTTGGAAACACAGAAGCCATGTTTGTACCGTACTGGCTCCTGAAACTGCCCTGCTTAGAAAAAAGAAGATGGCAATTGACTTGTATTTGAGAGAGGCAGGCTATAAACTCATTCACGTCTCCATTATGCAGCATCCACATTCTCTTTAATATATGTCTATATAAAATGCCAACAGAATAACCTTTCTCACACTCTAGTCTTTTTATTCACATCCTTTACAAAGCCTATGGGCTGGGCAACATGGTCACCGAAAGCCTTACCCTAGAGGATATTTTATTCCAGAACATGATATATAGCACAGATTTTCCTCCTTCATGACCATTTATTTATGACCTTTTGTATTAGCATCTCTTGAAACGTTTACCTCTTTGTGAATGACTCTTTTCTTTTTCAGTATGACTTTTTATAACCTAAAGATATTTAAGATATATTTCTGAAGATATGTAAGATATGATATTTTAAAGATATATACAATATAATATTTTAACATTATGTTTCTAAACAAAGACATCCTCATCAATAGACTTGACACACAGTTTACGGTCAGACAATATTACATAAAACAATGTTTGGATGAATAAGAAATTATGTTTTGTACATGCATGCCAAGTGAAAAGGCATGAAAAGGGTGCACCTTCTATGACTTTTGAGTCTGTTTTGTGCCTGCACTGTTTACATATTTTAAAGTCTCTTGTGTACAAACGTTTTTCACCCTAAAAGTGGTTTCGGTTCGGCATTCTTCTCGTCTCCCGAGCGCACATCTGCAGCCGGCTCCCTGGTTGTTCGAATCACCGACCTCTCTCCCCAGCTGTATTTCCAAGATGTCGCTTTGTAACAAGCTGACGCTGGACAAGCTGGACGTTAAAGGGAAGCGGGTCGTTATGAGAGTCGACTTCAATATTCCTATGAAGAACAACGAGAGGATTAAGGCTGCTGTCCCAAGCATCAAATTCTGCTTGGACAACGGAGCCAAGTTGGTGGTCCTTATGAGTCACCTAGGCCGGCCTGATGGTGTCCCTATGCCTGACAAGTACTCCTTAGAGCTAGTTGCTGTAGAACTCGAATCTCTGCTGGGCAAGGATGCTCTTTTCTTGAAGGACTGTGTAGGCCAAGAAGTGGAGAAAGCCTGTGCCAACCCAGCTGCTGAGTCTGTCATCCTGCTGGAGAACCTCTGCTTTCATGTGGAGGAAGAAGGGAAGGGAAAAGATGCTTCTGGGAACAAGGTTAAAGCCAAGCCAGTCAAAATAGAAGCTTTTCCGACTTCACTTTCCAAGCTAGGGGTTGTCTACGTCAGTGATGCTTTTGGCACTGTTCACAGAGCCCACAGCTCCATGGTAGGAGACAATCTGCCACAGAAGGCTGGTGGATTTTTGATGAAGAAGGAGCTGAACTACTTTGCCAAGGCCTTGGAGAGCCCAGAGTGACCCTTCCTGGCCATCCTGGGCGGAGCTAACGTTGCATACAAGATCCACCTGATCAATAATATGCTGGACAAAGTCAATGAGATGATTATTGGTGGTGGAGTGGCTTTTACCTTCCTTAAGGTGCTCAGCAACGTGGAGATTGGCACTTCTCTGTTTGATGAAGAGGGAGCCAAGATTGTCAAAGACCTAATGTCCAAAACTGAGAAGAATGGTGTGAAGATTACCTTGCCTGTTGACTTTGTCACTGCTGACAAGTTTGATGAGAATGCCAAGACTGGCCAAGCCAGTGTGACTTCTGGCATACCTACTGGCTGGATGGGCTTGGACTGTGGTCCTGAAAGCAGCAAGAAGTATGCTGAGGCTGTCACTTGGGCTAAGCAGATTGTGTGGAATGGTCCTGTGGGGGTATTTCAATGGGAAGCTTTTGCCCGGGGAACCAAAGCCCTCATGGATGAGGTGGTGAAAGCCACTTCTAGGGGCTGCATCACCATCATAGGTGGTGGAGACACTGCCACTTGCTGTGCCAAATGGAACACGGAGGATAAAGTCAGCCATGTGAGCACTGGGGGTGGTGCCAGTTTGGAGTTCCTGGAAGGTAAAGTCCTTCCTGGGATGGATGCTCTCAGCAATATTTAGTACTTTCCTGCCTTTTAGTTCCTGTGCACAGCCCCTAAGTCAACTTAGCATTTTCTGCAACTCCACTTGGCATTAACGAAAACCTTCCATGTCAAGGTTCAGCTAGTGGCCAAGAGATGCAGTGCCAGGAACCCTTAAACAGTTGCACAGCATCTCAGCTCATCTTTACTATACCCTGGATTTGCCTACATTCTTAAAGATCCCATTTGAATTTCTTAGTGACTAAACATTGTGCATTCTAGGGTGCATATATTTATATTTTGCCTGTTAAAACAAGTGAGCTGTGTTAGTTCTCTTTTGATGTAGGCTATTATGATTAGCTTTATCACTGTTTCACTACTCAGCATGGAAACAAGATGAAATTCCATTTGTAGGTAGGGAGACAAAATTGATGATCCATTAAATAAACAATAAAAGTGTCCACTGAAAAAAAAGTGGTTTCTATGTTATAATGCTAGTTTTAAGTGCAGTTTGTGGTGGAAAATTGATGAATAAAATGGTGCGAAAGAAGAGCATACCTGCGTGCACCTGTGGCCCCAGCTACTCAGGAGGGTCACTTGAGCCCATGAGGCCACCTTAGAAGCAATAAGCAATGTTTCCACCCACTCACTCTAGCCTGGGCAGTAGAGGAAGACCCTTTCTCAAAAAAAAAAAAAAACAAAAAAAAACAAAAACAAAACAAAAAAAAATATTTTCCAAAGAATAACTGCCTTGAGCCCTTGAGCTCTTTCTCTTTCTCCAGTGACTATTTTCTATGTTCTAGTCTCCTCATTCTTTTTCAGTGAAGACAGTAAATCTTCATGGCACTTAATTTTCTGTGTAAGCTGTATTTATTACCTGAATTGTTATTCTTAATTATATAAACTTATTTTCTTTGTTCAATTGATATAGTTTTCTATCCATTGGAAACTGAGTATTTTGGATTGGATGAAATGAATCATAATTTGGTCCATCAAAATTAATGGAAAAATGTCATATAATGGTTTTTCATTTAGCAGGAAAATATTTAGAAATGAAGTAAAATTATGGGGAGGCATATTAAATATATATGGAAGCTAAAGCAACTCCATTTAGGATGGAAGGCTAAAGCAGCTCCACCTTAGAAGCTAATCTGCCATGTTGGCTTCACTAATTAATTCTAATACCTGGAAGGCCTCTAAGATTTCATTTATCTGTTGTTCCTTGTGTAAGAAAAGGTACTTAACTTTAAATCCTGTCCTTAGGTCTAACAACCTTGATGTTACCACACTTCAACTGGCCTACAAATTCCATCGGAGCCACTAACTTCACTATGGTATGTAAGCCCTGGATCAGAGAGGTAATGATGCCAGGATCCGCCATCTTGTCTTGCCACCACCCAAGACACAGACATGGCTTCTGTTCCTTAAGTCCCTATGAAACGTTTGTTTCTAAGAAACAGGATATGTCAGCCTCTTTCTTCGGCCTCTCAGCTTCCTCGGACGTTGGTGTAGGTTTGCACAGATTTGCCTACCTTGAAACCGTAGAGATGTACTTATTTAGCTGTTTCATCATGGTTTCCCATGGACTTCTGATTCCTATTGGGGAATATTCATGAGACTGTCTACCTATAGTCTCCAATAGCTAGATAATAAATCCTAGATTCTCCATATTTCCATTTCTTACGAACCTCTTCCTATTATTAATAACCGTGTTTGCTAGGATTTTTGCTTATAAAAGTGAAGTCAAATCTTTCTGTCATAGCAACATTGGGATTTTCTGGAATTATATAAGGGATTCACAGAACTGAGGACAGACTGCAAGAAGAAATAAAAGCTACAGGGTCAGTCTGTGCTGGAACTACAGTCCAAAGTTGCTGGTGGGCACTAATACTGCCACCAGATCATTACTAGTGCCATTGAGTCTGACTTTTGCATCATTAATTCTAATAATCTCTGGTCATTGGCTCATTTGGTCCACATTAAAAATAGTGGGACAGTCTCATTGACCAAACTTGGGTCATGTGTTTTCTGCCTTTGGAAGGGGCTATGCATCCCTTCCATATCTCCCCCATGGGAGATTCTCCTGAAAGACAACAGGGGAATTAGTGTTGGAAATCCTAAAGGAAACAAATATCCTTTATTGTTGTCTTTATCTTGTAAGTCATAATAAACCTAGTTATTAAAGAAATAAATCTCAAGAAGAGTCATTTTCAGGGAGAAAGGAGACATGTTAAAGTAGCACCATGTGCTAAATTAGGAGGAGGCAGTTTTGTAATAGACATATTTTTTGTAGAGATATCTGGGTGAGCTTATTCAACAGGGTCTCTAATGCACAGGCAACCTTTTTTCTTTTTTCTTTTTTTCTTTTTTTTTGAGATGGGGTCTCGCTCTGTTGCTAGGCTGGAGTGCAGTGGCACGATCTTGGCTGGCTGCAACCTCCAGGATTCAAGTGATTCTCCTGCCTCAGCCTCCCGAGTAGCTGGGACTACAGGCTCGCGCCACCACACCCAGCTAGTTTTTGTATTTTTAGTAAAGATAGGGTTTCATCATGTTGGCCAGGATGGTCTCAATCTCTTGACCTCGTGATCCACCTGCCTTGGCCTCCCAAATAGGCAACTCTTTTAATTGTCAAAGGCTAATATGAGGATAACAGAGGAAGTTTACTATTTTAAAAGTGCATCACGTAAGGGCCAAATCACATAATGATTTATTGTGTGAACACAGTTTGAATTATCAGTATGATATTCATATTGACAGTGCTGATTTCATTTTAGGACAACAGCATCATCTGCTATATTAATGTTCTTATGTTTTGTTCTTATTAATGTTCTTTGGGTTTTGTTTAGAAATTTACTTTGGTCTCATACTTTTATGAGAGCTATAAGAGTATAAGTTTCCTATCTATTTCTATGTTTTTGCATACTTAAGTCAGCGCAGTACATTTGTGAATGTTTTTTCATTCAAAGGAGGTAACACATTGCTCATTCTATGGAAACATGACTCCTAGCTATTAATGCACAGATACTCATTTTTATTCCAAATGCCATTCATCAATATAGTTCTTTTGATAACTTTTATCCCTGTTACTATAAAAATGGGGATTTTTTTTTTGCTTTGTTTTATAGTGCTCTTATTTGGAGGCAGTTTAGCTGCATGGTTAAGAATTTAAGTTTTGGACTGGGCACAGTGGCTCACACCTGTAATCCCAGCACCTTGGGAGGTGGAGGCAGAGGATTGCTTGAGCCCAGGAATTTGAGACCACCAAGTTTTAGTATGTTTTTTTTTTTTTTTTTTTTTGAGATAGAGTCTTACTCTGTCACTCAGGCTGGAGTGCAATCACGTGATCACAACTCACGGCATCCTCTGTCTCCTGGGCTCAAGCGATCCTCCACCTCAGCTCCAAAAGTAGCTGAAACTACAGATATGCATAACCACACCTGGTTAATTTTTGTATTTTTTTTGTAGAATCAGGGTCCCGTTTTGTTGTTCAGGCTAGTTTCTAACTCCTGGGTTTAAGCAATCTTCCCACCTTGGCCTCTCAAAGTGCTGGGATTACAGGCATGAGCCACCATGCCTGGCCTAGTAACAAAATTCAAAAATTGTTTTGTCAGACAAAAGTCATCTTTAACATTTGCCCTTACTACCCACACACATACCTGAAATGGTTTCCTGTGGCTGCTGGGTGTGCAAAAGGAGACTCTGAAGCCTTTAAGCACATGAATTCACAGCTCAATCCTTCACTGGAGAATGTAGTTAGAATCCACAGGGCTTGAACTCTATAATGGGAGCACACTGGGTCAGCCATTAACTTCCAATTCATGTAAGATCATGACTCAGGCTGCCCTTTGGAACAACCTGAGAGTCTTAAAAAATACAAATACCTGGGCCTCGTCCCCAGAGATTCTGATTTAATTTGTTTGAAATAGGACCTGGGCAACTACTTTTTAAAACACTCCAGGTGTTAAGGTTCAGTTTTGAAAACCTCTGCTTTGCCTAGATTACTTCAGGACCTAATTCTTATCAACTTCCCTACTCTGCATTGTAACTAAGCCATCTGTGGAACAGTTCTCCTATCAGATAGCCAATGGCTATTTCACTGGCCATATTAGACCCTTGATGAATGATGATCATTTGTTTCACCTTGGACATACAGCCCAAGAATGCACATTGCCAATAAACAGCAACTACAAGTAAATGAGTTAGTTATTGTGATGTACCCCAAAGTGATACTTCACTGATTTCTGAGAAAAAGAAAAATACAATTTATTTTTGGGCAGTGATGTGATACAGAAGATTGCTATATTAGGATGTTGAGATATGAGGCAGGCTTTCGGTAGTTAGAGGGTTTATTCAATCCTATGATTCTGTGACTCTAGGTATCTGAGATCTAAAAAGTAAAGCAGCAATGGGGTTAGAAAAAAAAGATTTGGACAATGAAAAGAAGGTTGTGAAATCAAAAGCATGAGTTCTTATTTCTTTCTCGTCTTCCGTTAGGGGCCTTTAGCAAACACCACAATCAATTTACCTCCAAGCCTCCCATTAGTCACAAAGCCACTTTTACTCAGAGGTTTAGTTCTCTCTTCCCTTCCCTGGCAGACAAATCCTAAATTGATTCCTCTAAATCAATTTCCTCTTCCTCCTTACCTTATTAACATTGCTACTAAAACTTTACTGTACTAATAGATTCAAGTTGGTTCAGATTTTCCAAAACACTTTTTGCCATGATGAAGGTGCAGCCACCAGCACAAATTTACTTGTCTTGGTTTGTGGTGGAAAAAAGTGAGAATGGCAAACTAGCGAGCTTCTACTTCTTCTGGCACATATCAGCTCCCTCCATTTTGCCTGAATATCTCCTTCTCTGACCTACAGCCTTTGGACATTTGCTTTAATTCCAATGCATACTTACATATGCAGCTGTTTATTGCCCACTTCCTTCTGGGAAGTAGAAGCCTTGCTCATTGCAACCTGTTTCACCTTCTTCACCTCCTCTAGCTGCTCTCTCTTCTTTGCTCCCACTGAGAGTGAATGGTTCCACCATGAACCCGGGGCCTAAAGCCAGGAAGCTGTGTGGTATTCTTTTACCATGATCTCCAGTCCATCACTACTATCCCTCCTAAGTATCCTGGAATCTATTCACTTCTCTCCGTCTCCACTATGGAAGCTTTTAAGTATGCCATCACTGTATCTCATTTGAATTACCATGACAGTCTCCTTACTGATCTCCTTGCCATTAGCTTAGTTCCCTGGAGTTGCCATGGAGACATTCTTGCCTATAAGACAATGGCGAATGCAGCTTGAGACTTTTAGTAATGACAAGTGTAACATCTCAGTCATTTTTCCAGTGAACCTGAGAATTAGGGAAAATTTATTTGTTACCAAAATCATGACTTCACACTTATTCCTAGGTTGTAATGCTTTGGAAAACACACGTTGTTAATTATTTCGTTGTTTTGAGGAAGATTTTATTAAATGTTTTTGATTTGATTCTCACACATTATATACATTATCTCATTTATTCTTGCAGTACTCCTAAGTAATTAGAATTAACCACAAACAATTGTTTCTACTTTACGGGTAGAAAGATGGATGCAGAGTAAGTATTTTTATGTCCAGTCATGCAATAGCTTCAATCAATAATCAATCAATAATCAATCAGAAATAAAGCCAGGTTTCTCCAACTTCTGACTTTACTGTCTCTTGACTATGACTATATTGGCTGGCTGGTGAGGGGTAAAGAGTGAGGGGAGATAACCAAAACCTTGACTATTAGTGGTTATTTAAATTCACAGCAGGTAATGGGAAAATATAGGATCGTGAGTTAGCAAGAAAGTTTGATTTTCACTGGTGGCTCTGCTACTCATTTGTTGAGTGACCTTTCAACAAATCACTTCTTAGCCTCTCTGGGTTTGATTTCTTCTTTAACAGGTAAGATAGGTATTTGGACTAGATCTGAGATAGTTGACTTGGGCTCTGTGGAACCCCCCCATCCTCCCACCAGTCCCATCATCCATGAATGGGTTTCAAGGAGGTGGCAAAATAAACTTCTGCACCACACGTGGAACACATGCACTTTTCTAAGCAGGAGGTTCAGAGACAATATCAGAATTTTAAAGAAGTCTGTGATCAAAAATTATTGACAACAAACAAATGAAAAAAATTAGAATATACCACCTAATAAATACCTAGGATTTCATGTATTTTTAGGATTAAGTGTGGTTATGTAACAAGAAAAGCTCCTTGCCCAGTGTAATTTCCAACTATGAATTGTTATCAGATTTCGAAACACCTAGCCCCCAAGTCAATCTTCAGAGAGATGTAAATAAATATGAGAGGGCAATCCATGATGTCTTTGTATCAGAATGCATTTGGAATCCTGATACTTTTAAATCTCTTCATTTGTCTTTAGTTCAGATTATATGCCTCCATTTTTTGTGTGTGTGAGAACTCCTGAGGAATTGTTGAGTCATTCATTTTGCAGACATGTGGGTACTCTAACTATTCTCACAATGTGTTAATGTTTTAAATAAAAATGTACTTAAGAGGGCAAACCATGACATTCCAATATGTACAGCTCGTATTTTTGTTTGCAAACCCAATTAAACGCATCATCTTGAAATCATGAAATCATTCCAGAAACTGTACATGGCTTTTGAAAAAAAAAAAAAAAAAAAAGATTTTGGCAGGCAATAGGGGAGTTTCCTTGAAGTTTCTGAATGCTTATGTTACTCTCAGTGGGAGTTTGCCATTGGAACACTTGGAACTTGTCTGTGTTTGGAAAGCTGGGGAATTCTTATCATTATACACATGGGAAAATATAACAGTTTTTCATTTGGAGGATGCAGTGAAATGAATGGTGGTCCATCTGGTGGTCAGGGAAATGTTGATTGATTCCCAATTTAATCATTTAATCTTTTAATCTTTTCTGTTCAGCCCTAGAATGCCTTTCATGCACATTCCCATGCAAATGTCTTCATACTTCTCTTTCTAGGTAACAACAACAATGTCAGTGATTGTTATCTCTGCAAAGACTGAAGCCATCGCTCTAAGGCTGTGAAATTCTAGACGGTCAGCAACATCTGTCTCCTTCATTACTATTCTTATCTTCTACCACAATCAACATGTCTACCTCATTCTTCACAAAGGTATTTTATAGATACCTCCCTTACACTGAAGAGTAGGAATTATCTTCTTCATGCATTCTTGTTCATACATACATATTTTTTTTGCAGGTTCCTTTTGTGCTTATCAGTTAAATAACCTGTAAGGAAATATTTCATTTTTTCTCTCTCCTTATGCATATCCTCTATCTCAGTAAATTTGTTCAACACATATGCTCTACAAGACCCTTGATATTAAGAAAAAGATGATTTAAAAGGAGGCTTTGGCTGCGCATGGTGGCCCACACCTGTGTTCCTAGCACTTTGGGAGGCTGAGAGAGGAGGATTGCTTGAAACCAGGAATTCAAGATTAACTTGGTCAACATAGTGAGTCCCATCTTTAAAGAGAAAACAAAATTTAAAAGAGCCTTTATCATTGAGGTGAATCACAGTTTTGAAGGTGAAATAGATGTGTGGACAATTATACTTTTTTCTTGGCCATTGTCAAAATGGTAATTAATTAACCTGTTTTTGTCTCTCTCACCAGGTACTATTGGTATCTATTCAATGATATTCCTAGCATCTACACATTGTAGGGTAAAACAGGTACTTGTTGAATAAATTAATGAATTATGGCTAGGGCAATAATATTTTTTTTAATGTATAGCATAACTATATTTATTTAAGAATATATTCCAATATCAAGGGCAAATTCCAACAATGCAAAAACCATGATGCCTTTTGCATGGACTTAATATGTACCCATGGGATATAGATACCAATTAAGGAAAGGATTATCAAGTAAGGATGATTTTTCAGTATGGACATTAAGGAGCTGATCACAGATTTTGACTTCAGTGGTGGAGCATCTCATTGGCAAATAAGGCAAACTCGGGAATTCCTAGAGCTGAGTCAGCGTTTCCATCAAGAATTGGCTTTGGGTCCATTCTGGCAAAAGAACACCTGTAGGATTGAATCCCTAAAACTGTACCCTAAAAACAGGATCAGGATGATTCCTAAATACTTATTTTTAATTTTTATTTTTTTCCATAAGTTATTCGGGTACAGGTGGTATTTGGTTACATGAGTAAGTTCTTTAGTGGTGATTTGTGAGATTTTGGTGCACCCATTACCTGAGCAGTATACACTGCACCATATTTGTAGTCTTTTATCCCTCGACCCCCTCCTACTCTTCCTCTAAAGTTCCCAAAGTCCATTGCATCATTCTTATGCCTTTGTGTAGGACAATAATATTCTAATAGAGGCACATTCAAGCTTCAGTGGAGGCATCTAGGATCTTCTTATTTCGGCATGGAGACATCAGAGGTTTCACAAAAAAAGACAGTGTCCAAGATGAGACTTAAAAGAATCAGTAGGTGTCAAGGACACCAATCAGTAGGTGTCAAGGTGTAAGTTGACTACATTTCTGTTGGATGCAGCAAAAGATAAATACAGGAGCTGTTGGGGGATAGAGTTGAAAGGAACTTTTTTCCTGTAGGTTGGCATTTCCTAAAGTGTGTTCTGAGAACAGTGGTCCTATCTGTTGCTCAGAGAAAATAGTTTCCACGGTATGCAGGTAAATGTTTAACAACTGGCTTCCTTGAAAAAAATATAAAGTCCTTATTTGTAACATTTGTTGGGAAGAAATGCTGAGTAGTACATCATTTTATAATATTTCCATCACAGCCATACAGGAGACATATACAGATACATAGATATTAGTACATGTAGTCACATGTTTAGGAAATGATGAATGTTGAGTATTTATTGCTTTAGTGTTTGATATAATTTATCCAATTGTAAATTTTTATAATTTGTATGATGGCTGTTTAACTAGTGGCTTTCCTAATTCACAAAACTTTAACATTTGACTTCTATAAGCTGATAAGAGCTGGATTCAGCATACCATAGGTCAAGTATACTCAGGGGACATGGTTTAATACAGTATATTTGTTATATATTAAAGGGCCTGAGAAGTCTTGAAGCAAAAACACATGTCTTAGCTTACTGATTGGACAAAAAAAAAAAAAAACCATTTTTAGCATACTAGGTATTAACAAGTCATAGAGCCAGAGCATCATGGCCTTATATATTTTGGGTGCATGGTGACTCAACATTCAATGTGCTTATCTCTTTTCTATTACTGGAAATGGTAATCAAATTTACTTTTTTTCTATTGTCTTCTTTTTTCTTTTTTACCAATTCCTGATAAAAGTAATTTACCCCCATTAGAATGACTACTCTGGATCTTATTTTACCTTTTAAAATTTCTGCTTGAGCCATACCTCTTTTAAGAAGCTTTAGGCTGGGCGCAGTGGCTCACGCCTGTAATCCTAGCACTTTGGGGAGACTGAGGTGGGTGGATCACTTGAGGTCAGGAGTTCGAGACCAGCCTCGCCAACATGGTGGAACCCCATTTCTACTAAAAATGCAAAAAATAGCTAGGCATTAGTGGCAGGCACCTGTAATCCCAGATACTCAGGAGGATGGGGCAGTAGAATTGCTTGAGCCCAGGAAACGGAGGTTGCAGTGAGTTGAGATCACGCCATCGCACTCCAGCCTGAGTGGCAGAATGAGACTCCATCTCAAAATTAAAAAAAGGAGTTTTTTCTTATTATCCTGTATTAGTCTATTTTCATGCTGCTGATAAAGACATACCCAAGACTGGGAAGAAAAAGAAGTTTAATTGGACTTATAGTTCCACATGGCTGGGAGGCCTCAGAATCATGGTGGGAAGCAAAAGGCACTTCTTACGTAGTGGTGGCAAGAGAAAATGAGGAAGAAGCAAAAGCAGAAGCCCCTGATAAACCCATAAGATCTCATGAGAGTTATTCACTATCACAAGAATAACACAGGAAAGACTGGGCCCCATGATTTAATTACTTCCCCCGGGTCCTTCCCACAACACCTGGGAATTCTGGGAGATACAATTCAAGTTGAGATTTGGATGGGGACACAGCCAAACCATATAATTCCACGCCTGGTCCTTCCCAAATCTCATATTCTCACATTTCAAAACCAATCATGCTTTCCCGCAATCCCCCAAAGTCTTAACTCATTTCAGCATTAACTCAAAACTCCACAGTCCAAAGTCTCATCTGAGAAAAGGTAAATACCTTCTGCCTATGTGCCTGTAAAATCAAATGCAAGCTAGTTACTTCCTAGATACAATGGGGGTATAGGAATTGGGTAAATATAGCCATCCCAGTGGGAGAAATTGGCCAAAACAAAGGGGTTACAGAGACCATGCAAGTCTGAAATCCAGCGTGGTGGTTGAATTTTAAAGCTCCAAGATGTTGTTCTTTGACTCCACGTCATGCTGATGCAAGAGGTGGTCTTGGGCAGCTCTGCCCCTGTGGCTTTTCAAGGTACAGCCTCCATCCCAGCTGCTTTCACTGGCTGACATTGTCTGTGGCTTTTCCAGACACATGGTGCAAACTGTTAGTGGATCTACAGTCCTGGGGTCTGGAGGACGGTGGCCTTCTTCTCACAGCTCTACTAGGAAATGCCCCAGTAGGGACTCTGTGTGGAGGCTCTGACCCCACATTTGCCTTTTGCACTGTTCTAGCAGAGGTTCTCCATGAGAATCCCACCCCTGCAGCAAACTTTTGCCTGGGCATGCAGCCATTTCCATACATCTTCTGAAATCTAGGTGGAGGTTCCCAAACCTCAATTCTTGACTTCCACGCATCCACAGACTCAACACCACATGGAAACTGCCAAGGCTCGGGGCTTCCACCCTCTGAAGCCACAGCCTGAGCTGTACATTGGCTTCTTTCAGCCATGGCTGGAGCGGCTGGGACACAGGGCAGTAAGTCCCTAGACCGCATACAGCTTGAGGACACTGGACCAAGTCCTCAAAATCACTTTTTCCTTCTGGGCCTCTGGGCCTGTGATGGGAGGGGCTGCCATGAAGTTCTCTGACATGGCCTGGAGACATTTTCCCCATGGTCTTGGAAATTAACATTAGGTTCCTTGTTACTTATGCAAATTTCTACAGCTGGCTTGAATTTCTCCCTAGAAAATGTTTTTTTTTTTTTTTTTTTTTTTTCTATCCCACAGTCAGGGTGCAAATTTTCCAAACTTTTATGCTCTACTTCCCTTATAAAACTGAATGCCTTTAACAGAGCACCCAAGTCACCTCTTGAATGCTTTGCTGCTTAGAATTTCTTCTACCAAATACCCAAAGTTCCAAAGATCTCTAGACAGGGGTAAAATGCCACCAGTCTCTTTGCTAAAACATAACAAGAGTCACTTTTGCTCCAGCTCCCAACAAGTTCCTCATGTCCATCTGAGAAGACCTCAGCCTGAATTTTATTGTCCATATCAGTATCAGCATTTTGGGCAAAGCCATTCAACAAGTCTCTAGGAAGTTCAAAACTTTCCCCCATTTTCTTTTCTTCTTCCAAGCCCTCCAAACTGTTCAATCTCTGCCTGTTACCCAGTTCCAATGTCGCTTCCACATTTTCAGGTATCATTTCAGCAACACCCCACTCTACTGGTACCAATTTACTGTATTAGTCCATTTGCACACTGCTGATAAAGACATACCCAAGACTTGGAAGAAAAAGAGGTATAATTGGACTTTCAGTTCCACATGGCTGTGGAGGCCTCAGAATCATGGTGGGAAGCAAAGGGCACTTCTTACATGCCAGTGGCAAGAGAAAATGAGGAGGAAGCAAAAGCAGAACCTCTGATAAACCCATCAAATCTCGTGACACTTATTCACTATCACAAGAATAGCACGGGAAAGACTCGCCCCCGTAATTCAATTACCTCCCCCTGGGTCCTTCCCACAACATGTGGGAATTCTGGGAGATACAATTCAAGTTGAGATTTGGGTGGGGACACAGCCAAACCATATCAACTGCAGTTTTCTTTTCCAGTCTAAATCTTATTCTTGCAATTTCCACATTCCCCACAATTCATTAATGTTTTACCATCACACCACTTCTAATCTATGTAGCTGTAAACATAATGTGTTTATAACACAGACTTGGGTTCATGCTTATCTCACCTCTGCTAGGGGGTCACTGTCCAATAGAGTAGGTTCTGTGCCTTCGATAGGTTCATAATGTAACAATGCCTGATACAGAGTTCCATAAAGAGTGTTTGTCTATTATATTGTATTATATTTGTATTATATTATATATAATAATATTATATTTTCAACCTAACAAACTGATGATTATAAAGAAGAGATAACACAGAGCTTCAGAATATTCAAGGTTTGTTTTTCTAGTTTACACAAGTTTGTTAATCAGAGCTAGAGGCAGATGTAATAGGAGATTTTGGCAGCACCTGGAAAATAACTCTGAATCTATATAATGGTTCGCTAAACCAGAGATCTGGCTGGTACACCCTTTTATTTGTCATTTGAACCTAGGACTTTCTGGGAGTGTGCCAAAAGAACACATAAAAGAACATTTTTTTCTCCTATTTACTCTTTAATTTCATCTTCCTCTTTCCTCTTCCCTCCTACTCCTCACCTTCCTCCTTTTTTTCCATCTCCTTGTCTTCCTTCTCTCGTCTCCCTCCTTCTCTTCTTCCTCTTCCTGCTGTCCTCCTCTCCCTCCCACTTCTACATCCATCACTCTTCCTCCTCCTTCTCTTCATTAATTGAATATGTTTTCAAGTTCGACCATACCCTACACATTGTAGAAATAAAGCTACTACCTTTGGCAATGAAAGCTAGAAATAATGATTAGAAAATAAAGCCCAGTTATTATCATATTGTTTGCTGTGGCATTATAATCCTTACTGACAGACTTCTTTATTCATTTCTTTAGAAATTCGAGAAACTTGGCAGGTGGCTGTGTAGCTTCCATTCACATTTAAACTCTTAGAAGTGCCAACAATCCTCTATAATGCTTAATAATGGTATAGGGTGATAACCCAGCTCTTTTATGTTAGTATCATTGTGTGTTGAACTATATCTATGATACGTAGAACGCATTTAAGAACTTTTCCTCCTGATATTGTATTATAGAATTATAATACTTATTTTATTATTAAGAAAATTTATATATTGTATTAGCAATAGAAAAAATCATAGAAACTATGTTATTTAACTGCATCGATAATATTGCAAAGAACGAAAATCTTAAATGCACATAACTGGCTTGCTGAAGGCATGAGGAAGAAAGCAGCTACTCACATTTTCTCCTTAGAACCATGGTACTTCTTTGTAGTATAATGTAGTGTTGTTAAGGAATAGTCATTTCTTATTTCCTAGAAGATTTCTATGGCTTATTCACCTGGCCTTTGGAGCCTCATTTCTTTATCACCTGTTTTTTTTTTTAAAGTTTATCTAAAGCTGTAGGGAAGGGATTTCCCTGGACCTACATGGTTTACTGGAAAATGAGAGGTTGAGTTGACCTCAGGGTGAGTGAAGAAGGGCAGAAAGCTGGCTGACTCCACAGAGGAGAAAAACTCCTGAGCTTTACAATGAGATGTATTCTTAGCCCTCACTTCCCTTTTCTGTGGTCATTTTTTCCTACAGGCCTAAACATTTTACGCTGTGCCTTCTGTGTAAAGAAATCAATTTGGCCACCTCTTTCATAATCAAGAATTATAGAATGAATTACTACTCATAGAGAATTTGCCATTTAAAAGGTGGTAACTTAACATTCCATTCTTACCATCATTAAGCAAGAGTGGAAGACTAGTAAAATCAGTCACTTCAATTGCCATTGCTCTTTCAAAATCCAGGCTGTTTCCTTGAATGCATCACTGTTAGGAAGAATGCTAACTGAGTCCCATTCAATATGCATAACTGTAGCCAGATTCTGACAACAGGGGAAATATACTTGCAGCAAGACTGGGCAAGGTGGCCGTAGGTGATAGAGGGAGCCTTGAGTTAAAGGAATTTTGTTTCTCCAAATTGATAAATCAGTCCTGATCATGACCCCCTACTGGCAAAATATCTTAAACGCCTTTTTTCACACATTGGCTAACAGGCAGCACAGGACAGTGATTCTTAAGAGAAAGGGAACAAATCAGGTGAGGCCTGATTTGTTCATCTTGACTTTCCACCTGGAGGCCCTTTCAAGGTTGATTCACAGGAAGGGGAATCCAAGCAGAAGTAATAGTTTCACAGATTCCACTGAGGAGCCAGACTCAGAAAACACAGAGGGTGAGGATTTTCAATTTATGTGGGAAAGCACTCAGTGAGAATGTACCTATGCAGAAAAAAGAGCTACAGAAATTTGCCTAATGGTCCCCTGAATTCTGCTGATGAATTGTAAGCTGTGGATTGATAGGGTGAAACTTTGTGGCCAGGCAAAGAATTACTAGGGCGCTGATAAATTTCCGGAACTCATATAACACTGAGAGGCTTTAAGTTTCCAAATACTGAGAGTAGAAATACTTCATTTAAAAGATCAATAAAGACAACACACCTGTAATCCTAGTACTTCAGAGTCCAAGGCAGTAGGGTCACTTAAGCTTAGGAGTTTGAGACCATTCTGGGCAACAGAGCAAGGTCCTGTCTCTACAAAAAGTTAAATATTTAGCCATGTGTGGTGGTGCATGCCTGTAGTCTTAGCTGCTCAGGAAGTTGAGATGGAAAGATTGCTTGAGTCTGGCAGCTTGAAGCTGCAGTGAGCCGTGATCATATCATTGCACTCAAGACTGGGTGACAGAGAGTGAATCTCTGTCTCAAAGAAAAAAAAGAGAGAGAGAGAGAGACAAATTGTCAATATCATATGATACAGTTTGGCTGTTTGTCTTCACCCAAATCTCATGCTGAATTATAATCCCCAGTGTTGGAGGAGGGGCCTGGTGGTGAGGCAGGAAAACAGGGTCTGGATGCAGGGAACATAAAGACAATTCACACTTCAGCTATGACAGGAAATATCTTCTCTGTAGGGCATACGCAAAGAAAATAACTTTGGAACTTTTCTTCATCCTCTCCATTTATATAAGGTGTACCTGAAGTAACCAATGGAATCCTCTAGAGGGTAAACTCCCCAAAATACTGTAAGGGGGCCCTTGAGCCCCTATGCTTGGGCTCACTCCCACACCATGGAGTGTACTTTGATTTTCAACAAATCCCTTAATTTCTTCCTTGCTTTGTTTGTGCATTTTGTCCAATTCTTTGTTCAAGACGCCAAGAACCTGGACACCCTCCACAGGTGACAGTGGGAGGTGACTGAATCATGGGTGTGGTTTCTAATGGTCTTGTGATAAAGTTCTCATGAGGCCATTAGAGTACTGTTTCATGATAAAGTTGTCATGAGAGTTGGTTGTTTGAAAGCATGTAGCGCTTCTTCCTTCACTCTTTCTCTTTCCTGCCAGTCATGTGAAGATATGCCTGCTTCTCCTTTGCCTTCGTCCATGATTGTAAGTTTCCTGAGGTCTCTCCAGAAGCAGAAGCCTGTACAGCCCACAGAACTAGAACTATGAACCACTTAAACCCCTTTCCTTCATAAATTACCCAGTCTCAGGTATGTCTTTTAGCAGTGCGAGAACAGACTATTACATAAGAAATAAAGGAAAAGTCATCAGTCTAGATCCTATCAACATTTAAAGAATAACAAGGGAACATGAACAATGTGATGACAATACATTTGGTAACTTTGATTAGTGGACAAGTTCCTCAGATGACACAGATTACCAGAATAAACACAAGAAGTAGTAGAAAGTCTGAAGAGTAGTCTAGAAGTTACTCCATCTTGAGGTGGTACTTTAGGTTCCCCATCCTTCCTGGTTTTGGCTAAGGTAGCAGAGTTGCTTTCCCTGACAAAGCTCAATATAAAGGTCAGAGAACTTTATGCAGAAGAACGTGAAACAGAGGGTGTTTAGCTGTGAAGGCGCTAAGGTAGACAGTGTAAAGCGATAATGCAAGTAAAACGCCTCCTGAGAAATTCATCATTGAAGAGTCAAAATAATAAAGTGAAACTTGTGAGGGAGAATGAGGAATACTATTCAGAGTGCATAAAACTAGGACAGAGCAGTTACTTGGAATCAGCCATTAGGGAAGAATTCACTTGATATCCAAGAGATAATTCATAAAATAAAGATGAAGAAGAAACAGATGAAGATGAGATTCTTAGTACAGGTAAAAGTTTTTTTTTATTTTTTTGAAAATAGGAGCAGGGTATTTCCTTTTATTGGTAACAAAACTGAAGAAGTGGTAATAAGATAAAGTTTTCAGATTAGGCAAGAAAGAAGTCAACAAAACTTATATTTAAGTTGGAATTGAGAACTTATATAGCTTTTTAAAAACAAAGAATGATGAATCTGTGCAGGAGAAACAAGACAAATAAAAAGGGAGTTAAGTTTCCAGGGGTGGGGAAATGATTAGGAAATATATGGAGGAAACTATGAAAGATAAGGGTTATTTTAGTAGGTTTGTTTATACAGATCCACTTTGGTGGATATCAACACCCAGTCTCCAATTCTCATGGGAATATTTATGACATGCTTTTAGGTGGAAACATGCGGTTCAGAGACCTCTTTCTACCTCTGCTGTTTCTCAAGCACCTTTAGTTCAAAATAACCAATATGCCCACGCTGTATATTTTGAGTGGCATGTTCTGAACTCCTGTGAGAATGCCTGAAGTCTTTGTTCAGGGTCTCACAAACCTATAATCAAAGTGTAGACTGGGCTTAGTTTTTGTCTGGAGATTCTGAGGAAAAACCCATTTACAAGTTCATCATTGTTTTTGGCAGAATTCAGTTCCTTGCTACCTGCTGGTCAAGGACACCTGTCAGCAGCTAGAGGCTTCCCACGTTCCTTGACTATATGTAAAGTTTATATATATATATATATATATATATAAAGTTTAATGAGGATTGTGAACCTGCTGAAAGTCATTAGGACATTCCAACGTCCAAAGGTCCAAAGTGAGTCACTTGAGATTATGTGTGGCTCTGCTTGTACAATTAATGTATACATCTGTAGTTGAAGTATAGCTATTCTAATGTGATCATGCTGAAGGGAATCTTCTAGTTGGTGTCTTTTGAATAAATAAATGGTGTACATTCTCTAGTGTCTAGAGCAACCTTTGGATGACTAAGATTGAATCCTTTGAAAAAGGATGACCATTTTCTCCCTTTTTTCTTATGTTGCATGTTTTTCTAACACCTGTCACAGTTAGTCCTGAGTATGTTATAGGATAAATACTGGTCTTTTGTATATGGGCTGTCCCATCTGTGCTGACTTTGTTCTTATGACTCATACTTTCAGGCAACATTTATGCCAACTATGCCAAAGAGCATGAAGATTTTTTTTTTTTTTTTGTGGCTTATTTCCTACCTACTGTCGGCTTATGTATTTGCAATTATACTTCCCCATTTCTGTTAGCTTTTAAAAATGTGTTTCTTCAGTACAAAATTTGTTCATATTGAGTTAAAATGCCAATTTGAGTTAAGCTGGGTTTCACTGATGATCTTGTGAGTGCTTAGCTAATCTAAATTATCTTTTTTTGCAATCAAGATGTAAGCTGAGGCTGGTGCGGTGGCTCAAGCCTGTAATCTCAGGCTGGAGTTCAAGCCTGAGGCCGGGAGTTCAAGACCAGTCTGGGCAACATGGTGAAGCCCCATTTCTATAAAAATACAAACATTAGCTGGACATGGTGGTGCTTGCCTGTAGTCCTAGCTACTTGGTATTCTGAGGCAGGAGAATCACTTGAATGTGGAAGGTGGAGGTTGCAGTGAGCCTAGAGCGTACTACTGTACTGCAGCCTGGGAGACAAAGTGAGTCTCCATCTAAGGAAAAAAAAAAAAGATGTAAGTTTAAAATCAGTAGAGTTTACTAATTTAACAAAAGTTTACATTTGTTGCTTTTGCATAGACTGATAAAAAATTTTGTTAATTTTCCAACTCATGTTTAAAAAGGGATGAATTTCTGATTTTAATTTAAAATGTCCTATCATTAGATTTTTTTTAGAATTTAAGTTGTGTAACTAATATTTGTCACTTTGATTTGCCAGGTATATAATTCAATCCTCTAGATATTACGCAAATGTATCCAAAACTTGGGATAAAACACTGTTCTCCATGTCCAGTATGTTAGCCAAGTCCTTGAATTACTGTTTAGAGGTTCTGTCCTATTGAGACAACTCTAACTAAAATGAAATGTTTTCTGGTGAACAACTTTCCAGACTTTAAGTCATCTGTGCACTCTGTTCAGCTCATCACAGTAATTTAAAGGACATAGCATTAGAAAAATGATTGTAAAACTTCCAAGTCATGTACTAAAACTTTTTCTAGCAGCAACATTCATGGCAGTATCTCCATGAGTGAACATTTAGCTTATCTCGCCTGCCAAATATATAAATGTTTAGGTCTTTCAAAATGGAAGAATATGTAGGTTAAATAAATTTTAAAATATTCTTCAACTTGTAGCAATATCACTGACCCGGCACCAGGGAGGGGTCACTCCTCCAGGTGAAAGATGTTCTTGAGCTGTCTCTCACTATTCCATTGCTTGGGGCGTGTCTATTTCTGCTGTTTCCTGGGCTTCCATCCTTCTGGACCACTAACTGGATCATGTCAGTTTCTTAAGGATGTGGGAAGTTTGTGGGTGTGGGTATGTGGGGAAGTGAGAGGTAGCAAAATCTCCAGAAGCAATCTCATTTTGCAAAATGTATGCATTTATCAAGTATATTAGGCTAAATATCTCTGAAATGTGTGACAAGTTTCAATTTCCTGAGAAGGACATTGATTCTATTCCACACATTTTCTTTGGAAACAATAAATCATTCATCATTTTACATCATCATTCTGTAGAATATTTTCCTGTCATATTCTTGTTGATAAACAAGAAACATTCCACTCCACTTAGTTCAGACAATACTTGGAGAAATGGAGATTGTCCATCTCCAGCAGGAAATGGGTTGATCAGGAGAAGCTGAGCAGACAGAGAGCTCCAAGGACTTTTCAGTTTCTCCGATTCAGGTCTCTATGGCCTACTTTTATTACTTTTTCTGAAATGCAAATTCTCAGAATGCCAGGCACACCCATATTCCAGTGCAAGAATAAAAATAAAATTGAAAGCCAACTACAGTTGAGTTTTTTATTACCTGTCTCTTTGATCTTGTCCTCTCTCGTCTATCCTTCTCACTCCCAATTAACTGGAATAATCGAAGGCTGTCTGTATTTAGTGAGAGAAAGAACTATAAAAAGGAGGTAATTCATACAATGTAGATACATTCCTAATTGACCAGAAACCCTCTCTTTTTGCTGAATGTTCTCAACAGTATCAGGTATTCCTGATACGTTGTTTCTTAGTGGTACAGCTGACCTTTATTACCAGAAAAAAAAATGCAGGGATGAATTCTCAAATCCAGCCGCTGCTGCTGGCGGGCCTGTTTTCTTTTCTCACACAAGATTAAGGGTAGGCTTACTTGAGATTCTATGTTCTGGCAAGTCTTGTTGCTGAACTTGGCAGGAGCATTCAAATATCTTTATTAGATGCCATGAATCAAGTTCCATTGCAGAATTCATAACCTTTCAAATCTGGCTGCCTTGTTTTGTCAACCTCACAAAAAAGGTGTGGCTTCGAATAATGTTTATTTTGTGGTGTAGTGATCCAGTGATAAAGGTAAACCTTGTTCCATAGCCTATGTAGGCAATTTTCATTTAAAACACATGGATCTGTGAGTTTAAAATGTCTAAAGAAGTTCCAAATATGATCCACAAGATTTTGCCAAAGAAAAGACTTGGGCTGAAAAGTAACTAGACTTTTTATTTGAAAAATGCCAATATTTTCTTTGAGCGTGCTGACAATCCATTGGCTTTTGTTCTTTAAAGATACAAATCGTCATAGCTTTAGTGGGAAATTATGTTACTACTTTCTTGGAGCAAAGATTTGAAATTGCTCTCTCAAAATTGCTTCCAATTCCAGAAATCTCGCCTAAGGGGATCTAAAATCTCACAGATGTACAAGACTTAGCCTGCCATGTAGGCATGGCCCCAGCTATCAAGAAAAGCTATAGGCAATCGGGAGGTTTTGTACATAGCAGTGAGAAACAAACAAACAAACAAACAAAAACTTAACAGGTATATGGTAATAGGCACTCTTGAACCTGAGTTTTGCTTTTTTAGCAGCACTGTAACCTGAAGGCCCTTGGAGGTGAAAGCGTATATTCAACAGGCAAATTCAGAAACCCATCTCTCTATCAAGGTGAAAGGTAGGGAAAGATAGAGTATCAGTTCCCCAAGATTAATAAAGGGAAGATAGCATCTCCAAGGATGGTTTTGGTGTGCACTAACCTTCTGTATGACAGGCGACAGGGGATAGACTAGCATAAAAATTCTAGTCCAAATCTGAAAATCATAAAATTGCCCAAATAAATATAATTTAATGGCATTTTTGTCTATGCATGATGCAATTGCGGATATGAATGTATTAGAGATCTATTGCTTTGTACAAAGTAAAACTGTTATTTTGTTGTTTGTGAAAATATCTGTGGTGAGTTGGACGCATTAGCTTTATGTAAAAAATGTTGTGTTTTGGGTGTTGTATGTGGTCATTTCATAGAGAATAATTCTATGTTAGAATAAAGACAGAAAAGCAGAAAAGCACAAAAGCACTTGCTATTTCAGTTCCTATTTCTGATTCTGTGAAACTTCGATAATAGGTTCATGGATTTAGCGGACTAAATGATTAACATGTATTATGTCTCTTTAAGTCTCAGATTACCTAGGAATGCAGGGTTTTTTTCCCAGTTGTGTAATAGCAGCTGACTGAACACACAGGTTAAATCCTATTGCCTTCACAGTGTCTATCTATTGCTTTTGTTCAGAGGCACTATGCCAGGGTAAAACCCTGTCATTTTGAGAGGTCACGTTAGGAAATGGAACACCTTAGTTATGTATACTAGTGCCATTTACACGCTTAACACTCCACCTGTGTTCTCACAGCCACTACATGCTGTAAACACTGTTTGTTTATTAAGTCTTACAATGCACACTTAACGGAATGCCTGAGAAAACAACTTGCCGTTGTTTTTCTCCAGTTGCCATCCATTAAGAATATTTTGATTTGGAAATTAATCCTCTCTTTCCTATATATTTAAAGCCTCTGGTAACAATCAAATGGACCTTGAGCAAACTTTCAAAGGTCTGGAAGGTGTTTAATTACTTTGTAATGAAACCCTGGCCTTTTTTTTTTTTTTTTTTTGGTAATTGCTATTATACCCTCCTCCTGTGGTACAGACTCCCTTTCGCAGAAATCCCCGTAAATTAAGCTTTTTTCCATTTGTAGAGAGATGAAGAAAGGACAGCCCTGTTTTAGTTTCCTCCATAGAATAATGCATATTTGTTTTCTATTGTGAGAGGCTGTTAGGTTTGGGCTCTGCTTCTGGAGGTACAGATGGTTTAATAAAAAAAGAAGAATACATGGCATATTTTATTTTTCTCGTTGAGAAAGAATCAGCTTTATGTCAAGTTAATTTGTAAGTTACAAGTTGAAAGAAACTGCTATGTAAATAAAATGACTGATAAAAGAGAAGAAAACAGGGCAGGTAGAGGCACTCTGCCCAGAAAAAGGCCATATAATAAAAAATGACTTCTTTCAAACAAAGACTGAAATGTTTACATGATTTACCACAGTCTGAGTTTATACATAGCTCTAGCCCCTGAAGTAATCTCAACTCCAATATATTTGCAAACAGCTAGTGTCCTAAATTCTTCACTATATAATACATTAAGAAGAACATGTTCTGAGTTAAAACCAAAAGAAAAAAGAAAGAGTATGAATAAGCAAATTAAGACTACAAAGGCTTACCCAAGGGCAGATATTCAGCAACATCCAGACACATACAGTTTGGAGCGAACTTGATTTATACTTACACAAAACTCGTTAGCCCCTAATAATTAAAACTTTCCCTTCTGATATAAAGTTTGGTACAGTATTTTTAGAGCCTTTTGGATTTTATCTCTTAACAGAAGTATATACATGTAGTTCATAGACTTGCTCTTTTGTTCTCAATATCCACATTTAAACAAGAAAGACTGAAAGAATAGTTGAGGATTTTGCAGTTTTATCTTGGCTATATCAACAACTTAACTATAACAAACTAGTTTTTTGAGAAGAAAAAATGGAATGAAACAACATTAAAGATTGGAATTTTGGATGGACACTTTAAAAGTATAGTATCATATACTAAACACTATATGGGAAACCATATTTAAAACTAGAATATTGAAAGGAATTTCATTAACCCTATGAAAAAAAAAATGCTTCTTTCCTTTGAATAATAGTCTTTTGTTGGGAACACCAGACACTGGAGAATAAAGAGAGAAAGAGGGGTAAAGTTTGAAAAAGCTACCTATTGGGTACTATGCTCATTACCTCCGTGACAGATTGATTTGTACTTCAAACCTCAGAATCATGAAATATAGCTTTGTAACAAACCTCCATGCATACCCCTGATTCTAAAGTAAAGGATGAAAAGAAAAAAAAATAATCTTTTGTATGCAGCAATTCATACAAATTTATTATATTATCACGGAACATTCTAGTCACATAATCTTTAAACATGAGAAAATATTCTGACTATGGAATTGAAAAGTTCATGAATCATTTTCATAACAGTCTATACATATTTACATAAGGAATAGTCAGGATATTCAAATAATTTCAGCTGTGGCTAAAGTTGCTAGCACCATCAAAGTAGAATTTCTTGATCCATTTTTGGAAGGGATAGGTTGGAGCGGGGAGCAAAGGCTTGGGCAGGCTGGGCTGGGACCTGCCAGGTGTTCACGCCTGGTCGGTGTTTTGAGTTCAGCATTGGATCTATTGGGATAATTGCTAACAGAGAACAGATAAAAATAAAACAATACAAATAAAAAATAAGAATAAAATAAACTTTATTGAGTACTTACTAAACTCAGAGATTGTTCTAAATGCATTATATATTTTTTCTTTTTTAAACTCACTGTAATCCTATAATAGTTACTATTAGTTTTACTATCTCAATTTTCTTTTTTTGTTTTTAATCAAACTTATACAAACACTTACATTGCCATGAAATTAAGATATTCAGAGTTTCCAAATTCTGGAGGAATCGGGCAGGAAGAAAAATATATTATTTGTAAATGTACATTTTAGTTTATTAAGATATAATCCACTAAATTGTTATGAGTGATAGACTGCTTCAGAGAAAGGGGCTCCTCATATATCTAGAAAAATGGAACTTTTAAACACCAATAGTGTTCCAAACAAAACCCCACAGCTATCCCTCATCAATTCATTCGGTTCTATATAATTAATTCTTGCTCTGCTCAGACCTGAGTTAGACTCTTGGGCCTCATGAATCTATCTGTTTCTTGACTAGAATTGTGGAAATCCTGATTCAGTCCAGTGAAATTTCCATGTTAAAAAATAATTGAGGAAAGTTAATTACTTAAACAGAAACCCAACTATTCATTGCCAACAGATCTGGCTTCCTGATCAAGATTTTGATAAGGTCTCCCCAAGGCATTTTTTTTTTTTTTTTTGGTAGAGTGCCTTCTGTTGTCCAGGCTGCAGTGCAGTGGCATGATCTTGGCTCACTGCAACCTCTGCTTCCTGGGTTTAAGTGATCCTCCTACCTCAGCCTCTTGAGTAGCTGGGACTACAGGCACGCACCACCATGCGGGTCTAATTTTTGTATTTTTTTAGTAGAGGCGGGGTTTCACCACCATATTGGCCAGGTTGGTCTCGAACTCCTGACCTTGTGATCCTCCCTCCTCGGCCTCCCAAAGTGCTGGGATTATAGGCATGAGCCAGCGTGCACGGTCTTTCCCAAGGTTTTGATAAAGACTTCCTTCTTGTCTTTACAGGAAGAAACATACAAAGACTTGGCAAGCTCAAAGGCCATGTAGGTAAGTGACTAGATCTAAAGGTAGACCCAAAGGCTGCAGCTCAGATAGTTTTCTTGAGTTAATAATTACATAGAGCCAAGCAATGAGCTAATTTTAAAAATCAAAATTAGCTTAATCATAAAGGAACAGAACTCACACCCAGAGGGAAAGTTACCTTTACTGGTGTGACTTTCTGCTATTATTTAGAGGCCTTTGCACTCTGTCATTGAGGTGGGTACCTTAGGAATTGGCCAATATGTAACCCAGTAGAATGAACTTTAGATGTGTCCTGTGGGAGGGGAGGCTTAGGTCCTAGTCTTATCTCTACTAGTGAGTCGAGTAGTTTCAATATGTCATGGGACTATTGGGTAATCTATTAATAATGTAAGTTATATATATATATATATATAAAATAAAGTATATATATTTTATATACATAAGTATATATAATATAATAATATATATAAACAACATAAGCTATATATAATTTAACAATGTGAGCTTTATATATAATTAACAGTGTAAGCTATATATGTATAGCTAACAATGTAAGTAACAATATATAAATATATATAGCTTACATTGTTAATAGATTACCCAATATTTGTTTTATACACATATATTATATATGTGTGTGTGTGTATATATGCTTTTTTTTTTTTTTTTTTTTGAGACAGGGTTTCAATCTGTTACCCAGGTTATAGTGCAGTGGCACAATCATGGCTTGCTGCAGCCTTGAACTCCCAGGCTCAAGTGATCATCTTGCCTCAGCCTCACACGTGTCTGGAAGTACAGGCATGCACCATCACGCCTGGCCAATTAAAAAATTTGTAGAAGTGAAGCCTCACTATGTTCCCTAGGCTGGCCTTGAACCCGTAGGCTCAAACTATCTTCCTACCTTGGCCTCCCAAAGTGTTGGGATTATAAGAATGAGCCACTCCACCTGGCCAACATATGTATTTCATTCCTCTTACATTTTATATTCAAAATCAGAAGCTTGCACTTGAGCTACACAGACTATTTATACCTTTTTTTTTTAACATTTAGAAGTTGTCTACCAATGTTTGGGAGCTAGAAAGCTACAAATAATAAAACATGGTAGATCTTTTAAATTCACTCTATTTCTTCAACATACAATCTCAGAGTTTTGTAGGTTCCTTTTTTTTTCTCCCCTCTTGGAACTATACCAGTACACTGAAGGTCAGAAGTCATACTGAAGAATTTACTCCCTTAAGATTTTTAACAAATATAATATTCTAAGGCTGTCACTCAGGCAATCAAAGCTTCTGTCTTTGAAGTAGAGATTTCCAGAGAGAAATAAAAAATAAGATCTGGAGTTTGCCTCATGCCGTTTTTAAAAGTTCTTCCTGGTAAGTACTTCACATACTTTGCAGAAATTGGATTCTGATCCTTTGGCTATAAGAAGGAAGCATAATTATCAACTGGCCATGGGACCATCATAAGAATGATGACTTGTGTGTTTAAGCTGACTTTCTGAATTTTAATTTTTGGCATCATACTTACGAATGTTTTGTTAGAGATCAAATAAACAAATGTAAATTGATCTTTCTTCTGAGACTGGGATTTTTTGCTACACTCTATTTGAGTTAGTAACTCTAAGTTTCTTTTCTGGATTGTATTACTAGTTTTTATGGTGGGAGTGGGGATGTGGAGTGGAGAATGATGAGGAAAATTAAGACTCTGTAGTTCCTGTGGTTCAATAAACTTTGGTGTTCTACCAGGCTTAGTCCATTTTGCCAGAACCCCAGTGGAGAAGAACAGGCTGCTGGTGACTGAGCTAATCTGAAACCTAGAATCCTAAACAGTATAATTTAAAATATTTCCTCATTAAATAAAATAAAAGTAAAAGGTCAGAATTTTAAACATAGAAAGATTTGACATTAATCTACTGATAAATTGGTACTGTACTTCAAATAAGCTTAAATGGTGTTCTTTTCTTTCCCTGAAATCAAATCATAGACATATAAAACAGGATTTTTCATTTCTAAAAACTATGCAAAACATTACATTTCCTTAATATTATAACTTTACACACAAAAGCATTTTCTTAAAATAAAATACTAGATCAATAACAAATAGTAGTTATACACCTTCATTTAATATCTTTCTTTCTCATTTAAGATTTAAAGACCTTTATTCTGTAGGAGGAAAACATCTTTCCCAAAGTGATTTTACAAAGATTTTCTTTCAAGCTACTCCATAAATATTTGGAAACCTCTCCTAAATCAAATAATCTTTTACTTGATATGTTTGGAAACCTCTCCTAAATCAAACAATCTTTTATTTGATATGTCAGAAAAAACGCAGCCAAAGATGTAGTAGATAGATAGCAGAATGGAAGGGAAAAGAAGGGCCCTATTGCTTTAGGAGAAGCCAAGTTTATTAAATAAGAGCTAAACCAGCTTTGGTTATGTCTGGATACAATTCTAGTACTTAATCATTGCTTTTTTTGTTTGTTTGTTTCCAGTGAGACAAGTATAAGTTTTTTACAAAGCTGGTTTATTTCCAGTTTAGACGAAAAGTGTAGAATAAATATCATACAAATGTCTTGTAAGGACTAATTGCCAAGAAAATCACTGACTCACAGTATAAGGTAGAGTGAGGGTGTGGGGAAAGAGAGTAGGAAGGCAGGGTGTAAGGTTTAAAATATGGCATCCATTCGGGTTGTTTGTAGCAAGTTTCTGGCCTGAAAGCTCTTCTTGTGCTAGGACATGCTCTGATTACTTTGCCAAGTGTTGGTGTCAGGGTTCATAGTCATATAAATACACAGTCCAAGCATTAAGACAGAATTCATAAGCACTCTCTACACAGTACTGGCATGGGGGGAATTAAAGTTAAGTGCAGTTAGTTTGGGGATACTTTTTGTCACTCTACCACTCTTTCTTCACCTTCACCTGTCCTTAGCCTCTGTTCCCCACTCAGACCTGCTTCCTCTATAGGTCGTCACACTCTAAAAAACTCTTTCTTTCAGGACTTCCTTGACCTAATAATACATGTATTCGATTTCCTTAAGGTTCTTATCTCTGCTGAAGCTAATCTGATAAACTAATATCTGCCGAGTTGTTTAATAACAAATTATAACTTCTATCTTGCCCATCTAAGAATATAATTTTAAATATTAGCATCTTGCTAAGCTTTGTCTCAAAAGAATGACTAAGATTGAGTATTTTATATAATAGAGCAGCTGATTAGTACAGAGAAAATATTAGACTAAGCAACCCTGAAATGTGTTGCTTTCTGGGCATATTTTTTAACAAGGGCTTTCAAATTTGGCATCAAAACCTTATAAAAAGCAGTTGAATGAGCTACTAAACGTATGCAACATTGAAAGAGGGCTTGGTCCTAATTAACTCATAGTTTTTTCCACTTGGTATTTTTTTTCTTAACTTTAAAATATTTAATTGGCAAACAAAAGTTGTATATATTCAAAGTGTACAGTGTGATGATTTTATATCCCTACACATTTTATAATGATTACCACAATCAAATTAATAAACACATCCATCATCACCCATAGCTACCTTTTGTGTGTGTGTGTGTGAATGTGTGGTGAGGTTCACTTAAAATATTATCTCTTATCAAATCTCAAATATATACAATAAGGTACAATAATTAACTATAGTCACCATGCTGTATGTTAGATCCCCAGAGCTTGTTCATCTTATCACTGAAAGTTTGTCCTTTTGACTAACATGTCCACATTTCCCCACACTCCAGCCTCCGGCAACCACCATTCTACTCTCTGCTTTTATGAATTCAACTTTTGAAGATTCCACATACAAGTGAGATCATTCAGTATTTGCAGTATTTGTCTTTCTGTTCCTAGCAAATTCCACTAAGCATAATGTCCTTCAAGCTCATCCATGTTGTTGCAAAAGGCAGGATTTCCTTTTTTAATGGCTGAATAATATTCCATTGTGTGTGTGTGTGTGTGTGTGTGTGTACGTTTTCTTTACCTTTCAATGAACACTTACATTGTTTAGTAGCTCGTCTATTGTGAATAACACTTGAATGAACACAGGACTGTAGACACATCTTCTAAATACTAATTTTATTTCCTTTGTTTATATACCTAGAAGAGAGATTGCTGGTACATGTGGTAGTTCTATTTTTAATTTTTTGAGGAACATCCATACTGTTTTCCACATGGTTGTATCAATTTACAGTTCCATCAACAGTATACAAGGGTTCCCTTTTCTCCACGTGTATCAATTTACAGTTCCATCAACAGTATACGAGGGTTCCCTTTTCTCCACGTGTATCAATTTACAGTACCATCAACAGTGTACAAGGGTTCTCTTTTCTCCACGTTCTTGCCAACACTTGTTATCTCTTGTCTTTTCTATGACAGTCATGCTAACAGATGCGAGGTGATATTTCACTGTGGTTTTGATTTACATTTCCTTAGTGATGGGTGATGTTGAGCACCTTTTCACGTACCTGTTGGCTATTTGTATGTCTTCTTTGGAAAAATATCTATTTGGATCCTTTGCCCATTTTTTAATTAGGTTACTTGATTTTCGCTTTTGAGTTGTGTGAGTTCCTTACATATTTTGGTTATTAACTTCTTACCAGATCTGTGATTTGCAAATATTTCCCCCATTCTGTAGGTTGCCTTTGCATTTTGTTGATTGTTTCCTTTGCTGCGCAGAAGCTCTTTTGTTTGATGTAGTCTCACTTGTTCATTTTTGCTTTTGTTGCCTGTGCTTTGGATGTCATATCTAAAATATCATTTCCAAGACTAACGTCAAGGAGCTTTTCCCCTACATTTTCTTCTAGTTTTGTGACTTCAAATCTTCCATTTGAGGCTTTAATTTTTGCGTATGGTGTAAGACAAGGGTCCAATTTCATTATTGAACTCCTGATCTCGTGAGCCACCTGCCTCAGCCTCCCAAAGTGCTGGTATTACAAGAGTGAGCCACTGCGCCCGGCCCAATTTCATGCTTTTACTTGTGGATGTCCGATTTTCCCAACACCACTAATTGAATGGGCTATACTTTTCCCATTGTGTATTATGGCACCCTTGTCAACTATTAGTTGATTATGTATGTGTGAATTTCCATCTGATAGTCTTATAGCTATGAAATGCTATAGTGAATGAAAATATATGATAGTAATTAGTTTAACCTTCACTATTTTCTAGTGTTCATTTCCTGGATGAATACTACATTACTTTCAAATGGCGAAAACTCCAATTGCTTTTGCACCAACCTAGTAGATACTTAACATATTAGTAGTAATACTTTTGGTTGCAAGTAACAAATCCCCAACTTAAATTAGCATAAACCATAAACTAGATTTTTTGGCTCACATATCTGAAAAGTCCAGGTATATTTTGATCAAGGCAGTCTCTCAGTTTCCTGTGATTCTCTCGGCTGTTCCTTCCTTTCTATTCTGGCTCCCATCATATTCACAAAATGGTTGCTGATAGCAGGGCAACCAGGCCAACAGGTTACTTGGTTCACATCCAAGAAGATAAAGGGTGTCACATTCTATAATCATTGAACAAAAGTCTTGAGATTTACTCTGATTGGGCCAATCGCTGTGGCCATGAAGAAGACAAATGCTGATTGATCTGGGTTTGGGAAAAAGCCCTTAGAACCAATATCTGTTTTAAGTGAGGTAAAATAATATAGCTTGAAGTTGAGATAGAGTCAGTTCTTCCAAAGTTCCTGGCTACAGTACAATGGGGAAGAGATATTTCTAAAGGAAAATCTGAGTGCATTTTGTAAAGGTGAAATAGCTATTTTCTTGCCTGGTGGCGACAGCCTACAGCTGTCATGCTCCAATGCCCAACTTCATTGCTACCAGAGGTTCTTTATCCAAATATAACCTGTTTACCTTTCTCTGGTGTCTAAAATTGTTATCTGTACATGTATCACTTATTTGCTTTAACCTTGTCCCAACAAGTTGCTTTTTAGAGTCCTTAATACAGCTTACAGTTGGAAACATTTCCAGGTACTTATATGCAAATTCAATAATTGTTTCAGTCTTAGAAAGTGAAATGGCTGGATTCTGCTCTTCTGGCCCTAGCTGTGGGTCTGTCTTCACCTACATGCTACAAAGTTCAACTTTTGAAAAGGGAGAATTTGTGTGGAGCTTTACGTGCTGTCCCAGAAGGGCAGACACGGGTGAGTCATTGCTGTGACAACATGTGGATATAAGAGCAGCCCTTGAAGAGAAGGGTTAGAAAGGTTAGTAGTTGGGAAGAGTCCAATGTCTATGAAATTTTCCTTTTTCCAGTAGAGAATTAGAATATCATTTCTTCATCAACTTAAATTAAAGCAAAATAAATCTAACCCCATGAGTTTTAATGGCTCTGTACTGGAAATCTAAGGGATTTTCTGGCTGACACATTTCCCTTCATTTTCATACCTGAGAATCAGAGGACCTTTCCTATAATCTCTTCCTCCTGGCACTGTTGATTGGTCCAGAGACAGGCACAATCCCTGAAATGTATCAAGTGGAGTCCTTAGAAAAGTTTTAGAAATGGAAACTCAGAAATGGAAGTTTCTACCTTTCAATATGCCAGGAATGTAGCTATAAAGATAGGAGTGTTCGGAGCAATTAGGACCATGTTTTCTACCCTGTGGATGAGAGAAGGTGGCAGTCATCACTAGTCTGATATTTAAGTCAAACTAGTCATAAAATATATTCAAGATCCAGTAAATGTCATTTAAATCTAATAAGAAACATAAAAAATATGAAATGCAATTAGGTGGTGAAAAAAGTTAGCTAAACCCTCAGATAGCAGAATTCATTTATTCAAATTCAATGAAAATATTAAGTAAAGGGGTGTCTTGAGCTCTGTTTTCAGTGACCGGAGAGGTATCAATCTGCATGACCCTTCTTTCAGGTCTGTCATCCTTGCCCCAAATCACAGAAGTCAATAAGCACTTTTAACATACTGAGATGGTAATACTATTTCCTTCTTCAGTTAACAAAATTTACTTTTGAGGGAGGTTTAGAACTAAATATAGAAATAGTTAAGTATATAAAGTCCATAGTATTAAGGCTCTGGTATTAAGATAAGAGCAATATATTCATATTTGGTTATATACTATTTATAATGTTTAATATCTATCTATATTAGTTGTCTATTGTTATAAAACAAATTACCCCAAAATTTATTGACTTAGAGTAACAAAACTTTATTATTTCATAGTTTCTGTGGGTCAGGAACCAAGGAAAGGATGCCTCTGCCTTAATGTCTCTTCAAGGCCGCAGTCAAGGTGTTGGCTGGGGCTGCAGTTTCATCTGAAGATTCAACTGGGAAAGGATCTGTGGTCAAGCTCATTTGTATGGTTGTAAGTAGAATTCAGTTTCTCATGAGTGGTTGTACTGAATGCTTCAGTTTCTCACTAGTTGTTTGCTGAAGGCCTCATTCAGTCCTTTGCCACAAGGGCCCTCTTAGGGCAACTTACTTCATTAGATCCAGCAATCAAGAGATGATGAATGGTCACCATAGACAGAAGCTAGGTTTTTTTGTTTTTTTGTTTTTTTTTTTTTTTGTTGTTGTTGTTTTGTAACCTTATCTTGGAAGTGACATGGTTTCTTACGCATCCTGTTCTCTGGGAGGGAGTCTCTAAATCCAGCATACACTCAAGGGAGGGGGGTTACATAGGAGTGTGGATACCAGGAGACAAGGATCATGGGGGGATATCTTGGAGGCCACATAGCATATTGGCTTATTAGAGAACCTGACAGTTGAGACCTTTGAATCCCATTTAAAATTATAACTTAAAATTTGATTTGGACTTGTTATTTATAGTGAAAAACCTAAGAGAATTGTTCTAAGATTATAGAGAGTATTGGGATTTTAGAGATAACTTTAGAATTATCATTTTTATGAATTTAATTTGTCTGGTTTATTAGAGTGATTCAAGTACCTTGGAAAGTTTTGCTTATCAACTTAGGCAAGTAAAAAGTAAATCAAATACATTAACTTTATAAGTGCTGTCTAAAATGTTTAAGTCAATCAAATTAACTAAATTGTAAGAAGCCTGATTGCTTAGTGCATTCTGTTATCCAAGTTCATCAAACTTAGTCAAAGAACAATTTGAGAGTAATTGTTAAATTTTACTGAATTTATGAATAGAATTATATGATGTATATAAAGTTAAGGACTTAAGATAAGCTAAATTTGAGAACCTTTTACTTTGACAAATTGAATGTTAATTTAAGAAAATCCCAGTAGTCATGATTTGTTCTTACGGTGTAAAAATATATCTATTACATATAACATAATTGGATTTTTACATATACATATGTGTGTGTATATATGTGTGTGTCTATATGTATGTATAAATGTCCTCAGAGAAAATAAAATCTTATGTTGACAAAAGCTAGTCTTCAGAGAGGGGAAGAAAGAAGATTCAAATGAATGAGAAGAAAGGAGGAGTGCTCACACTTCTGGAGAGCCTAGTTCCAGTTGTTCCTGCCTTTAGTGACATTTCTATTCTTGAGTTCTGTAAGACACCTCAGTCATTACACTTAAATTGGAGATGATTTTTTTTTTCACTTGAAACAAACAGCCCTAACTCATCTATATTTTTCCTCGAATCTCTGTTGCAGAGTTGTAAATTTGTGAAATAGCACAAAGCCAAGTTGAAGATAATATCTTCCCTAATACCAGTAGTGCAATGAGAGCCAGCCAGAAAAGCTCTCCACCTTGGCAGCAGTGAGACTCAGATTTTTATGCCTGAATTGCTATCTTTCTTTTCCAGGTCAGTAAATTTCCTCATATATTAAAGTGGATGTAATATCTGGTCCTTGACTCATGTGGATATGGGAAAGTAATAATAAATATTACTAATAAATAATAATAGTAAATATCAAAATGTGTTGAAAAGTGATTCTAGCGCAAGGTTGAAACTGTTAGTTACATTTCAATGATCTTTCCAAGGGAGTTTTGTAGTACTCATTCATTTTGTAGTATTGGAATAATAATGGTAACTGTCTTATATGATTATTAAAGGATTTGAAATGCAGTGCCTGATACAGTATCTGGAACAGAGTATGTCTTTAATAAATATGAGTAATGCTGCTGATGTGTTAAAAAATTATTTTTAGACAGGGTCTTGCTCTGTTGCCCAGGCTGGAGTGCAGTGGCACAATCGTGATTCACTGCAACCTAGAACTCCCAGGTTCAAGTGATCCTCTTGCCTCAGCCTCCTGAGTAGCTGAGACTACAGGCTCGTGCCACCATACCAGGCTTTTTTTAAAAAAATTTTCAGAGAGACAAGATCTCTCTCTGTTGCCCATGCTGGTCTAGAACTACTGGGCTTAAATGATCTTTCTGCCTTGGATTCCCAAAGTGCTGGGATTACAAGCATGAGCCACCATGCTGGACCCTGATGTGTTTCAAAACTTTGTGCATAGGATCTAAAAACCTATGAGTTATTCTAGATCTCTTCCTCCTTTGTCATTGCTCAGTTCCAACCTGACACTGGATTCTATTTCCCTAATTGTGCTCCTTCCTGTGTTTACCTCTTTAGCTCCATTGTTACTGCATTTATTAAGACTTCTATCATCTTTCCTACGGAATGTTGCAAAATTCTTCCACTTAGTTCTCCGGACTTTCAGGTTTACTCTTATATGTTTTATTCTGAATCAACCCCAAACATAAACCTGTTCATCTAACTTCTTGATTAACATCCATAAAAATTCCCCATTGCCAAGATAAAATGCAAACCTCTTAGAATGGCACTCGGGATGCTTCATGCTTGCTTCCAGCCCCAAGTTCTACACTAAACTCATAGAGAATTATAATCAGAGAACAGACTACAGTATTTTTTTAACTAATTATGCAGTGTCTTTCTCCCTGGAACATCCCTCCTCCCAAACTCTTAACAATCTTTCAAGGCTCTGCTCAAATGTCTCCTATTTTATGAAGCCTTCTCCTCCTCTGACTCACTCAGGCAGAGTTCTCATTATAACTGCCTATTAATTTTATACATAAATCAATTTTTATACATCAATCATTATAACTTGAAATTCTGTCTTTTTCTTCCTTACATATTGATTTTCCAAACACAGTTGTGAGCTCCCGAAGGCAGGCACTTAGCTTATTTATTTTTGGCTTTTTACTATTTAGTATTATGCTTGGAGTTGGTACAGTGGCTCACATCTGTAATCCCAGCACTTTGTGAGGCTAAGGCAGGAGGATCACTTGAGGCCAGGAGTTCAAGGCCAGCCTGGGCAAGAGGTTGAGACCCTCCCCCCCCCCGCCTCTACAAACAATTTTTAAAAATTAGCTAGGCATGATTGAATGCACCTGTAGTGTTAGCTCCTCAGGAGGTTAAAGTGGGGGGATAACTTGAGACCGGGAGTATGAGGCTGCAATGACCTATTATCATACCACTGAATTCCAAGACCCTGTCTCTGAAAAAAAAAATTAAGGGTAGATCAACTGATATTCTTGGAATTCACAATATTCCAAATTAAAATAAAAAATTCACTCAGTAAAGATCCTACTCAAAAAATCTAAGAAGATTATTTAACTTTCCTCATCAATTTCTCTCATACTGAGGGAAAGGCCTATTTTAGACTATAACAAAGCACTAAAATAAAGTAAAACAAGTTTGTCCCATTCTTTAGGTAGGGGAACAAGAAAGAACAGAAAAGTGTTTCATTTCTTTGGTTTTTAAATCTTTTTAAAATTTATTTTTAAATTTTTCTTTATTTTTATTTTTTATTTTTACTTTTTGAGATGGAATCTCATTCTGTTGCCCAGGCTGGAGTGCAGTAGCGCAATCTCGACTCACTGGAACCTCCGCCTCCCAGTTTCACGCTATTCTCCCACCTCAGCCTACTGAGTAGCTGGGATTAAAGGTGCCCACCACCACGCCTGGCTAATTTTTGTATTTTTAGTAGAGACGGGGTTTCACCATGTTGGCCAGGCTGGTCTTGGACTCCTGACCTCAGGTGATCCACCTGCCTCGGGCTCCCAAAGTGTTAGGATTACAGGCGTGAGCTCCCATGCCCGGCCATTTCTTTGGGTTTTTACATGCAGATTAAAACACCATTGAAGTAAGATTTGTTACAGGTAAACTGAAATACAACAGACTTGATTGACTGTAAGTTAAAAGGGACTTTAAAGAAGGACTCATTTTCCCCTTTTGAAACTTTTTGTTTCTGTATAAAGGACAAGAACACCAACAGAGAGTCATTCAGGGAAGTTTACGACTGACAATTACTATGGGGTTGACTCAAGGTTTTCCCTCTACTATAAAATACTTACAGAGTCAAGAGGGAGTAAGTGAAAAAAAGATACCAGCATCTGCCTTAAAGAGCTCTTTTAAAAAAGAGTAATTATTTAAAAGAGTAAGTTTAAGTGGAAGCTGCTATGTCTATCCATTCTGGCTTTCTGCTCATCAAGATGTGTTTTCATGTATGTCTGTCTATGTGAAGAACTCTCCAAGTACTGTTATTTTCCTTCGTTTGTTTTGTTTTTCCTTCAGGTTTTGAATATTTTACAGCAATAACAGAAAACAGAATTGTTCAGAGTCCAATATTCCTCATTAGTCATTCACCACAACTTATAATAAAATGGATAAAAATAATGGGAAGCAGAGGTCAATCACTACTCTGTTATACTGTGTGTGAAATAATTTGAGATACAGACGCAACCCAGCAATGCTGGGGCCTGACTTGGGATATTTTAGAACACATACAGAAGTAATCATCCGAGATGAAATCCTGTGACAGAAAGGACAGTTTTGGATTACAACTGATAAATCCCCACCAATACATGGCTCAAATCAACCAACAAGTAATGAGTATTGCTACAGACCAGGGAAACAGGGAAAGGCCTGCTTGTCTGTCTTAGGTGCTACGATTACAATATGAAAAGCTTATTCATTCTCTAATGGAATCTGAGTCAACAATGATTATAAACATCTGTGTGCAGAAAATTAAATTCAGATATCTATACCTTATGTTTTTATACCAGGCTAAATACAAAAAACATATTTATCTGCGGTTTATCCAAATCTCTTCATAGTATCTTTACCCTAAAACTCCCACCACTCCCCACACATCTCCTGATCTTCATTTTCTTCCATTTGCAGGAATTCCACCCTAACCATCCTCCTGCTCACTCTCCTACCTGCTTCACTATGGGGAAGATTGCAGATGAGTATAAAATGGGAATGAAGTAGGCAAAGCCAGGGTGGGATTTAGGGGAACTTACAATTTGATAAGGAGTAGCCCAGATAAGGCCTCAATGGTGAATTGTGGGTCTGATTGCGAAGGTTCTGGCTAGAGGGTTGGACTTCATGCTTCTGGAATCAGTGGCATATGTTAGATAGATTATACCAACAACAGTATTTAGGGTTAATTGACTAGACCAGAAACTGGAAACTTGAGAGTAGTTATGAAAAAAATCAAAATACCTTAATACACATTAAACTATGAGAACTTGGCTTTTGGCAGTGAAAGTGGAAGTGGATCAGAAGAGAAGGAATGAAAAAAGAAAAAAAGAGATCCTATGCTAGAAACATGTAACTTTCCCCCTCAATCTCATAAATCTCAAATGCAGCATGTTCACCCCATAAAATGCTAGGTATCTGCTTGTGTTAGTCCCATACATTTATACTGCTCTCTCACTGATAAGGTAGAGGAAGAAGAAAGAACAAAAAGGATTAAGTGTTACCATGACAGTTCAGTGGTCATCAGCTAAGGACAGTAACATTTACTTAGGAAGACTAATGCTGAAAACATCGTTCTTGTTAGAGAAATCTCCCTACCCCCACTCGGGCTCACATGAACAAGAATCATGAACCAGGCCATTAATGAACATTTTGTCACAACATCTAGACAACATAAATGTTGCATTTATCCAATGTTAGGTAGCTACTATGACTCAGAGGCTGCAGGGACGCACCCAGGCGGCATCAGACTGGGGCAACAGCAGAAGTAGCAAACTAGGGCCATAGGGTTCTGGAAGCATTCCTACCAAAATTCTTCAGATAGTAAATGGAATGGAGAAACCAAATGTTAGAAAAAATTAGAAAGAAATCAGAATGGGGAGAGAATACCATAATGATCCCTCATGATTAAGAAAATATTACTATGAATTGTATTTACTTTGTGTCAACTGAACTGTGATGACTTATATAGTACTGTAGAATAGAAAGAAAGTTTAAGGAGCCCTCAAGGTCATTCGGTCCAACTTCTCACTTTTACAGAGATGTTGTGTATAGAATCTCTAATATGTAACCAGCTGGCATCAGCCTCCATCATCTAAATCATAGCAATTTTTTCTGCTAATGAAAACTACAAAGGCATTTCATTTGGAGTATCTTAATTCTGAAGGTACCTTCAACTACATCCCTCTGACCTTTACTCATTCACAGTTCTGTTCACAGGAGGCAACTACGTCTATTCTATTTCCTTATGGTAATTTCAAATATTTGTAGTTGTGTGTATTTTTCTCCCATTGTCATCAAGATAAAATCCAAACTCCAGAGTGGCAAAAGTCTCTTAAAATGTGATACTTAGACTCAAACACAGTATTCCAGAAATCATCTAACCCATACAAAGAATGAACATATTAACTTCCATGTTTTGGTTATTTATATTTCTTTTAAGACAGTCTAGTGTGCCTTACCCATTTAATAGCCACTTCATTCATCCATTCAGTAAATATTTATTTGATGTACACCATATTCCGTGCACTGTTTTATATGCTGTGATTAGGTAAAGAACAGAAACAGGTAAGGTCTTTGTTTTTATAGAGTTTATGTTATAGTAGAATAGAAAAAAACATAATGAAGAAAAAAATGACTAACATAAATTCACAGAGGATCAGCGCTATGAAGGTGAAAACAAAATCAGGGTGGTGTGATAATCTAGAATGGGATAACTAAGGGATTAATTTAGAATGGAGGATGTGGGATGCCATTTTAAGGATATATTAGAGTCAGGCTGTTCTTGGAAATATATGGGAAAAGAGACATCTAGGCAGAGTGAAGAGCGAGTGCAAAGTTCCTAAAGGGCAGATGCTTGGCACATTCAAGGTGCAGAGAAGCTAGTGAAGCTAGAGTGAAATCAGGAAGGGAGTGAAAACAGGTGAAATCGGAGATGGAGTATTTGATCTTATTTGCAACCAGAAACCACTGGAGGTTAGTAAAGAGGAGTGTGGGATGATCTGACCTTCAATGTGATCCTTGATGCAACTGCCGTTGACCCTTGAAAAATGAGGGACTGGGGCACTGACCCTCTGGGGTAAGGTTGAAATCCACAGAACACTTTTGACTCCCTGCTAATTTAACTACCAATAGCTTACTGTTGACCAAAAGCCTTACCAATAACAAATAGTCAACACACACTTTGTATATTCTATGTGTTATATACTGTATTCTTGCAATAAAGTAATTTAGAGAAAAGAAAATGTTAAGACAATCCTAAGGAAGAGAAATAGATTTACTATTCATTAAGTGGAAGTGGATCATCACAAGGCCTTCAGCCTCTTTGTCTTCATATTGAGTAGGCTGAGGAGGAGGAGGAAGAGGAGGGACTGGTCTTGCTGTCTCAGGGGTGGCAGAGGCGGAAGAGATGGAGGAGGTGGAAGGGGAGCAGGAGATGCAGGCTCACCCAGTGTAACTTTTATTCAAAAGAATCCATGTGTGAGTGGGCCCGTGCAGTTCAAATTGTTTTCGTTCAAGGGCCAACCATATTTGTTTTCTATTGGGTCTACTCATTATATACTCTTTTCTTTATTTCCTTCTTTTGGGCTCATCAATTAAATGTTATTATTTAACTCTCTTCTAATTTACCTTATTAGTTTTACATTACTTAAATTCTGTATTACATTAGGCTTTCTTGACTTACTAATATCTAATTTTAATTAGTAGGGCTTTTGTTTGTTTGTTTGTTTTTGACAGTCTCACTTTGTCGCCCAGGCTAAAGTGCAGTGGGGTTATCTCCACTCACTGCAACCTCTGCCTCCCAGGTTCAAACAGTTCTACTGCCTCAGCCTCCTCAGTAGCTGGGATTACAGGTGCACGCCACTGTGCCCAGCTAATTTATGTATTTTTAGTAGAGATGAGGTTTCACCACTTCCATCAGGCTGGTCTTGAACTCCTGACCTCAGGTGATCTACCCACCTTGGTCTCCCAAAGTGCTAGGATTACAGGGGTGAGCCACTGTGGCTTTTTTTTTAACCAAATCTTTGAAAATACAAACACCTTAGAACACTTTAACTCTGTTTGATTCCACCTGTCTTTCATGCTTTTGTGTATTTTAATTCTATGTATGTTTTAAATACTAGAACTCATTATTTTCCTGACTTAATATAGTAAATACTCATTTTGATTTCCTCACTCCTTTTCCATTACCCTTCAAATTACCCTGAATTTCTCTTCCTTCATCTGGAGATTGTTTTTCCCCCTGAAAAATTCTTCACTTGTATTTCTTTGAATCTGAATCTATTTATGATGAATTTTGTGATTTTTTTTTTCCTGGAAATGCCATTAACGCACCCTCTTTGATTTTACAAGATTTTTCTTAACTCAATTTAGACTTTATATTCAGTTTTTATTTGTTTGGAACCTTAAGATATTTTTCACTGTGTTCTGACTTACGTAGTTTCTGCTAAGAAATTAGTGGTCAATTTTAATTTTGCTTCTTGTATAGACAGTGTGCCTCCCCCTGCTCCCCTTGGGAGGTTTTAAAATTGCTTCTGGTCACTGGTTTTCATTGGGTTTTCCTACTAGTTGGTGTGCCTTTTTTCTTCTTCTTGCCATTTGTATTACTTCTTGAATCAGGCAGCTTAAAATCTGATTACTTTGGAAAATTCATTGAACATTAGTTACAAATAATGCATCTGCTTTAATTTCCTTTTTTTTTTTTTTTTTTTTTTTTTTAGAACTCTAATTACACCTATGTTAGACTGTTAGGGGGTTTTTGTTTGTTTGTTTGTTTGTCCCTCTTTGAGATGGAGTCTCGCTTTGTCTCCCAGGCTGGAGTGCAGCTGTGGCATCTCAGCTCACTGCAACCTCCGCCTCCCGGATTCAAGCGCTTTTCCTACCTCAGCCTCCTGTGTAGCTGAGATTACAGGTGCACATCACCACATCCAGCTAATTTCTGTATTTTTTGTGGAGACAGGGTTTCCCCCTGTTGGCCAGGCTAGTCTTAAACTCCTGACCTCAGATGATCTGCCTGCCTCGGCCTCCCAAAATGCTGGGATTACAGGTGTGAGCTACTACGCCTGGCCTATTAGACTGTTTTTAAAGTCCATATCTCTTTTATTCTCTTTTCTGTATTTTCCATTTCTCTTTCTCTTTTTGTTTCAATCTAAATATTTTCTACTGGCTTATTTTCTATTCAGAAATCAGATTCACAAATCCTCTCTCAAGCTATGTTGAATCTCTTATTCTATTGTTTTCTTAATTTCAATGTTTTTTTCATCTCTAAAACTGTTCTTTATTGTTTCTAGTTTTTTCAAAAAATTCCCAATCTTTTCTTCTAATTTTTGAACATATCAATCACAATGATTTTAAAATCTGTTTCTGATAACTCCTATATCCATCCCCTAGGGGCTGTGTTTGTTTTCATTTAATTATTATTATTTTTTCCTGTCTCTTTATGTGTCTGCTAGTTCTTAATTAAATGCTAGAAATTGTATCAGAATTGTATACGCTCCGGCTTATAATTTTTCTTCCGAGAGGGGTTCATTAGCTGATGGCAGATAGCTAAAGTAGTCGCCTGTCTGATAAAGATGAAGCTCACTTGAACCTAGGTTTTAGTTTTTGTAAGGCCTGCTCTCTATTTCTGGTTTGCCTTTGTGTGTGTGTGCAATACAGCCTTTCTGGAGCCTCAAATGAAAGCCTGGGCCATTTCTTTGTATTCTACGTACTTGCTGATTCATACAAATAATTTATTGGAAGTTTTAAAAATGTTTCCTTGATAGTTTTGTTCCCAATGTTTACACAGCAATTTCCTTTCGCTGCCTGATTGTACTGGATTTCACCAGTAAGTATGATGATTGCAATATGTTTTTTGGTGGATACTCTATAAGAGACCAAGAAATCTCCCTTCTCTTATTAGTTTTTAATACTTTTTGTTGTTGTTTTTGAAAATGTATGTTGAATCTTATCAATATCCAAAAGCTTTTTTTACATATATTGATGTGACCATATAATTTTTCTTTTGTAGCCTGTTAATATGTAATTTTCACAAATTATATTTGAATATGAGACCAAATTCAGTTACTGTAACTCCACTTGTTTATGATTTTTTCTTATTTTTGATATAAAAGAACTTGTTTTTCCAATTTATTTAGGAATTGTATATTTATGTTCACTATGGCAAAAGTGAGATTGGCCTACACCTTTTTTTCTTTTTTAATAATGCCTTTTCGATTTTTGAAATCACAGTTATAAGTTGGCAGTTGTCTCTTTCTCTGTACTCTGGGAGAGGCAGAGTAAATTTGGAATTGTTGCATCTTTAAATACTTGGTAGAATTCACCACTGAAACAACCATCTGGGCAAGGAATGTTCTTTATGAGAAGGTTTTTAATTATAAATTAAATAAATTGATGAGACTGCAATCTCATTAGTAGTTATCTGACTAATTCAGTTTTTCTGTTTCTTCTTCTGTTGGTTTTGGTAAATTGTTTATTGAAGGGGTGGCCTACCCCTCCACACCTGTGGGCGTTTCTCGTTAGGTGGAATGAGAGACTTGAGAAAAGAAATGAGACACAGAGACAAAGTCTAGAGAAATAAAAAGAGGGCCCAGGGGACCTGCGCTCAGCATACAGAGGACTGACCCCGGCATCAGTCTCTGAGTTCCCTTAGTATTTATTGATAATTATGATAATTATCTTTACCATCTTAAAGATAAGGGAGTGGTAGGACAATAGGATCATTTTAGGGAGAAAATTAGCAGTAAGACATATGGATAAAGATCTCTGTGACATGAATAAGTTCAAAGGAAAATGCCGTGCCTTGATACGCATATGCAAACATCTCCATAAACCTTTTAGCAGCATTGCGCCAGCAAGTCCCACCTTTTGCCCTAAGGCGGTTTTCTCCTATCTCAGTAAACAGAGCATACAATCTGGTCTCACATGGAGATGTTCCATTGCCCAGGGACGGGCAGGAGACAGATGCTTTTCTCTATTTTAACTGCCCACATCCACCAAAAGGCCTTCTTTCCTCTTGTACTAGTCCTCCTCAGCACAGACCCTTCACGGGTGTAGGGCTGGGGGACGATCAGGTCCTTCTCTTCCCACGAGGCCCTATTTCAGACTATCACATGGGGAGAAACCTTTGACAATACCTAGCTTTCCTAGGCAGAGGTCCCTGCGACCTTTGGCCGTGTAGGTGTCCCTGGGTACTTGAGATTAAGAGAATGGTGATGACCTTTAACCAGCAAGCTGCCTTCAGGCACTTGTTTAACAAAGCACATCCTGCACAGCCCAAAATCCATTAAGCCTTGAGTCACCACAGCACATGTCTCTTCCCAAACAAGGTTGGGGGTAGGGTCACAGATTAACAGCATCTCAAATACAGAACAAAATGGAGTCTCTTATGTCTACTTCTTTCTATGTAGACACAGTAACAGGCTGATCTCTCTTTCTTTTCCCCACAGTTTATTTCTAGGTATTTGCTTAATTTATATAAATAATCAAATTTACTCATAAATTTAATAAAATAATTGAACTTTCTTCTTATTGTCTGTATGACCTATTTTTATTCTTGAAATTATTTATTCATAATTCTCCTTTCATTGCTAATAGTGTGAGGTGTTTTACTCCAGTTTCATCTAATTTTGACCCCATCAACAGGGTATTTCTGAGCAAAATAAGAAAAAGGAACAGCTGTAGTTAATAGCCATTTGATAAATTCTAATCTATTGGTATTGATTCCAGTAGGAAACAAATGGCACTCTCAAACTGGGCAATTTTAAGTTAATTTAGTTAAACAATTATTTATAAAGTTATCTGCAGGACTCAGGGAAAGAGCAGAAATAGCATAGGACACTGGGACTAGTAACTGCAGGGAGATGTTACCACTTCTGAACCTGGAGGAGCAAAGGAGGGAATGATAACTAAAACACAGTGTGAGTAGCTGTGCAAATGACTGCCTGATAGATACTGAGATAACCAAACCAGGAATGAAGTCAAGGAAAAATACCTTGATCTCGCTTTTCTCTAGATCTCAAGTCTCTAGAAAGTCTCCTACTGACTGAACTAAATCAGGTGCTGAAAGACAAAGGAGTAGTCAGTCTTTAACCTGGAGCTCAAAGCAATGTTAAGAGTGAATCTAGAGGGCAAATCAAGCTATCCAATGTGTGTTGGAAAGCCATATTGTTATACTTCTTGGCAATTGAGAAACTCATAGACTCTTAAGAATAGTAAATCACTTTGCAAGAAAGTTGCCTTCGAAATTTTGCTTTCAAAAATTGGAAACAGATATCACCTGATAAATCACTTAAAAAGCTTATTTTGAGGACAGATTACTATGTGTTTTTGCAATATAATTTAGAGGGAGTTCAAAGAACTGAGTAGTACTATTATAACAAAACTTTCATTTACATTGGCTTACTTATGTGAACAATTTTTCTTAAAATTTATTGCTATAATGGGACTGGAATCGATCCTGATCCTTACTTTATCAATAAATAATATTTATCTTTGACTATATTAATTATTTGAGGGAAAAGCTCCATTCATATTGGTAAGAATGCATTTCTGATACATTTTAATTTCTAATTTAAAATAATTATTCATAAAAATGTTAATATTATAGCTATGCTTCTCCCTGGACCATTACCCCAGTGGCCAAGAAACTGCCTGTGCTTGCATCTGGGAAATCAGAGCACGGACTTGCCTGACCCAGTGCCCACCTGGCTTTGCCCCTCCACACACCCTGGTAGTGTAACACAATGGACAGGGCCCTTTGGGATCTCCATGGCCTCACCCACTGCCCAAGGCACTGGAATACCTCCCTTGGGTAACATAAGGCAAGCACAAATTTCACAGCTACTACCATGGCTGGTGCTGTTTTGCAAGTGCCACCTCCTGGCTGGAAGCCAACAGCCTCTAGCCTTCTATAACATGTGCAAGAACAATCACATAGAGCCCTGGAAAAAGAAACATGGCACATGTATACATATGTAACAAACCTGCATGTTGTGCACATGTACCCTAGAACTTAAAGAATAATAAAAAATAAATTTAAAAAAAGAAAACTTTTGTGTGACTTCAGCCTTCACCATTGACTGCATCACCCTAGCTAACCAGTAGGTCTTGAGTCTGGTTACTACTCAAGTAGTATATTGTCCTCATGCCCCGTATATTACTACTACTACTAACATTTGAGAAAGTCAACACACTAAGGCTACTTATAACTAAGGAAATCTCAGAGTCTACATCACTGCCCTCCTACCTCCATCAGTGCTGGTGCTGTTATCCACTGCCGTGAGACTAGAGGACATGTCACATCACTGGATCCCTTGCAGACATTTTCTAGCACCAGCTTGGAGTGTGGGAGATCCACTGGGTGGCTAGACCCAGAGGAACAGCAGCATTCACAGTAGTCTGGTTCTTAGCGACACCTACTCATAGCTGGAGGGGGAGTGCACCACATTAAGGAACACCCCATGGGACAAAAGAAGCAAGACTGCATGTCTTGAGTCCCTGAACTTTCTACTTGTGGGAAGTTTCTTTCAGCAGAGGCACAGATACAGTTCTGGGCTTAGTGGGGAAAGTCTGTGGCTCTTATCCCAACAGTCAGGCAGCCCTGGTGCTCATGCAGGGTCGTGGAGATGGGGACTTCTTCTCCCCTTCATCTACCATTACAGACACAGCTGGGGCAACTCCTGTGGGAGCTTGGCATGGGTAGATCTGTAGACAGCCTTTCTGGAACATTTCAGGACCATTCCTGAACATTTCTGGAGCATTCTCAAAGGAAGAGTGCCATTCAGGCCTGTTTAAAATGTAGAGTCACAACGCCTCTCTACATGGAGCATGAGCCTTCCTGCAGATGAAAAGAGGTGCCTGTCTGATGTGAACAGCTGGAACACTGAGTTAGGGATGTGATGGAAAAGTGGATCACTTTCCTGCTGGCTGGAAGCAGAGCTGTGGCAGCTCCCTATCTATTCTCAAAAATACCTCAGTGCGTTTCACTGATAACTTCCCCAGCTACTGTGGTAAAGGCTGGGATCTCTGCCTATACTGGGGTTTGTATTTACCTGCCTGCTTTAGCCATAGCTGGTTTTGACCTGTGGGCACCTCAAACTGGCCAGAAGACTGAATTGTTCAATCCAGTGAATAAAAAATACTAGGGGAAAAAATTTTAAGTGCACATCTCTGGGGAATGAGATAAGCTTCATGAGACCCCTGTTATTCCAGCCCAATAGGGGACAATGAACCTGCTCATACACCCAGCACATCATTCCTGCAGCCAGCATTGAAGAAAGCCATCACACACAGATTCTCCATAACCAAGGAACTCATACAGAGTCTTCACCACTGAAAGCAAACAGAGCTGAAGCTAGGTGACAACAAACTATAAACATTAAAGTCACATCCTCAAGGGGAAACAAGAGATATAAAAAACCATAGTCTAATAAAAAATAGATTCAAGAGTAATAATAAATAGTTTACCCAAATAAGAAGGAACCAGGAAAACAATTCTGGCAATATAAATAAATAGGGTTCTACAGCACCCCCAAAAGATCACACTAACTCTCCAGCAGTAGATCTAAATCAAAATGAAATATTTGAAATACATGACAAAGAATTAGAAAGGCTAATTATTAAGCTATTCAAGGAGATACAAGAGAAATCAACATAAAGAAATTAAAACCAAGTTAAATAAATTATGAAAGCCAACATAAAAAAATTTTAGAAAATCAGGATATAAATGAAAAATTTTCTAAACAGATACATATTTTAAAGAAAATCCAATCAGAACTTCTGGAAATGAAAGACACATTTAGGAAACTACAAAATGCAGTGGAAAGTCTTAACAATAGAATAGATCGACTAGAAGAAAGAATTTCAGAGTCTAAAGATAAGGCTTTTGAATTAACCCAGTCAGATAAACATAAAGGAAAAAAGAATTAAAAGCAATAATCAAAGTCTCCAAAAAATATGGGATTATATAAAATAGCAAAACCTAAGAAATATAGGTGCTCCTGAGGCTGAAGAAAAGTTAAAAATTTGGAAAAATTATTTCAGGGAATGATTGAGGAAAATTTCTCTGGCCTTGCTAGAAATCTAGACATCCAAGTACGAGAAGCAATTTTTTTTTTTTTTTTTTTTTTTTTTTTTTTTTTTTTTTTTTTTTGAGGCAGAGTCTCACTCTGTCACCCAGACTGGAGTGCAGTGGCAAGATCTCACTGCAACTTCTGCCTCCCGGGTTCAAGTGATTCTTCTGCCTCAACCTTCTCAGTAGTTGGGATTACAGGTGCCCACTACCACATGACTAATTTTTGTATTTTTAGTAGAGACAGGATTTCACCATGTTGGCCAGGCTGGTCTCGAACTCTTGACCTCAAGTGATCCTCCCACCTCGGCCTCCCAAAGTGCTGGGATTATAGGGCTGAGCCACTGTGCCCAGTCCAGAAGCTCAATATTAATGTCAAATGCAAATAGTCTAAATGTTCAACTTAAAAGATACAGATTGGTAGAATGGATTAAAAAAGGGCATCACCAAGGCATATAGTCACAAAGTTATCCAACGTCAATGTGAAGGAAAGAATTTTAAGAGTAGTGAGATCAAACATCAAGTAACTTATAAAGGAAAACCTATCAGACCAATACTAGACTTCTCAGCAGAAACCTTATAAGTCATTAGGGACTGGGGTCCTGACTTCAGTCTCCTTAAACAGAAAAACTGTCAATTAAGGATTCTGTATCCAGCAAAACTAAGTTGAATAAATAAAGGAGAAATAAAGTCTGTCTTAAACAAGCAAATGCTGAGAGAATTTGTCCACAATAAACCAACTCTACAATAAATGCTAAAAGGAGTTCTAAATCTTGAACCAAAAGGTGTATATGCACCAGAATGGAAACTCCTGAAAGCATAACATTCACAGGGCTTATAAAACAATAACACAATTAAAAAATCAACACATGGCTGGAAGAATATCTCACAACTCAATATTAATGTCAAATGCAAATGCCCTAAATGATCCACTTAAAAGATATATTGGCAGAATAGATTTAAAAAAAATCAAAGACCAAATATCTGCTGTCTTTAGGAGACACAGCTAACATATAAGGATTCTTATAGACTCAAGATAAAGGTGTGCATAAAAGTATTTCATGCAAATGGAGACCAAAAGTGAGTGGGAACAGCTATTATTATATCAGATAAAACAGACTTTAATGCAACAACAGTGAAAAAAGAGAAAGAAGGGCATTATAAATTGATAAAAGGATCAATTCAACAAGAAGATATAACAATCCTAAATATATATGCACCTAATGCTAGAGCTCCCAGATTCATAAAGCAATTACTACTAGACCTGAGAAAGGATATACAGCAACACAACAATAATGGAGGACTTTAACACTCTACTGACAGCATTAGACAGATCATCAAGGCTGAAAGTCAAAAAAGAAATACTGGACTTAAACTACACTCTAGAGCAAATGGACCTAGCAAACATTTACAGAACATTCTACCTAAGAATACAGAATATACATTCTTCTCATTAGCACACAGGACATTCTCCAAGATAGACCATATGATAGGCCACAAAACAAGTCTCAATGAATTTTAAGAAATAAAAATCATAGGCCAGGCACGGTGACTTACACCTGTAAACCTAGCACTTTCGAAGGCGGAGGTGGGAGGATCATGAGGTTTAAGACTAGCCTGGCCAACATGGCGAAATCCTGTCTCTACTAAAAATACAAAAATTAGCTGGGCGTGGTGGGTGCCTGTAATCCCAGCTACTCAGGAGGCTGAGGCAGGAGAATCGTTTGAACCCAGGAGACGGGGGTTGCAGTGAGCCAAGATCATGCCATTGCACTCCAGCCTGGGTGACAAGATGAGACTCCATCTCAAAAAAAAAAAAAAAAAGAAAAAGAAAAAGAAATAAAAATTGTATCAAGTATCTTCTCAGCCATAGATGAATAAAACTGGAAATCAATTCCAAAAGGAACCCTTAAAACTACAAATATACATGGAAACTAAACAATCAACTCCTGAATGATTTTTGGCTTAACAATGAAATCAAGATGGAAATTTAAAATTTTTTTGAAATGAATGATAAGAGTGACATAAGTTATCAAAACCTCTGGAATACAGCAAAAGCAGTAAGAAGAAAGTTTACAGTGCTAAATGCCTACATCAAAAATTATTAAAAATCAAAAACTGACAACCTAACATCCTAGCTAGAGGAACTAGAAAAATAAAAACATACTAAAGCCAAATCTAGTAGAAGAAAATGAATAACATGCGGCCAGGGGCGGTGACTCACGCCTGTAATCCCAGCACTTTGGGAGGTCAAGGTGGGCGGATCACTTAAGCTCAGCAGTTTGACACCAGTCTGGGCAACATGGTGAAACCTCATCTCTACTAAAAATACAAAAATTAGTTGGGTGTGGTGGTGTGTGCCTGAAGTCCCTGCTACTTGCTGGGGCTGAGGTGGGAGGATCGCTTGAGTCTTAGAGGTTGATGGAGGCTGCAGTGAGCTAAGATCGCACCACTGCACTCCAGCCTGGCTTGCAGAGCAAAAGCCCTGACCAAAAAAAAAAAAAAAAAGAAGAAAGAAAGAAAAGAAAAGAATTAAAAAAGATAAGAGCAGAACTAAATGACATTGAAATAAAAAATAAATAAAAGAGCAATGAAACAAAAAGCTGGTTCTTTGAAAAGATAAACAAAATTGATAGACCACTGGCTAGATTAATCAAGAAAAGAAGGGGAAAGATTCAAATAAGCTCAATTAGAAGTGAAAATGGAGACATTTCAACTGACACCACAGAAATACAAAAGAAACTACAATGAACACCTAAATGCATACAAAATAGAAAATCTAGAGAAAATGAATAAATTCCTAGAATCATACAACCCTCTTAGCTTGAATCAGGAAGAAATAGAAATCCTGAACAGACCAATCACAAGCAATAAGATTGACTCAGTAATAAAATAAATTGCCAACAACAACAAAAAGCCAACAGTCCGACAAATTCACAACCAAATTCCACCAGTCATTCAAAGAAGAATTGGTACCAATTTCACTGAAACTATTCCAAAAGATTAAGAAGGAATCCTCCCTAACTCATTCTACAAAGCCAGTTTCACCCTGATACAAAAGCCAAGAAAGGCCATAACAAAGAAAGGAAACTACAGGCTAATATCCCTGATGACTATAGATGCAAAAATCCTTAACAAAACACACACAAAACAAATCCAATAGCATATCAGAACAAAAATAATTCTCCACGATCAAGTAGACTTCATTCCATGGTTACAGGGATAGTTCAACATATGCAAGTCAATAAATGTGATTCATCTGGGTACAGTGGTACACACCTGTAATCCCACCACTCTGGGAATCTGAGTTTGAGACCAGGTTGGGCAACATAACGAGACCTTGTCTCTACTACTACTACTACTACTACTACTACTACTACTACTACTACTACT
>NC_045436.1:15230048-15244862 GCF_002776525.5 Piliocolobus tephrosceles | reverse complement strand
CTACTACTACTACTACTACTACTACTACTACTACTACTACTACTACTAAACTAGCTGGGTATGGTGGTGTGCACCTCTGGTCCCAGCTACTTGGGAAACTGAGGCAGGAGGATCTTGACCCCATGAGGCTGAGGCTACGGTGAGCTGTGATCATGCCGCTGCACTATAGCCTGGGCAACAGAATGAGACCCTGTCTTTAGAAAAATGTGATTCATCACATAAACACAATTAAAAACAAAAATGATATGATAATCTCAATAGTTGCAGAAAAGTCATTCAATAAAATCCAGCATCCCCTTGTGATAAACCTTCAACAATCTAGGCATAAAAGGAACATACCTCAAAATAATAGAAGTCATATATGACAAACCCACAGACAACATCATACTGAATAGAGAAAAGTTGAAAGCATTTCTCCTAAAAACAAGAACAAGACAAGGATGCCCACTGTCACCACTTCTATTAACAGTACTGGAAGTCCTAGCCAGAGCAATCAGACAAGAGAAATAAGTAAAGGGCATCCAAATTAGAAAAGAGGAAATCAAATCATTTCTGTTTGAAAGTGATATGATTTCATATGTAGAAATCCCTAAACACTCCTCCAAGACTCCTAGATCTGATAAATGAACTCAGTAAAGTCTCAGGTTACAAAATCAATATACGCAAATCAATAGCACTGCAATACATCAACAATGACAAAGCTATGAATCAAATGAAGAACTCAGTCCCTTTTAAAATAACTACAAAAAAAAAAAATACCTAGAAATATACTTCACCAAGGAAGTGAAAGATCTCTACAAGGGGAACTATAGAACAGTTCTGAAAGAAATCATAGACGGCACAAACAAACAGAAATATACACCATGCTCATGCATTAGAAGAACCAACATTGTGAAGATGACCATACTGCCCAAAACAATCTATAGATTCAGTGCAATTCCTACCAACATCATTCTTCACAGAATTAGAAAACAAATTCCTAAAATTCATATGAAACCAAAAAGAGACAAATAGCCAAAGCAGTCCTAAGGAAAAAGAATAAATCTGGAGGCATCATCACCCGACTTCAGATTATACAAGTCTATAGTAACCAAAACAACATGGTACTGGTAAAAGATCAATGGAACAGAATAGAGAATCCAGAAATAAAGGCAAAAACAACCAACTGATCTTTGGCACAGTGTACAGAAACATAAACTGGGGAAAGGACACCCTGTTCAATAAACGGTGCTAGGAAAATAGAATAGTCACATGTAGAAGAATGAAATTGGATCCCTATCTTTCACCACATACAAAAAGTAACTCAGGATGGATCAAACACCTATATTTAACATCTGAAACAAACAAACAAACAAAAAAACTACAAGAAAATCTAGAAGAAACTCCACTGGACATTGGTCTGGGCAAAGAATTTATGATTAAGACCCCAAAAGCAAATGCAACAAACACAAAAATAAATACATGGGGTGTAAGTAAACTAAAAACTTCTGCATAGCAAGAAGAAATGATCAGCATAAGCAGATGACCTACCGAATGGGAGAAAATATCTGCAAGTTTTGCATCTGACAAAGGACTAATATCCAGAATCTACAAGGAACTCAAACAAATCAGCCAGAAAAAAATAAACAAATCATCCTATAAAAAAGTGGGTAAAGGGCACAAATAGACATTTCTCAATAGAAGACATACAAATGTCCACAAACATGAAAAAAATGCTCAACATCACTAGTCATCCAAGGAAATACAAATTAAAACTACAATAGATACCACCTTACCCCACCCAGAATGGTCATTATTTAAAAAGTCAGAGAAACAATATATGTTGGCATGGATATAGTGCAAATGGGATGCTTATACACTGCTGATGGGAATATAAATTAGTGCAACCTCTATGGAAAACAGTATGGAGTTTTCTTAAATAACTAGAAATAAAACTACAATTCAATCCAGAAATCCTACCACTTGGGTATTTACCCAAAGGAAAAAAGTCTATATCAGGAAGACACCTGCATGCATATGTTTATAGTAGCACAATTCACAATTGTGAAGATATGGAATCTAATATATATTATATTATCCACTATATATATATTTAATATATACAGTATCTCCCATGAAATACTACTCAGTCATTAAAAAGAATGAAGTAATGTCTTTTGCAGTCACTTGGAATTAGAGGCCTTATTTTAAGTTAAGTAACTCAGGAATTGAAAACCAGATACAGCATATTCTCACTTATAAGTGGGAGCTAAGCTGTGGGTATGTGAAGGCATACAGAATGATATAATTGACATTGGAGATTCAGAAGGAGGGCAGGATGGGAAGGGCGTTTAGTATGAAAAACTATCTATTGGGTACAATGTGCACTACTTGGGTGACAGGTTCACTAAAATTTTAGACTTCACCACTATACAATTCATCCATGTAAGTAGAAACCACTTGTACCACTAAAGCTATTAAAATTTAAACATTTTAAAAAATGTTAATATCATTGTTATTTTGATCAATTGTGTATTATTTTAACTATATCAAATCCACTTAGATCTTATGAAAAACAAAATTCAAAATTCAACGTGTGTGTGTATGTATACTTGTTGCAGAGCTATAATCATAACATTCACAGAAAAATATTTAGAATAAAATTCTGTAGAGGAAGCAACTATGAGTTAAATGATAAAACAAAACAATACAAAATTCTAACTCTTGAGAAGGACCTGTTCTTGAATTTTAAAGTGGTTCATAAAATGATTATGGTATTTATCACCCACTGGACATTTTTAAAGCCAATATTGAAAATACACAAAAGTAACTACTTTGTAATGAATTTAAACATATATATTATATTTAAACTTAAAAACATGAGAGGGGTATGGCAGGAATAGCCAGCTCTCCAGCAAAGATAAATACTTACCTTTCCAAAGGGTCGCACTGTTGCTGGAAAGTGGGTTCCCAGGCAGAGTGTACATCTCCCAGCACTAAGAGCCCACCCTTGCACCCAGGTGGGGCCGTTTAAGTAGCTCTACAAAAGGTATCAGGTGTGCCTTAAGGAGCAGGTGTGCCTTGTCCGCCCTCTGAGTAGATCCCAAGGCTCTGAGAGATTGTGGAGCTATAAAATGTAAAGCACCTGAGTCTCTGAATCACCCCTCCCCTTGGAATGCTGCCCACTCTACACCTGCATTCAATTCTTGCATCTGAGAGTAATAAATTTTTATTTGGTTAAGCCACTGCGATTTGGGGAATTATCTCCTATAATACTGAGCATTACCTTAGCTAATACAGATTGATTCCAGAAGTGAAATGCCGCCAAACAACAACAAACCTAATGTATCTGGCATTGGCTTCACAGGTGAGTTGTGGGCCGTGAGGCTAGAAGAGTGCAGGACCACATTAAGCAAAGATAAAACATTTGGTGAGTATGTTCCCTCCCATGCCTACCAAGACCAATTCCTACGTGAAGGGATTCAGAGACACAATGATAAAGGTATGTTTTGGTATTTTCTGATTACATCTAGCAAAGTATAGAACCAAGAGGTGAGCTCAGGCTGGAATTGGCTTGTTTGCAATTAAAACTTAAAGAAGAGGTAATCCAAAAATGTGGAGGTTTTTGGGTTGGAAGAGTCAACTGCTTCTAGTCTCTAAGCACAGAAAGATAAGACTCAAGGAATGTTTTCTGCATGAATGATCCATTAACCCTTAGTTATGACACAAATTTCAAGTGTGAGTTCTATCCAAGTCTACTTTCCTCAGTGTACTGCCATTCTGTTGAAAGAAGAGAGGAATAATGAGTGGGTAGGGTACAAAATAACATATCAGGCTTGAAAATTATGACTCTTAATGACTTATGACTTTAAAAATATTTCAGTGTTTTAAAGCAAATGAAATTCACTAGAAGTAAATAGATCAGAGCCTACTAATTTTTTAATATGATCCGCAGCTGAAGAAATCCCAAGTCAGAATTTAAAAGCTTTTAACTGGGCTGGGCCTGGTGGCTCACATCTGTAATTCCAGCCCTTTGGGAGGCCTAGGCGGGCAGACAACTTGAGGTCAGGAGTTCGAGACCAGCCTGGCCAACATGGTGAAACCCCGTCTCTACTAAAAATACAAAAATTAGCAGGGCGTGGTGGCACGTGCTTGTAATCCCAGCTATTTGGGAGGCTGAGGCAGTAGAATAGCTTGAGCCCAGGAGGCAGAGGTTGTAGTGAGCTGAGATCACACCATTGCACTCCATCCTTGGCTACAGAATGTGATGCCATTCCCCGCCCCACCAAAAAAAAAAAAAAAAAAAAAAAAAAAAAAAGCTTTTTAACTATTTAAGATAAAATAAACCTTGGGTTTCAAAGAAACTTGCATTGACAGGACACAGTATGTGTAAACTCCACCACTTCCCAGAAGATCTGGCACCAAAAGATGGAGGATAATAGACAAAGAAAAAATTCACTAAGTTAGAGAGAGAGGCTCTTGGGCACAATGGTAAAATTACGAATCCCAAATTGAAGATTTCAATATCAGCAAGGAAATTCCCCACTGTCAGGGAAGAAAGACCTCATAATGCCTACAAGGTAGGACTGTCTCATTGCTGTTGACCACACACTGGTTTGTATCCCATTCTTTTCTTTTCCAAATGAGGTAGTTTATTGCAGTTTTTCTCTTATCACCCATCATTACAGTGGCCTCTCTGTGGTGTGTAGAGTTGTTCCTGGGAGGCATCACCTGCAGTTTCTACATTTCCCAGTATCCCTTTTATTTAGATAGGGCCATGGGACTAGTCTCACCAGTGGACTATGAGTCAAAATAATGCATGTTACTTCCAGGCTGAAATGTTCAAGAAGGAGGCATGTCTGCCCATTCTTTCTTCTCGAGTTCACTGACTGGAAGTAAATGATTTGAAAGCTGTAGACAGGGGAGCTACAAGGTAGAAGGATCCTGAACAACCTCATGAAAAGCTGCTCACTGAATACAGCACTAGATTCTTGTGTGTGTAAAGAAAAAAAAAAAAAACCTATTGTGTTAAGCCATGAATTTCAGGGTTTATCTGAATTATTTGCTACTCTTACTCAATTATTACAAAGAATACACAGTTATAAAAATTATTTTATGGGTTTAGGAGCAAAACATTTGAAAGCCATTGATCTAGTTCGGTTCTACATGAATTTAGGGGCATATAAAAATTTATGTAAATGTGTACATTAGATTTTAAATAATGGTATATCATTAGCATGAAATTACTTTAGGGCAACCTAAATGCAGGAATTTAACAGTTTATCTTTTTTCAACTCAAACCTAGCAGATTGAGCTTAAAAATGTAGTAAGATCTAACAAGGCAGTCAACATGTTTTATTTATTTATTTGTTTGTTTATTTTTGAGACAGGGTCTCATTCTGTCACCCAGGCTGGTGTGCAGTGGCATGATCTCAGCTCACTGCAGCCTCTGCCTCCCAGGTTCAAGCGATCCTCCCACTTCAGCCTCCAAGTAGCTGGAACTACAGGCACACACCACCATGACCGGCTAATTTTTCTGTATTTTTTGGTAGAGATGGGGTTTCACTATGTTGGCCAGGTTGGCCTCAAACTCCTGACCTCAAATGATCTGCCCACCTTGGCCTCCCAAAGTGCTGGGATTACAGGCGTGAGACACTGCCCGGCCCAACATCTTTTAGTAGCCTTGTTTCCTTCACAGCACTTGTGAGAATGAAACAGTAGTTTTTGAACACATACTTAAAGTCACAGTAGTAAGGATTAGTTATAGGATTAATGATAGGAATTATCATTAGTTATAGGATATATAGAATATAATTATCATTAGTTATAGGATTAATTATAGGAATGTTAAGGATTAGTGATAGGAATTAATGATAAATCCATATATCTGTATAGCAAAATGCATAGGTGGTTACATGAAAATGACTACAGGACCATTAGCTACTGTGGGACTAGACCCCAGAAACATCATACCATTGAATACCTATGCAGTTAGAGTGATATCTTTACTCATGATTCTTAAAAACAAGCTTCAGGCTGGGTGCGGTGGCTCATGCCTATAATCTCAGCACTTTGGGAGGCCAAGGCAGATGGATCACCCGAGGTCAGGAGTTCTAGACCAGCCTGGCTAACATAGTGAAACCACGTCTCTACTAAAAATACAAAACATTAGTTAGGTGTGATGGTGGGTGCCTGTAATCCCAGCTACTTGGGAGGCTGAGGCAGGAAAATTGCTTGAACCCAGGAGGCTGAGGTTGCAGTGAGCCAAGATGGCACCATTGCACTCCAGCCTGGTCAACAAGAGTAAAACTCCCGCTCAAAACGAAACAAAAACAAAAACCAGCTTTAGAAGGGAGTAAGTAGCAAGTCCAAATCCGTGTTGTAGCAGGGAAAAATATAAAATGTATGTCATTTGCCAGTTTGTTCTCAAATCCACAGCCTTCTCTTGTGCTGCTGTGCTGTGTAATGCAAGGGGCTGACCCTGAAAATCACGTTTTTCGTAACTCTCTTCCTAGCTGAGAGATACTTGATAGGATATTGCAGGGGGAGATTCCAGGGTATTTCCTCCCCCTCCACTGTCTTCGGGTGGCATCTCTGACAGTGGCTGTCCCCTCCAGGATTCCAATTCCCACCTGACAGCTCCTGCTCTGTAGCCCCAGCTTTGATTGGCAGCCTCCCATTGGTTCCTTGGCACTGGTAGTACCCTGAATTGCACCAGTTCTGGAGGTGATAGAACCTTCCTGCTGTTGCTAGGTTGCCTCATTACCCATGTTTGGCTCTTTGGCTCTTCCAGGATCTTTGCAACTATTAATAGTTCTCCATATTACATTTCTTCAGGACTCAAATGCTGTTTTCTATATGGACCTAGTAATTGATACATGTCTGCACTAACATCTACATAGAATATAATATACTTAAACATGTATATATAAATTTTCCAACAACATAATTTCTCAATAATTATTTGTGTTTGTTTTGTTGTTTGTTTTGAGACAGTGTTGCTTTGTCACCCAGGGTGGAGTGCAGTGGTGTGATGTTGGCTCACTGCAGCCTCCGCCTCCCGGGTTCAAGCAATTCTCCTGCCTCAGCTTCCTGGAAAGCTGGGATTACAGGCAGCCGCCACCACGTGCAGCTAATCTCTGTATGTTTCTGTTTGTTTGTTTTTCAGTAGAGATGAGGTTTCACCATGTTGGGCAGACTGGTTTCGAACTCCTTGCCTCAGGTGATCCACTTGCCTCGGCCTCCCAAAGCGCTGGGATTACAGACGGGAGCCACTGCACCCAGCCAATTGTTATTTGTTGAATGAATGAATGTTATGTGTGGAAATGTTACTTAAAAACTGTGGGGGAAAAGGTAGTTTCATAGTTCAAAGTTAACCTTAGAAATCTTATAAAATTTAATGTAACTATATGCTGACAATGAGATTTTAGTAGGAAGAATTAAAAATGGTGCCAATACCAAGGCAGGAAGAGTTTTAAAAATATACAAAAGCTAGCCAGGCATGGTGGTGCATGCCTGTGATCCTAGCTACTTGGGAGGCTGAGGCCAGAGATCACTTGAGCTCAGGAAGTTGAGATTGCAGTGAGCCACGTCATGCCACTGCACTCCAGCCTGAGTGACAAAGTGAGACTTTGTCTAAGAAAGAAGGAAAGGAACGAAAGGAAAGAAAAAAGAAAGGATGTTAATAAGCTTGAATGTAATGGTAGAATTAAGATGGTCATATATTCAGAATCTCAGAAACAAAGCAAGTCTAGAGGCAATGATTGCAGTTTTGCAGTCAATATTAAAGCAAGTACCTTTTGAACCTTTTTCATTGTGATTCACAATGAGAAATATATTTTATATCAAGAATGAGTAGAATCATATATGCATGAAATGCCTCCTATATTTTCCATTCATTATCTCCTCTTTTATCATACCCTATCCAGAGTGATCCAGTTTTTCACACACTTTGAAAACATGGATCTAGGCATGTTATAGGAATCAAGATGTATGCAAACTTATCCAAAGGATCAAGATGTAATTCATCTTTTACTCACTCTTTCTTTCTCTACAGTGGCTATTGTTTTTGTCACCTCAACATGCATTCACCTTTCTGGTAATGACAGCGTAATTTTCCCTTTGCAAATTTTCCATCTCCTTGTCTTAGTCTATAGAACTCAGGTCGATGTCCTGCCCACCTCTCCTGTCTCCCTCCCACTCCATAATTCTACCAGCTCTGGGGAGCTATGCCATCCCTTTCTGGGCAGGCAGAGTAGCTATCTCTCTGACCACAAGGCCTGCCTCAGTAGTGGGCATATAACCTAGGCAAGGCCAAATCAGTTCTTGTTTTGGTGGACTGGAAGCTGCTGGGAATCAGGCCTGTAGATCTGGGAAGTCATCATGTGAGAGACCTGCCCAGAAGGGACGCTAACAAGAGAGAAGGAGATGGAGACCTTATGACAACAACTGTGACCCTGGATCCAATCACCTTTTCCTACGCACCAGTACATTTCCCTTTTGAAATTCTAATTTAAGGAAAAGCCATCCGATGATGTTTAGTATGTGAAATACCTTGAACTTCTTTCAAAATTTGCATTCTCAGACCTCTTCAGTGTGCTAAATTTATAAAGAGAGCAAAAGTAAGGAGAAATTGTCATATAATCACTTGAATGTTAAATGATATTACACGTGTCTAAATTTATTTTTATATGAGAAAATAAAATTTGTAGGACATTTCAATGTCATTATGAAGTCTCCACTTTTTTCTCAATGTCTACGTGTTTCTAGTGTTGCTGTTCTGAGTACCAACTTCATTTTGCTAAGAAAAACACATTTGAAAAATATACCATTTACATTAGGATATTCACTGAAAAATACAAGAAACCAAGGTCCCCCTCCCCCACACTTCAATTTAATTATTTTCTCAACTGGTATACAGAGATACATAACAGTATGAATTTATTTAGAGTTACCTATAGAAGATAAGATTTAAAGTAAGTTTTTAACTTATGTAACTCACATTTTTCAGTTCTACTTGAGATTTGGTTTTAAATGTCTACATAGTTTATTGATTTGAAAAAATTAATTCAAAGCAGAATGTATATTGAAGGCTACTAGTCCAAAAATTGTCCATAAAAGTTTATAGTATTTACACAACAGAAGAAACATACAGAAGATAAGTGATACTGGGCATACCTACATCATTTGCTGATTGGTCACTGCCAGAACATACAAACAAGCTTGTGCCTGATTACAATTTATCTCTATCAGATGTTCATTGATGTTCAGTACTTTGTCTTTAATACATTAAATGAAAATCTAGACTACAGTTATTCATATTCAAATTAATCCTTAAAAGTGAAGGCAACAGTGTTCTAGCAGAATTAAAATAGGGCAAGATATGATAACATTCCAGTACTTCTAGGAAATCCGTATCAATCTCACATGGATAGATTTTGCTTCAAGCTGGGAGGTCTGGAGTTAGCAGACAGAGTGAGTCACTTATCCAAATTTTTTTTGAGTAAACGACTGACTTGGAAATCTTGTGCTTTCACCGTTATTAGCATTAATTACTGCTTGTAAAGAGTGTTACCCAAAGCAGGTGTATTTAATGATTCTTAAGATAGCTGACAACAAAAAAAAGCAAAACCTCATAGCTATTTTTACCTCTGTGTTGTTATGAGTTTCAGCATAGGTACAAAAACATTTACAGTTGTGTCTGTGGCAAAATTGGTTTCATTTCCTCGACAGCTATCCAGCGAAGACTAAGTAATTTATGGAGATAAGAACAAAAAAGCTGTATTGAAAGATAGGCACTTTTGAAATCTGTACAAGTCAACAAAGAAGTAAGTTGAAAAAATGTTACATTTGCATTTTTTCTTGTTGAGCATATCTTAAATATAACATTTTTTGGAGTACTAACTATTCTTTATTGCTGTAACTGTTAAAAGTTTAATTCCTGAGATTTTTGGAGTCAGTTAAAGTTCTTAAAGTGAGCAGAGGAAAGAAATGTCTTTCCCCGATGGGAGGCTGAACTGTGAATCAACAGTGTCAGTCGGTTACTTTCTGTCATTTTTCCATACATCAGTTTTCGTCTGGGATATGTTTACACTGTAGTTTATTCCTTAACTACTGCCCCCAAAATATGCTACTTTAAGAAGCTCTTGGAAGAACTGAAATGTTCAGTTGAAAGATGGTATATAAGTAGAAATCATTATTATGAAATATTTGTCCTTGTTAAGTAGCTTTCCTCTTTTAAAGTATGAACTTTACGTATGTGAGTGTTTTACATCTGGTTTGATTTAAATAACAATTCAAGTATCTCCTTTAAAATGATGTTCTGAAGAATATTAATATTTATGAAGCACAGATATAAATACACTTTCTGAAAGGCAGAATATTCCTTGAATATCATTTGTTTTGATCATTTTTTAGACTATCGAGATTACAACCTAGCTTTGGTCCACGTCACATTTTTAATAGTTCATAACTTTTTATCCATATACTTCACTCAAAATTTAGAAAATGTTTATCATCAAATGCATGAAGGAAAACTTAAAACTGTAACATTTCATTTAAAAGCAATATTCAAATGAAGATAGGGTCTGAATATAAGCCATTGGTGCTTATTTCCAGCTACGGGTAACACATAAGCTGTTCACTGAGTTTTTGCTTGAAATGGAGTTGTATCATAGTCTTGAAAGTGAATTCCCTTAGAAGTTGTGATTTTCATAATAGCACCATTTAAAGCATCATCTTCAATGAGTGTTATCAATCCATTGGCAATCAATGGTGGGCTAAAAAGAAAGAAAACAGTATTTTGAAACAAAAGAATGAGGCATGTAACCACTTCATTTTAAGTTATTTTCTGAATAATCTATTAATTTGAACATGTTATAGGGAAATGTGTGTCATTAAGCTATTGCTACTTCCAATTTTTATTTAATTGCATATTAGATATCTTATTTCTCTAATTTATTCAATTAGTTTTTTTCTATTGATATTAACTAAATCATTTGATAAATTTAGCTGTAACCTCCTATCATTTTGGCAGGAGGAATTTATACTCATTATTTTCACTGGGCAAATGATCATTTTCTCATCTTTATATGCCAGTAGATCTTAGACTTACCAGGTATAGATGTTATTAGTGTAGTAATATGATTGATAACAGCTAGCATTTACTGAAAATTTTATTTTTTGCCAGTTTCTGTTTTAAGTACCTTACATATATCATTTTAGGTTTTTCAAAGTCCCTAAGTTTGTTATACTATTATCTCTATTTTCTATGTGAGAAAATTGAAGCATCTAGAGGTACGATGGCTAAGTTCATGGTTAGTGGTAGAGCCAAGATTTGATCTCAGGTCTGATTCCTTCAACATGATAACTATGATTCTGTGCTGTGAAATCCTCAACTACTCTAATTCAGACATAATTCATTGAGAAAGTATGTGTGTGTATCAACTATTTCTTATAAAAGTGGTTGAAGCTACAGAAACACAATATTTCACAAAGAGTATATTTGAATATTGCTTGGAATTTAGGCAGAGAAGGTATCATTGCCTTCAAAGGTGACTAAATGTCAACTTTACGACTGAAGGTAGTAATGAAGCATTTTACATATTTCAAAGTAATATTCATAATGTGTAAACTTACAGTCTATTCATAAATCCAGAAAGAAATATTTTCTCCCAGAGAGTTTGCCAAACCAAAAGTTTGAAGCTTGTGTTCATTTCTCAACTGTATAAGCTTATTTTCCCCTTTTTATAGCTTGTCTAAATAATGCTTTGTTTCATTATTTAAAAGAAAATAGATACAGTTTTACTTACTCCAAAATTCCATAGTATTTAATCATATCCTTGATATGATCCTTATATTCTATATATTGTCCCATGTTTTCTTCTTTTTCAATTGATTCAAGGATGGCTGTGTTAACAAAGCCTGGACAAATGGCATTCAGTCTCACACCACTGTTCATAAGATTAGCAGCCAACTGCCAATTAGAAGGTTGTAGGTTTCAGCGGTTTCATAAACATATAATACAGGACAAACTGATCATTAAAGCATCTTACAGTTCTCTGATATAAAAAATACTAGTTAGATATCCTCCCAGCTATATAACAATGACTGGTACGTAGATAGTAAAATAACACATACCTAAAGTATTATATTAATTCCTGAAAGTCTCACGTAATTAATTTTTTAAAAATCAGTATTACTGGACAACTCCTGGAAACAATTATGTAAGCTTCTCTTATCTACTGAACTCTGCAGGAACCTGAAGCTAAGCAGCTGAGACTTAGAATTGATATCCCAAGTTTTCTTTCAGATATTGTGGTTGTATAGCAAATAATACTTAATTAAAAATACTTTTAGTGAAAATCTTTAGAACTGTGATTCTAAAGACACTCTTAATAATCTGCCCTATCTGGAAGACAATTTAAGTATTTTCAGACTAACATTATTTGGCTTAATTTATCAACTACTGATTTTATTTGCAATTATTAAAAAATTAGTCAATTCTCATTATTCATGGATTATATATAAACAAATTTGTTAAATTTGCTTGCTAAAATTTATCTGTAACCCTGGAAATCAATACTTGTGGAGCATGTGTAGTTATTTGTGGACATGCACAGGGCAGTGAGAAATTTGAGTCACTGATGTGCATGCTCCTGCTGAGGTCAAGTAAGACGATACTCTGCCGTGCCATGTTTTTCTAATTTTGTGCTTTTTTATTGGTGATTCTGCTGTTTAAAATGGCTGCTAAACCCACTGCAGAGGTGCTGTGTAGTGTTCTTTAGTGTAAGAAGACTGATGTCCTGTACAGAAAATATTTGTGTTAGATAAACTTTGTTCAGGCATGAGTAGTAAGTGTTTTAGTAATGAGTTCAATGTTCATACAACATATAATAAATGAGGTTTCTTTAAACAGGAATACATATAAAATAAGGTTATATATTGACTGGTTGGTTGGAATTTTGTGACCAGAGGCTTTCAGGAACTTAACCCCGTATCTCCCCTAAAAGCAATGGTTCAGTAGTCACTAATGTAGTGTTTGCAAGTGACTTCGTGGAACATAACTACTATGAATACCGAGAATTGACTGTAGAAGTTTCCAGTCTTGTAATTTTAAATATAAAATTTCTGGTCTTTAAGGTTTACTTTACTTTGTAAGAGAGCTTTATGTGTTTATAAGAAGTCTGTCTGAAGATTATGTCTTTTCAAATTAAGTAATAATTTCCAATCAATTTAAGAGTGTGAGAACTAGTTACCTTCCATTTCGACTGAACAGTTAACATTTGTGCATCTGTTTTTTCTGTCTCCTACTAATTCTTTGATTACTAATATTTTTCTCTTTATCTCTCTAGATCCTCTCTTTGTCTTACCTAGATGAACCACCCAGAAACCCCTACAACTGTTCTTTCTGCTTTTTCACTTGTCTTTTGTAATACAATTTCCAAAAGCAGGCAGAATGGTCTTCAAACAAAGGAAATCTGACCTTATCATTCCTGTGTGTAAAAGCCCCATGGATGGTTACCCTTGAAATAAAATCCAAGCTCACAACAGTGACCCATAGCTGCTTTTGGTCTGGCTCCTGTGCTGGTGTCTTGAGTCATACCTCGAACTACGTTCCCCTTGCTTGCCAGGCCCCATTCAAGCTGCTCTTTTGTGAATTATAAAAAGGCAGGCATTCTTACCTCATGCTGTCAATGCATGTGATTAATTAGGTCTAAAGTATTTTACTAAGCTCTGTACACCTTTCACCCTAGGCCTCCATGGAGACATTATCCTTGACCACTCTATCAAATAAAGGTCTGGCCCCACCCCTCGTTCTGGCTCCATGTTCTCAGTCATTTTCATCGTATCTCTGGTGACAAATAATGGCTGGGGCCTATTGCATCTTGCATTTCAGAAGACCTGAAGTTAATAATATTTACATGTGGGGTCATTTTTGTAAATAAGTACTATCTCCCCATTACTTATCCTTAATACATTTTTTAATAACACATCTGTATTTAGAATCTACTTCATTTAAAAATGATCTATTATTTATTTGGTCCTTTATGTGATCTGATAACTATTTTTATAATTGAGATGGAGGTATGCTATTTTTCCATCTTTTATCCAAAAGAATTGATTTCTCAAGTGATTCCTCTCTACACAATTCATGTTTTATGCATGTGTACAAAGAGAAAATGAGATATGATGGTTGTTGTAGCCTCACCGCTGCTGAGCGTGTGAATCCAACTATGCCATGCTTGGAAGCACAATAAACCGGCTGCTGTGCAACGGGCATGAGTCCTGAAATAAATGAATATAACATTGAAATGCTTTGATTAAAAAATAAGCAGACTATACCCAATAATGACAATGCAAATGAATATTTTGTGATAATTCAATTTCAGATGAATCTGAATAACAGAGTAACATAAAACCAGATAGCTTTGTGAAACCCAGTAGCCTAAGTGTAGTTTATGTGCTCCATGACCCATGCCGTCCAGAATTTATAGGAACTAAGTTACACTGAGAGATATAGCCAACAGTTATATATGTTTTTCTGCCTCCCCAGGCCTTCTGGAAAGTCAAGGAAAGTAAATGGTATGTAAAACACAAAGAAAATCATCTTTAAAGTCAGTAAATTACCATCTAATTTTCAATTTTTAAATTGAATATAAGAATATATATAAAAAGTATATATTCTACATTTTTAAAGCTTCCTAGTGGCAGAAGCAATTTGAATCTTCAGAGAGTCTTGGAGATTATTAGTCTTCACTATAAATTAGTATGCAATTTCCTGTTACCAATCTGTCTTGAACAATGCCTCCAAAGTTTAAGAAAATTAAAAGTTAA
>NC_045436.1:15183983-15228983 GCF_002776525.5 Piliocolobus tephrosceles | reverse complement strand
AATACAATCCAACATTCAGTTCCTTGACATTTACTCAGAGCACTGAAAACATGCTTACACAAAAATCTGTGTGTGGATGCTTATAGCAGCTTTATTCATAATTGCCAAAACTTGGAAGCAATCTAGGTGCCCTTTAGTCGTTGAATGAACAAATAAACTGTCTTATATTCAGATGATGGAATAATATTCAACTCTGACAAAGGGTTATCAAGCCATAAAAAGATATGGAGGAAACCTAAATGCATATTACTAAGTGAAAGAAGCCAACCTGAAAAGGCTACATACTGTATGATTCTAACGATATGACATCTGGAAAAGGCAAAACTATGGAGACAGTTGAAAGATCAGTGGTTACCAGGAGCTTCTGGGAGGAAGGGATGAACAGGTGGAGAACAGGGTTTTTAGGGTAGTAAACCATTCTGTCTGATATGATAGTGGTGGATATATGTTATTATACCTTTGTCCAAACCTATAGACTATACAACATCAAGAGTAAACCAGATGAAACGCCTCAAATAATCACTTTATTGACTTATTTATCAGTTCATCCACATTGTACTTTTGAATGAAAATGTGCCACAATTCTGGTATAGTGTCCTAAGTTGGTTTGATTTCTGAACCTTGGCAAACTGGACTGTTTCTAATCCTAAATCAACAGGCTCTACAGAAGTAAATTCACGTAAGTACTATGTGTTTAGTTCCTTTTAAGTGCAAAGGATAATGAAGTAATATTTTAAATATACTCAATTGAAATGTGTAAAACCAATGGGAGGACCCCTGTTGCAGGGCGAAGGTGGAATTCTACTGGTTGAGTAGCCAGATACCAGTAAAATGACTATAGGACCAGTTGCTGTAATGAATATGGTTTTTTTTTTTTTTTAATCTTGCAAAATAATTCTTAAAATTAGGGAGCACATGGAAATATCTTGTCACAGTATTAAGGGATTTAAGAACAGCAACAACAATAAAACAAGGGATCGTGACCATGTGAGAACAGTCTCTGCTCTTAAAGACATGGCATTTTGTTTAACATTGTGAGAAATCCTGTCTTTGTGCTTAAAAATGGATACCTTATATTAAAATAGTTAAGAATAGTATTTTTCAGTACTTCTAATAGGCCCACCATTGTGAAGTTTATTTACAGAAATACAAAATGGCTCTTTTTAAAATATACTAAGTACAATTAGTAGCAGATTTATGTCTGTCATAACTGTAAAGTTACAGAAAAAAAAATCAGTAGAGGGAGAAATTCTACCCACAAAACAAAGAAATATTTTCTAAAACCACTCAGGATAATAACACTAAATGATTAGACTGATGAGATACTATACATAGCATTTAAAATACCTGAAAGCATTGAAAATATCTGAAAATTACATGTGGACGGATAGAACAAAGAAAGTCATTTAGAAAAATAAAATTTAAATTCCCTCTCTACATTAGTTCTTCTATTCTTCATAATCTTTCTACCCATATTTACAAAAGCCAATTTTAATCTCTTCATTTCACAGAAGGCAAAAAGCTCAAAAAGATTTTTTTTTTTTTTGCAAAAACAAAAATCTCCTCAGACAGGGCACTCATACTAAATCCACAAACATGATTTGCTTTTAACGAGAGAGAAACCATGTAAAATGGACTATATAAAAATGCTGAAAATTCAACTTAGGGAAATATATTGTGAATCTAAGGATGCTGACCCTCGTATGATAACCTGGAGTTCTGTTACTATGCTAAAAAAGCAGAAATCTAAAGCTGTCACATTTTCTTTACAACCACCACCAACAAAAAAATGTGTACCCGTCTGTTTCTTTTAACCACCACTTCTCCAACTTGAAGAAAAAAGGGAGAACTAGCGATAAATATTTATCTATGGTTCGTGCATACAGCTGACCAAAGTAACTGGTGAACTTCCTCATTTGTGATTTTCCACATAATGGAACACCTTATCTGATGGCTGGTTTTTTTTTTTTTTTTTTTCATTCTTATGGTTGTCATTAAGTCATGCTTTAGAGTGTGACACGACATTAAAAAGTGACACACGCGGCCGGGCACGGTGGCTCACGCCTGTAATCCCAGCACTTTGGGAGGCCAAGGTGGGTGGATCACAAGGTCAGGAGATCGAGACTATCCTGGCTAACATGGTGAAACCCTGTCTCTATTAAAAACACAAAAAAATTAGCCGGGCGTGGTGGCGGGCACCTGTAGTCCCAGTTACTCGGGAGGCTGAGGCAGGAGAATGGCATGAACCCGGGAGGCAGAGCTTGCAGTGACCCGAGATCACGCCACTACACTCCAGCCCGGGCGACACAGCGAGACTCTGCCTCAAAAAAAAAAAAAAAAAAAAAAAAAAAAAAGTGACACATGCTTTCATAAAACCACTGTATGTTCTATAACAAAAAATCTTCCCAGAAAGATATGTCTAATAGCAATTCCCAGTGATTCAGACAGCTGCTATTAGTGTTCAGTCATTGCCTAGGCTGTGGTCAGAGGAAACTGAGAGAAGCTCCCTTAGCAATTCAAAGAATATCCATCCCTATGCATCTAGTGGCTGGCTTCTTAAAATGTGGTTCAAGGAGCGGTATGACCGGGGAGCACGATTTCAGGACCCATCTCTGTCCTCCTGAAATCAGAATTTGCATCTGACAAAATCCCTAGACACATAAAGTCTAAGAAGCGCTGTTCTGGAAGACTATTCGTTTCTCAGTAGCCCTCTCATTCCTATGTTAAGAAACCCCGAATCTCTCATCTATCCTTCAAAATGCCTCATTTACAAATATTTGATCATTCCTATTGATTACTTCTAATATGTGTCTTTTTAACTATTTTAAGCCAAAAGAGAGCAAAATGGAACTCTGCAGACTGACATGGGCGAACTTTGCCAGCACTAAGCAGGAAGGGTGGCTCCCATACTCATGACAGCTGGCACCTGAGCACTTATGATTCACAGCACAGGAACCGTACATCCACTCTATGACACAGGCTAAAATGGAGCAAAATAAAATTGCTTTTATTACCACTGCTAATTCCCACACTTTTCAGGATCTGTTTGAGATTCATTGTTGAAGTATAAGTTGGAGATAAATTGATCTCTGTTGTAGAGACTTGTAAAAGTTAAATGTGGATGTCATAAAGCCAAAGGTTTACCACAATGCCTAGGGCTTGGCAATTGCTAAATATGTGTTATCACAAGAGCAGCAGTAGAGGATGGTACCATGCGATTTTCTTACTTTTGGCCTGGAGATAGAAGAAGACGATCAATGTTTTATTTCACCTGGAATTTCTGGATATTCTAGTCCATTCTTCAGGCTATTGGAGTCCCAAGGTCTTGCAACTTAAATATCATGCTTCTGGGTTTTTTGATTTTTTTTTTTTTTTTTGAGAGACAAGTTGGCAATATGTTGCCCAGACTGGAGTGCAGTAGCACAATGATAGCTCACTGCAGCTTTGAACTCCTGGGCTGAAGAAATCCTCCCACCTCAGCCTCCTGAGTAGCTAGGACCACTAGTGTGCACCACCACACCCAGCTAACTTTTAAAATGTTTTATAGAGATCAGGTCTCACTCTGTTGCCCATGCTGGTCTCTAACTCCTGGTCTCAAGTGATCCTCCAGCCTCGGCCTCCCAAAGCATTGTGATTATAGGTGTGAGCCATCACACCAGGCCCATGCTTCTGTTTAAATACTTTATGCCATGGAAATGACTAGGTTCTGTCATCTTGATAACAGACACTGATATACAGCTCCTGGGGTAGAAACTTTGCCTAGTTCCTTTAATATCTCCATTTCCCTTCTGCAAATGCTCAACATATGTTTGATTAACTCGAATTTTTTATTTAAGGTAGTAATTTTAGCACTTCTACCTTAACACAAACTATGAGCTAATTATATTATTATAGATAAAACTTACAGCACAAGTGGCTATGCCACTCGGTTGTTACTTAAGACATGCTGAAAATTTTCTATGATTTTAAAATATTTTCTGGAGACTCCAATGTTTTCAATTTTGAGTAAATAAGACCCTCATGGTGTCTCTCACAAAATGCTACTGAGTGACAGACAATGTCCCAAATGAACATCACAGCCTCACTAACTGAATATGTAGCAGGGTCGGTAGGTAAGCTCCTTTTCCTGTGACAATTACTTTTCCTTTCCCACAGTCTAAAGCAATTAAATACCTACGAAGTGCGCCTGTAATCCCAGCATTTTGGGAGGCAGAGGCAGGCGGATCATCTGAGGTCAGGAGTTTGAGACCAGCCTGACTAACATGGTGAAACCCCATTTCTACTAAACACACACACACACAAAATAGCCAGGCGTGGTGATGTGCGCCTGTAATCCCAGCTACTGGGGAGACTGAGAATTGCTTGAATCTGGGAGGTGGTGGTTTTAGTGAGCTGAGATCCCACCATTGCACTCCAGCCTTGGTGACAAGAGTGAAACTCTGTCACAAAACAAACAAAAAAACAAACAAATGGAGTGCATTTGACTCTTATGGGATATTTTGATGGAGCACAGCTCTTTGATTATCTGCATTAAACCAGACTTTGTTCTTCTATTGTTCCTTCCAACTTTGTTTTAATAGTTCAGGATGGATGCGGCAAAATTAGTGTCTGTTTGTGTATTATGTTTATAAATAAAAACTCGTATACAAAAGTCCATGTGGGTTAACAACACTCAGAACAACTCGTGGAACTCCAGACTGGAGCACACCCATCCCATAATCTGCCGAGGAATCATTGTCTACTTAACTGCTCCTGTTTATTAAACCTATTAATTGCATTTGATACTCTGTCTGCGTCAGTGGTCATTACTCATTAACTTCTCTACTCAAACCAGTGTGCCAACTTAAAGTTTTACTGTGACAGTGAAGGATTCTGCTGTACCCACGCCAGAGATCAGGAGGATAGGCCCTGTTGAGCTGAATACTGAATATTACCCACAGCCATTCCTTCAATAGAGTAAGCAGTATGGAGAAAAACAGGAAAAAAAATCTGTCAGGAAGCAAGGTTTGGAAAAACAGAGTAGTCAAATATTAGAAGTACTCTGATTACTCCTTCAAGATTATTTTGGTCCTCTCACCTCTTCCTACATGCTATGACTCAAGGGCATAAAATTGTTGATACCATTTCTGTGGGAATGATTTTGCCTTCTCCCATTATTACAATATCCTGAATTTTTATCAAACTAATTTCATTATGGGAAGAACTGCAGGCTCTCCGTTGGTGGATAAAATACAAGGCAATTCATTTTAAGACTCTGTGAGATGAAGGCATGTTAGTGGGAACCCTGGATGGGAAAGGAAGTAAACTGTCCACATTGACCAGCGGCAACGAGGAAACAGTATAAACACAAGAGGTGTGGAGGCGGGAATGACAAAGGGAGGGTGCCAAGGACAACTTCTGAAAATGGAGAGAGTAATAAGCCAAGCAGAGGGAACAATGATAAACTTCAGCTATTTAACCATTTTACATAGTGTTGCCTTGTACATGTGGAGGAAAATCAGAGGAAGAAGCAGTCTGTAATGCAGTATTATTCATTAAATTGTACCAGTGCCAGGAAAGTAATTTAAAACCAAAGCAATGTGACCACCGAATTTTTATCAAGTCATCATTTTATCTGCATAAATAGAGAAATGCCCACACATGATTGCAAATGTTGTATCTAACATAGGTAAGAAGAGGATTAACACGCAGGGGTCGGGGGCCGGTGGCAGTGAGCTAAAGCAAGCTCCTAGCCAACAAAGCAAAGTGGACATCAAATTGCAAGCCTTAAACCGCTCTGCTCAATGGCATGTTTTGACTTGTGACACTGGTAAGCTCCCCAAATATTTTTAGGACTTTACTGGAAGTGTCAAATGGAGCAAAAGCTTAAGATTTCACTGAAGGTTTAGTAATGCAGCCATGAGATTAGAGCTGTGCCCATGAAGCCTGAAGAGACGAGCAAACTGCAAGGGTTTATTCAAGTCAAACGATTTCAGTTGCTGTTACTTTTCTGTTAGGCTGAGATAAATACAGGTAGATTAACAAATAAACTCATAGATATGAGAGACAGACAGATAATCTAGTGGTTAAAATTCTAAGAAGACTTGTACAAGGCTATTTGCATGTGAATTCCAGCTCTGAGGCTTACTTGATGTGTAAGCTTAGGCAAGATACTTCATACTTCTCCTGCCTTAGTTTCTTCATTTTCAAAATGGAAATGAATAATTTTACCTCACAGGGTTGTTGTGAGGATTAAATGAGATAATGTACAGTGTTTAAAATGATAGCGGTTAAACAGTGCTCAATAAATGATATTATATATTTGAATATTTTAATCAGATAAAAGGCAGTAATACTACATTGTATTTCTTTATTCACGCTCTTTGGGGCAAGTAAGCACCCTCATATGGTACAGAATTTCTCCCAGATCGTCCTAAATTGATCCAACCCTGAGGCTTTCAGCCTTCCAAAGAATGAAATCAGTGCCTCTGGTGACATAAAGGCCAGGGGCTCCCTATATAATATTCATGGTACTCCAAGCTTTGCTGGCCCTCTTAGCTTTATAGAAACAATATACAGAATTATCAACCTTCATCACAGCCCCAGGTTTTTAAATAAACTTTTAAGAATATACTACGTATCTCTTTTTAATTCTCCAGTCACTTGTTTTTTTTCTTATGATTTTATTTCAAAATAATATAGATTTAGCTTTGCCAATTTATTTTTAGGGTTTCAGTCTCCCACAGCTTAACATTTGGCCCTTTCTGGAACACACATCCCTTTCAAATATTGCCCATGCTCTTTTAAAGTATCATTAGAATTAAATGTTATAAGTTATAAGTAGTTGTACTGTTAGGAAAAAGAATCTGATTACCCCCAAAAATGTACAGAAATAGATTCATAATAGCTTTAGGGACATGATTTTGACTTTAAGCAACCCAGAAAATGAGATGCTAGTTTATTTTTGAGAACTTCTAAAGGAGATTTCTAAATCTCCTCTGGTGGCAGCTTTACAGTGATATAAAATAATCATTCCTAGTGGGATGAGAAAAATGCTGAGAATCAGACAGTGGTTCAATCACAGGTACCTCCAAACCCAACTTCCCAAATCACTGGAGCTGGGATGCCAAGGTTGGGGTGGGGCGTGGGGCTGAAATTTCTATTCTGGAATCACCACATTGACTATCAAACAGATAGTTTTTAAAAGTCTGATTTTTTGGACATAGATGACTTAGATTTGCTGTCCATATCGACCAGACTTCTTAAACTTCACAACTTCACTTGAACTATTCAAGAATCATTGATGATTTTTTTCTTAAGAGTTTTCAAAAGTAAAGTCACTTGACTCAGTTGCTCCAAAAAGTCCAGAGCTTTAACGCTAGTATTGAGGGATAAGATATCAGCTGATACTAAATCATACTGCTCTGAAAATAATATAGTTTAGGATTGCATGCTGTGGAAAAGACGATTAGCTGCCCTCTGAAATCCATTCTTCTCTTAGGCACACAGCTAGACTGCATTTCCCAGACAGACTCGCTTTTAGTTAGGTGAAACACGAGCTCAAGTTCTATATTGAAATGTGAGCAGAAGGTCTGCCATTATTGGGCTGGGGTTTTTAAAAGAGTAGCCATGCCCGCTCCATGTTCTTTTTCTCTTTCTGCTCGACAAAAAAGAATCCAGCAGTTCTAGGGTAGGAGCTCCCTGCTGAAGACGGCAGAACTTCTGCCAGTCAGGTTTTCAAATGTCTGCATACAGAAGAGGTACCTGCAACAAGGATCTTGCCTTGGACTGATGTACGGGTAAGGAATATGCTTATACTATATGTAAGTTTGGCTTTATTTATTAGTTTAACATAACATTATATACACACACACATATACACACATATATCTGGCTTTATTTATTAGTTTAACATATCTTAACTATGATATGTGCCATATTTTAAAGTTACACAGTCTTACTAAAATCACATGGGAGCAGACATCTTAACTTCACTTTCATGCTTTTTACTTTGCCAAAGGTGCTTTCACGTGCATTATTGCTTAGGAGTCTCACAACAACCTATGAAAAACAGCAGCTCTAAAAAAAATTATAATTTTGTTTTCAAATATTACTCAGTAAGATAACTAGAAAAGCCACAAGTTAAATTAAGAGAAATAAACATATTTTTCAAACTTTTGATATTTTGCAATAGAAAATTCCATGGAACTACAAAAAACTCAGATTTTTAATTTCCAACTTGAGTTGATAATAAATATGCTTTCAAGATTTGTTTCAGTGGTCCAAATTACCAATAAGAAAATGTTACACTTAATGTAATAATTGCCCTTACCTGCTAAAGATGACATATTGATAATGATGCCGCCTTCACCTCCATTTTGCTTACTCATATAATCCAAACCAAGATAGGTTCCACTGATAACAGAAACCTAATCCAGGGGCATAAGTGAGAAAAGGAACATAGTCATTTCCTTCACCATATTTTCACACAGCAAAGTTTTTAAAGCTATTCCAGATACCTAGGGAGATGTTTGCAAATATTATCAATGAAAGGTTTTAAAAGAGCTTTATTTTTAAAGTTAGTCATTAAACCTGGATTCTTTTTGTTTGCCTAATCATTGTGGAGCTTGTCATATATCTGCAAAACTTCACTTAGTTGCCCAATATGAGATTTTACGCTACAGGTTGTATTCCAAAAATGTCTATTACCTTCACTCAACTCTCAACATCTTCAATAATTCCATATATTCTTTTTGTTTTCTAAATGTTGGACACAAAATTTATTTACCCTTCTTCTCTGCATATGGTTCTCATGTCTCAGTATTCCACACTTATCTACTCTGTTTAATTCTCTTGGATCTTGGAATATAGAATAGTGCTTACCCTTGATTTCCTAGAGATTTAATTTTCTCTCTTTTTCTTTCTAATAAAAATTCTATTTTGCTCCTGTATCTACCTCCTCTCCATACAATACAGAGGAAGGTGGTCTGCCCAAATGTAATGTAGACACTGATTAATTAATTTAATTCAGTCACGGAAATCCCATTCTCCTTGACAGTGGCTGGTTTCAGAACCAGCAAGTAACCCAGTTTTGGTCAGTGAGACCTGGAAGGCAATCAGCTAGAGATGGGAACAGGATGGATGCTACTGAGAAATTTTTTGTTGCTCTTAAAAAAAACAGAAGAAATGGTTACATTGCCTTCTCTATATGAATGTCATAACTTAAATGGACAACCCGTATTTCCTAGTATCCTAAAGATGAAACCGACATAAAGAATGGTCAGCGGGAGGGCTGACAGGACTCTGGGCCTTGATGATATCATTGGCCTGTAAGATCAAGCAATCCTGAACTCCGTGTTGTGTGAAATCACATAAATGTTTTATCCAGTTTTAGTGGTGATTTTCAGTTAGTGGGACATCTGGTCTTTAGTAATGTCTATCACTAAATTTTGTTAATCACTACTTACAGCTATCCTTTTGATAGTTTACTGTCTTGCCACTTATATCCAAGTGTAGGCACTTTTCCTGTTTTATTTTAATCACTACCAAAAAAAAAAAAAAAATAAACAAATAGAAAAAAAAAAAAAAAAAAGCCTGTGAGATCAAATTGATATTTCAGACCTTAGTTTTCCTTTTGGATTTAAGAATTCCTATCCCTTCCAGCTCAGACTTTTAAAAAAGGAAAATTCTTTTTTGACATCTTAATTCCTATTTTTTTCATGCTTTACAATACTGCAAAGAAAACGATACAATAGGTAACAAGTCTGAAACAGAGGTTACACACGAGTTTACCTTCTTTTTATCTTAAAAATTTCCTTTGAAGTTTTTTTTACAAGGATTCAGATATACTTCTCCTACCTAATAGTAGCTCTAGAACAAGAAAGGAAATCGGAGATTCTATTCACTTAAGCCATGTGTCAGTTTGATATTAAGTAGGCTTAGGGAGAATGAATAAAATCCCCACGTGACTTTTTTTAGAAAGGAAAAGCAAAACATTAATTGTTTATATAAGAAAAAGATGTAGATGGCTGAAATTACTGAAGCCAGTTAGATTCTGTTAGTTTCTGCAGAAGTCTCCAGCATGTCTGAACAAAACTTTTGTTCATGCGTATTGGTACTATGCTTTTATTCTCAGGTATTACAGCTTTGATGACACCCCACTGTTGTGTTTTCAACATGAACAAGATGAAGCCAGACAGAAAATTTGGGAATATTTAAGATTTATTTTTAAAAAGCAATATTTATCTTCAGGTCTTTGGTGGAGGAAGGCAAGGGATTATTTTTCTCATCCATTATCAGGTTAAGAACTGGGCAATTATTCAAATGAAAGAGTTCAAAGGATGAATCTACAAGACAGGGTCTAATGCTTTTGCTGTGTAGAGATGATATTTTTCACTTTTCCTCCTTTATTATAACAATGTATTCCTTATTCTAGACTATATATGCATGCGTGCGTGTGTGTGTGTGTCTGTATATTATATATGCTTCACCATGTTGGCCAGGCTGGTCTCGAACTCCTGACCTCAACTGATCCACCTACCTCGGCCTCCTAAAGTGCTGGGATTACAGGCATGAGCCACTGTGCCTGGCCAGAAAATGTAGATTCTGATGCTCTGGACGGGAAGTGTAATTTATTGAATGAATTCTATGCAGTGGCACTGTGCTGGATGTTCACATAAACTATGGTTTATTTAATTGTAACAGTCTTTAGAGATAGGCAGTTTTCCTTCCTCCCTGGGAAGTTCAATATGAGAGAAATTAAATAAAAGTTTATAAGTTATAGATTCAGGACTGGATTCTAATTTTGACTAATCCCAAAGAAACATATTTCCCAGTGCAAATCTTTAGTCAATAAGTGCATTTCGGAAAAAAAAAATGACTATCAATATTCATCTATTTTGTTTAAATCTTATTTGAACATATTGACCCACTTTTGCCTGGTGTTCCATTATTGGAATACTAAGCATGTGAGAATTCTTTATATCCTACTGCTCAAGGTCATCGTCAAGGTCTAATTTTTAACTCATGCAAAAATTCAAAATAGTGAACCTCTGGCATAAATGGGTTAAGGAATTCAACGTATATTAGTTAAATGTCAAAATTAGACTATAAGTTCCACATCAGTGGGCATGAACGTATTTAAGTTTATTGAAACTTCAGAAAGTTACAAGACTACATGACAGAATTACCGTTCCAATATTCAAAGTTAAGTTTCCCTCTGCCCAATTGCCAGCATGACTGTTGATAGTTTTGCAAAGACTCATTCTTTCCTGAACATTTCTTTTTTTTTTTATTTTATTTTGTTTTTCAATATGGAGTCTCACTCTGTCGCCCAGGCTGGAGTGCAGTGTCGCCATCTCGGCTCACTGCAAGCTCTGCCTCCCGGGTTCATGCCATTCTCCTGCCTTTGCCTCCCGAGTAGCTGGGACTACAGGCGCCTGCCACCACGCCCGGCTAATTTTTAGTATTTTTAGTAGAGACTGTGTTTCACCATGTTAGCTGGGATGGTCTTGATCTCCTGACCTCGTGATCTGCCCACCTCGGTCTCTGAAAGTGCTGGGATTACAGGCGTGAGCCACTGCACCCAGCCTCCTGAACATTTCTTCTGTGTTCTGAACAGCTATAAATAATGCTGCTGTTATTGACTTCAGACTAAGGAGGAAGTATAAAATAGCCTAATGCAAACAAAAGACTGGGAAAAGGTTTAGTGGGAAGAAGGAAGAGATCAGCAAAGTGAAAAATAAGGAGTAAATTTGATAACGAGTAAAAGTGGAAGGACAGATGATACTGTTTGGAAGAATTAATCTATGTGGAAAGCAATGTACTGAAACACAAAAGTGAATACTCTCATGTATGCAAAATATCATATACAGGTAATGGCAGTTGACCTAGTAACTATTAACTAACATCTATAAGGACATGAAACAATAGTTTTCTGCCTTGAAAGAACTTGTGGTTTACTAGCATGAATAGCATGAATTATGTATATATTAAAATAATTCTAATAAAATTAAAAAACTAGTAAGCCCTATGAGAATGGTATAAATATGTTGTACAGTATTTCAGAAGAGGGAGAGATATATGGTAAGGTCCTTCAAGAGGTTACTCGCCGACAGGGGCAGTAATACAGAAAAACATGCAAAAGAACAAACATGGAATTGTAGAAGACCCAAGGAGGCAAATTAAATCCAGAGCAGAGTTTCAAAAGAGGGTTATATAAACTACACACAAATATTGCATTACGATAACAGAGATAATCAAGTTGGAAGTAGAATGATTGGTCGGATTCTACTCTTGCAATGGGTTTAAGTAGGAGAGGAAGTAACATATTTTTAAGTAATACATTGGTAACAAAGTTTACATGATGTTTTCTCTATGTAAAGTTATGTCACCAGTTCCTGATGTTAAGCTAAAAAGTGGCCTATGTCAGCAGAGTCCCAAGAAAAATAAAGGCTGGATAAATTTCAATGGAGAAGGAACTAGGACTGTTATTTTTAACTAAAGGATCACAATAAAATTCCCCTGGTCTTCCAGAACTTCCAATTTGCCCACGATATTGGCACTTTCCAGCTCAGAGCAGGTATTCACACAGGCTACATTAAAGCAAACATGCCCGCCCTCTCAGCTGGATGAAGACGTTAGTGGAATTCTGTAACTTTGTAAAAATTGCCTCAATATTTCCATGTTTCTTTATGTTTACTGTAATCATTGCACACTGTTTCTGACAGCTGATTTCTCAGAGAAAAGACACAGCAAGTGTCCATTAGGAAGTCACTGAATATAGGAACTATATACTCTATTAATTTTATCTGTAAAAATATCTGTAGATATTACTAATGAAGCTATTACAAATATCAGTAGCAATGTTAAAGAGATAAACGTGTTGTGCAGGTTGTGCTTTTTCACTGGGATAGCCTGGTTCAAAGAAAATCTCATCATTTAATGTGGTTTTGGAAAGTGGCATGAGTCTATAATCTTAAAAATCCCTGCAGTTCCCAATTAGCTATATTTTCAAAGTGTTTGTTTTATCAGGCTACTAAAAGATGTAATGAAATAACACTTCTTCTTTTTTTTTTTTTTTTGAGACAGAGTCTCACTCTGTCACCCCGGCTGGAGTGCAGTGGCCGGATCTCAGCTCACTGCAAGCTCCGCCTCCCGGGTTCACGCCATTCTCCTGCCTCAGCCTCCCGAGTAGCTGGGACTACAGGCGCCCGCCACCTCGCCCGGCTAGTTTTTTGTATTTTTTAGTAGAGACGGGGTTTCACAGTGTTAGCCAGGATGGTCTGGATCTCCCGACCTTGTGATCTGCCCGTCTCGGCCTCCCAAAGTGCTGGGATTACAGGCTTGAGCCACCGCACCCGGCCGAAATAACAATTCTTAATAAGTCAGGGGTAACCTCCGAAGAGTAAATATAAAATGCACAGTTTTTTTTTTTTTTAAACCAGCCTAAGAAAATTAAAGCTATATAATGCATTTAGGTAAGAAACAGGAAAAGAATAAAAACAAAAAGAAAACAGTAAACATTAAAGTATAAATCAGAAGTTTAACTTTAAAAAAAATTTAAAAATCAATAAATTATAATAATTAGCAACTTATTCTCTGAATATTATATATTTATAATATATAGAGTCTAAACTCATAGAATTACTAAAAGAGGTAGGCAAACTGACATTTGCCATTTGAGATAAGAATGCCTCTGTTGAGAAATGAACAGATCAAGGACATAAAAGGAAGCCAAGATATAGATGACACCCAAACCAAATAAGAACATTATAAGAAAAGAAAATTAAGGATAATACAATTTCTAAGTACAGAAGCACAAATACTAAATTAGGAATTTTAAAAATTCAATGGTATATCAAACATTCATATACCATAATAATGTAAGATTTAGCCAAGAGATTTAAGTATGATTCACAGTCAGAATATCTCATTTCAATACATTTCTAGCCTAAAGCAGAAGAAGGTCACAGAACTGTCTCAACTCAGAAAAATCAGCTATCAGTTCTCTCCAAACACATGTATGTATATTTGCAATTAGAATCCCAAAAAGATTTTGAGGGAAACTTGACAGTTTCAAGTTATTTTCAAATATAATGAACCAGGTACACCGGAGAAAAAGTTTTAAAAGAACTGCAAAGAAGGTATTCATACTGTAAAATAGAATCTTCTTTCTTAATTAAAAGATTTCAGGTAAAATTCAACATCCTTTCATGTTAAAAATTCTCAACAACATAGGCATCGAAGTAGCATAAAGCGAACATCATACTGAGTGGGAAAAAGCTGGAAGCATTCCCCTTGAGAGCTGAAACAAGACAAGGATGCCAAGTCTCACCACTCACATTCAACATAGTACTGGAAATCCAAGCCAGAGCAACCTGGCAAGAGAAAGAAATAAGGGCATCTAAACAGGAAGAGAGGAAGTCAAGCTATCTTTGTTTGCAAACAATATGATTCTATACATAGAAAACACCATACTCTCTGCACAAAGGTTCCTAGAACTGATAAACAATTTAAGTTACATTTCAGGATACAAAACCAATGTACAAAAATGTGTAATGTTTCCAAACACCAATGATATCCAAGCTAAGAGGCAAATCAAGAATGCAATCCCATTTACAACAACCACAAAAAGAATAAAATACCTACGAATACAGCTAACCAGTGAGGTGAAAGATCTCTACAATGAGAATTGTAAAACACTACTGAAAGGAATCAGAGTCATTATTAAATGAAAAAACATTCCATGTTCATGGATAGGAAGAATCAATATTGTTAAAATGGCCATACTGCCCAAAGCAATTTACAGATTCAATGCTATTCCCACCAAACTACCATCATCATTTCCACAGAATTAAAAAAAAAAAATTCATATGGAATCCAAAGAGTCACAATAGTCAAAGCAATTCTAAGTAAAATGAACAAAGCTGGAGGCATCACACTACTCGACTTCAAACTATACAAGCCTACAGTAACCAAACAGCATGGTACTGGTGCAAAAACAGATATATAGACCAATGGAACAGAATGGAGAAGCCAGAAATAAAGTTGTATACCTACAGTCATCTGATCTTTGAAAAAATCAATAAAAACGAGCATGGGGAAAGGATGCACTATTCAATAAATGGTGCTGGAATAACCAGGTATCCATATGCAGAAGACTGAAACGGGACCCCTTCCTCACACCATTTTAAAAATCAACTGAAGATGAATTAAAGACTTATATATAAAACCTAAAACTATACAAATCCTAGAAGAAAACACAAAACACCCCATTCTGAACACATGCCATGGCAAAGATCTCATGATGAAGTCTCCAAAAGCAATTGCAATAAAACCAAAAATAGAGAGATAGGACCTAATTAAACTAAAGAGCTTCTGCACAGCAAAAGAAACTATCAAAGCAGTAAACAGATAACCTACAGAACTGGAGAAAATATTCGCAAATTATGGATCTGACAAAGTTCTAATATGCAGAATATATAAGGAACTTTAACAAATCAAGCAAAAACAAAACAACCCCATTAACAAAAGGGCAAAGGACATAAACAGACTTTTGTGACTGCTTCTCAGAAGAGGACAGACACATGGCCAACAAATATAAAAAAATGTGCTCAGTATCACTAATCATCAGAGAAATGCAAATCAGAACCACAATGAAATATAATTTCACAGCAGTCAGAATGGCTATCATTAAAAAGTAAAAAAATAAGTAAATAATGGATGCTGACTTGGCGAGGTTGCAGAGAAAAGAGAACACTTATATGCTGCTGGTAGGAAAGTAAAGACAGACACCACAGAAAGCATTTTGGAGCTTTTCTCGAAGAACTTAAAACAGAACTACCATTCAACTCAGCAACCCCATTACTGGGTATATACCCAAAGGAACGTAAATCATTCTACCAAAAAAGACACAGCACTCATATGGTCATCACAACACTATTCACAATAGCAAAGACAGAATCAACCTAGATGCCCATCAGTGGTGGACTGGATAAAGAAAATGGGTTCATATGCAACATGAAACACTATGCACCCATAAAAAAGGAAGTCATGTTGGTTGCAACAACATGGATGCAGCTGGAGGTTATTATCCTAAGCAAATTAATGCAGGAACAGAAAATCAAATACCTCATGTTCTCACTTACAAATAGGAACAAAACATTAAGCACATATGGATACAAAGTGGGGAAACAACAGTCACCAAGGTCTACTTGAGGATGACGGGTGGGAGAAGGGTGAGAGTGGGAAAGCTATCTGTGGGTTGCTATGACCACTATCTAGGTGATGAAATTATCTGTGCACCAAACCCCAGTGACACACAATTTACTTGGGTAACAAATCTTCACATGTACACCCTGAACCTAAAATAAAAGTTGAAAAAGGAAAACCAACAAAAATAATTTAAAAATTTTAAAAATTAAAAGAAAATTGTAATTTAGGTATCTTTCAAGTTTCGGGAGCAATTCTGTACTCTTCTCAAGGTAGGACTTACAGATTTAGCTCTTTTGTGGTGTAGTGTCATCCTCATTGCCTCTATCAAGTTATTATAGCAGCTAGGTAATTACTCATGGGCATTTCAATTTCAGTAAAAAATGTATTGACTAAGCACTATCTTCAAGATATTGTGTTGATTACTGAAGGAGAAACAAAGAAAAACACAACCCAGTTCTTGTTTTTATGGAGTTTATAATTTACTAGGAGGATATCATGAATTGGAGGCCACTCCCTGTACCTTTCTACACACACAGTGGCCAAATTGTACTCTACAATTACCTGCTTGTTAGATTGGTGAGAATGACCTCAGCAAGGGCAGGGTGACCCCAGGCACAGCCTACTTGACATTTTGTTTTAGTCAACGTTTGATTTTTACGAAACTCCAACATCTTAAGTCAAGGGCATTTATAGAAATGAGATACCCACAAACTCATGACTCAATGGATAAAATAGAAAATTTTATTTCTTAATTCTACCATTTTTAAGAGCTAAATAATTATTAAACATTGTGTAAATCATACACACACACGCACACACCACGAACTTTCAGGATAAAAAGTCCTACTAATTACAAAGTTCAGTTGTCACTTTAATTTTGTTTTTTGTTACATTCTGGCATTTAATTAAGATTATTTTTAAATAAATAAGTCAGCAGTTGACCAGCTTTTTCTGTAAAGGGCCAGACTGTAAATAGTTTAGTCATTGAACGCCACAGGATCTGTCGCAAATATTAAACTTTGCCCCTGTATCATGAAAATAGCCAATGACAATACTTAAATGAATGACTGTGGCTGTGTGGCAATAAAACTTTATAGACACTGAAAGTTGAATTTCATATAATCATATGATTCTTCTCTTGAATTTCTCAACCATTTAGAAACGTAAAAAGGTATTTTTAGCTTGCAGGTCATACCAAAGGAGTTGGCAGGCTATTTTGACCTGTGGGTCATAGTCTGCCAACTCCTGAGTTAAGCAATCAATTATATTTTATTCGTGCTTCTTTCTAATATTTTAAGACAGACTTACTTTCATAATTAAATGTCCTTTTTATCAAAGAAAATGCTTTTATCTAGCTTTCTGTAACTTCCCTTTTTCTATATTGTAGGTCATCGTTTTGTTTCTATGACTCCAAGAACTGTTTTTTCTTTATAAAAATCATGTTATTAAATAATTATAGACAAGAAACATAGCTGAGATAACTCACCAAATTGATTTGCAGAGTTTTTTCCCAGTTTTTCTCATTATTCACTCCAGCATTATTGACCAAAATGTCCAATCTTCCAAAGTGGTCTACAACTTTTCTAAAAGTGTCTAATTATAAAACAAGACATTACTGATACATTCTTATTTTCCATGTATACATTTAAATCATGTCCTATGCCATGAGAGGAATTTTAGTTTATTTATCCTCATACTGAAAATTATTAAACTCATGGGCTGACTGTAATTAATTCCTTGCTTCTCAACGTGTGGTTTGTGGACTAGAAGCATCAATCTGGCAGCTTGGTAAGAATGCAGAATTTTGCAGACACCACAGACCAACTGAATAAGAATCTTAACTTTAACATATTCATATATGATTTGTATGCATATTGAAGTTCTATAAGCAGTAACTTAATGGGGTAAATTTTAGAGAGCTGAGCTCAAATCCTAAGCTAAGAGCTCGCTGAAGTCAGTTAGGGCAAGCAACATCTCTTAGTCCCTGAGAAGTTACTGAAGCTCTGCAGCTTAGACTATGGTAAACATCTTTTTCTATAAACCACATTAAATTCATAAAGTGTTATGTTAATACAAGTATTCTTGTGTATTCAGATCTATTATGCATGTTTGGGGGAGTTTTTATATCTTAGCAAAAGTCTACTTTTCATTCAGTTGATTTTATTTGATTACTGAAACTTCAATGTTTACTATTTCCTTCTTCTTTCTCACTACTATTACTACTTCAGATTACTAGTTTGTATAAAACTATGTTCAAACAGGATAAAGTTGGCACGGATTCTGAGGCCTGAATGTCTTTCATTACATTGCCCAATCACTTGTCTATTGTTTCTCAAAGCAGTCTTTGACATAGTTCTAATTGATTTAAACTGTTTCCCTGAGCCTTTGATCATTCATTCTACTTCTATTATTTTATACTATGGATAAAAATTGTGGTTATTTTTCTATATGATAGAAATATATTCTCAGGTCTCTAGGCCAACATATGAAGTCCTTAAAAACAGTAGGTCAGCATAAGCTTAATTTTGACTGAAATAAATTCATATAATCATTACCAACCACCAGACATACTGGGAAGACATGGATTAATCAGTTCCCATACGGATAAATTACTATGCTAGTCATTTACTAAAAACATTTTCAAGATTTCCTAATATGCACCTTTTACACTCACTGCTTGGGAATGGAAGAACAAAAAAATACAATACAAACTGTTTACTTTTTCATGGAATTTTTTTTTTTTTTTTTTTTTTTGAGTCAGTCTTGCTCTGTCTCCCAGGCTGGAGTGCAGTGGTGTGATCTCGGCTCACTGCAAGCTCCGCCTCCTGGGTTCACGCCATTCTCCTGGCTCAGCCTCCCAAGTAGCTGGGACTACAGGCGCCCACCACCACGCCCGGCTAATTTTTAGTATTTTTAGTAGAGACGGGGTTTCCCCATGTTAGCCAGGATGGTCTCGATCTCCTGACCTCGTTATCCACCACCTCTGCCTCCGAAAGTGCTGGGATTACAAGCGTGAGCCACTGCACCTGGCCTTTTTCATAGAATTTTAAAACTGTTTTTTAAGATCTCAAATTGGGTCCAGAAAAGGTCCCCCAGTATTTTTTTTTTCTCTTCCATTCTGAGTATGTTCTAACTCTTCATAACGCCACAGAAACAACTTTCACGTTTTGGAAAATGAGGGTGTTAAATATGTATATCTAATTGCTGCTTTAATTTTCTTTCCTCTTTCTGTTCTCCACCATATTCCTTATACTCTGCCCTTCCCAATGTATAGTATACCATCCCGTTTTCTGACATCCCATTGAATTCCAGGCTTAAGCAACGCACGGTCTAGCTCTTGCTGACATTTACATGATGTGGTACTCTTTGTAATTTATCTAAACTCTCTTGGCTGCAATTTGTTCATTTGTGAAATAAGTTATGTCTAGATTATCTCCAAGAAACTTTTCACCTCGTATTTTTATAATTTCCATACTGTCTAAACAGTTCTAAAAGTTGTAGGCAACATTAAATCCTGAAATTGGAAAAATCAATGTCATGTTTTCTTTAGATGCAAACAAATGCTGATGTTCAGACAACATGTGGATTTCTCATGACCAACATGCCTTCCCGGGTCATTCATTATGTGTCTGAGTTTTTTTCCTCCTCCACAATCACTTATCCTTAAGGAATGTGTTTATAGCCAATATACTAATTTTAAATACTGGGAAAAAAACAATTAGTACAATTAGTAGTTAAATGTCATTTATGAAACTATGTAAATTGAGACAGAAGTGGCTTTCAGATTGTGTATACTGTTTCTTATTCCATCAGCATTAATATTGAGATCTGACCTGGCTCTATCCTTGATCCAAAATATCATGTACTATCAACATAATTGTCCTCTGGCACAATATGTTCCTCTTGTACTGTGTTTCCAAATCTGTTCTGCTTATGCTTGTCATCTGTGTTATAGGTCTTTACTAGCATTTTCAGATTGTAGTTATGTAATTTCCTTTACAATTTCTCTTAACTGTGGGTACACCACTTCCTTCTAACACATCAGTTCATTTTCCCTCTCTTACAGAATATTTTAAAATTTTAAAATAAATTTACACTTGATGTCCCTTTAAGAACAGGAGCACTGGAATAAGATTAGCAAAAGTTTTCGGACCCCTTGATTAAAAAGTGCCTAACAATTTCCTCAGTCTCTTTGAATAAAACTTTGTGAAATACAAATATATTACTTTTCTAGTTTTTCTCCAGAATTTTTGTTTCCTGTAAATTTATTGGGGCACTCTCAAGTTCTCCAGTAGATGTACAAAAAAAAAAAGAAAAAAACAGCTTTATAATCAAAGCTGTTTATTGTGTATGCCAATATTGTCCCTGATACTTCACAAGTAGATTGGTCTATTTTAAGTGAGTAGCCGGAAACAGGAAAGCATTGAGGAAAGGCTGATAGAGATGTTTCTACTACAATTCTAACATTGTATAGTTTATTATGATTACTACTATTATTATTTTAAAGTACTGTCTCATTGGGGAAAAAGCCAGAGAAAACATATGGTGAAAAGCATCTAGCACTTCTGTGATGATGTTCCTTGAACTTGTATTCCGATATGTTTAAAACAACCATACTGCCACATTTGATTGTCATTGGCCAGCTTTCTGGGAGAAGTTGTTTGTCAAGAGTGCCTTAGCCTACTTTAATTTTCCAAGTTTTGTCTGCAATTTCAGTCATTTAATAATTACTGCAGCAGCACTGTCTTTGAATACATAGAGGAATTTTGATTACATTAAGTGCTGCCAAATGACTACACTAAAAGGATTTCTTCAGCAGTCTTGCCTTTCTTTCGGTTTGACAGCAATTAGGCTGTCAGAAGGAAACCTATCAGTCCAAACTGTCTTTTGGAGCTTCAAGGTAGCTGCTCTGGAGGAGGCAGCCGAGGTTGCACCCAGGGACCCCTGGCCCTGCTGCCTTCAGGTTGTTGCTTGTTGAGAGCACGTTCCCAGTAGACAGATTGATTCCCCTGTCTTACCTCTCAGCTGTTGCTGGTCAGCCACATCGCACTGGATGAACAAAGTCTTCTGAGGTTCAAACTGCTCATCCAGGGCAGCTTTACACTGTACACCTGCTTCAAGATTCCAATCCACCAGCGCTACCTATAGACAAGAGGAGAGGAATTGCGGGCCTGCGCAGCTCACGAAACAGACGGACAAACAATAAACACACACGAGGCTCCCCTCCTGGACTTGAAATGTGGCAATTAGGTTCGGGTTCCCTCCCAGCCACTTTTGAGGTGCGCTCACAGCCTCAGCTTCAGCAAATTTTGGAAGTGGCAGCGTGGGCACGCGGGGCGCGGCCTCCCTGTCTCCGCCAGCGCACCTCGGGCGGCGGGGCGAGTCTCGGAGTGTGTGAGCAGAGAAATTTCCGCGGCTGGGCGCCGGGCTTACCTTGGCGCCCTTAAGCAGCAGCGCCTCTGCAAAGGCTCTGCCTATTCCCTGAGCCGCGCCGGTCACCAGCGCCACTTTGCCGTTCACGTGCATGATGCAGCCACTGCTGGGGCGGGCGGTGGGCGAGCTCCGCGTCTCCGCGCGGCCGCGGCTTTTATGTGCCCCCTGCGCGCGCGCGTGCAGCCCGGCGGGGCGCTCCCCTGCCAGTGGGCGGGGAGGAAACTGTCAAGCCAGCCCCCGCCGGGGAACCCACGACTGTGTCACCTGCCCCCTGAGCGCTCCGGAGAGCCAAGCTTCGCGATCTTTGCCTTCGGGACTCGCAGCCCTGCTCAAAGCCTACCCTCAGCCTCTGGCTCCGTGATTGGCAGACAGCTGACAGAAGAAAAGTTAAAAGGTTATTTCTGAAGAAGAGTTTCCTTCAGCGTCCTAAAGACCAACTGGATAGAAGGAGAGCGGAGCAGAGGCTTGGAAGCTTGGATTCCTCCTCCTGCACTCCTTCCCCGCCCGACTCGGGAACCAAACAAGCAAACAATAAAACAGACTTGTTGCTCTTTTGTCTCAAAGTTTTGTGTGAGTTCCCATGTCATAATCACTGGAATTGAGGGTGACGGGGAGCAGAAGTAAATAATACTGTTGTGTTTTTCTTAGTTACATTTTGGACAAATTTCTACACACACTAGAGATGAGAAGTGAACTCTGCTCTGTCCTGAAAACCTGGAATCATAACATTTCAAGGCTAGGACTAGAGTCTCCTTGGCGCTGTGTTTCTGATCAGTGTCAATTGTGTGTCATATTGAGATACCCCCACAAGAACTGCCATCATCAACAGGCCCTCCAGACCCGCTGGTAGCCTAGCAAATTGTTGGCTCAATGGAATGCTTACTTGTTGAAATATGCCAACTTTGGAAGCTCTGAGTCAAGTTTGGGACACAGGTTCCTTGCTCTCCAGGAACTCCAGGACTAGCTGTATGCGGACTTGCATTCAGCAAGGGCTATTCCACTGACCTTTTTCTCTTTTTCTCATGTTGTCAGAGGCAGGCTGCAATTTTAATTCTGTAAACGTAATTGATTGACTTTTTTTTTTTTTTTTAATCTTGAGACAAGATCTTGCTTTGCCTCCCTGGCTAGAATGCAGTGGCACAATCTCAGCTCACTGCAACCTAAATCTCCAGGGCTCAAGCGATCCTCCTACCCTGGACTCCCCAAGAATGCTGAGATTACAGGCATGTGCCACTGTGTCCAGCTGGCATTTATTTTCTTAAAGAAAAAAAATTTCTAAATACCTGGGGGAAATGGGAGTTGAGCAAAAGATTGAGACTAACAGCAGAATAAATCATTTTTATATCTTCTTTGCCTGTTTCCAAGGGAGACACTGGGAAAGGTAGGTTGGCTGGGCAGGGAAGGAGTGTATGAGGAGACTGTGTAAAATGTGTCTTGTTGTGTTGTTGGTAAGCTGCTAAGCAAATGTCTTTAACATTAATTTGAAATTAGGTCTTGACAAAATGTTGAGAAAGTAAGACAGGAAGGTAGATGTTTGTATTCTAGGATGATAATTAAAATTGTAATATGAAGAGTAAACTGAGGGGTCATATTGAAAGGAAATAATAGTAGAAGACAAAAAGAAAACAAGGAACCGAACAAAACTTCAGCTCCTCTAATGGCATGCACAGAATATAGAAGTTTCTGATGAAGGAACTGGCAAAAAAGACAGAAAAGGAACTGCTGGGGTATCATGGGAACATGTTGGGAGAACACAGGTTTGCAGTTTTTGTGGGAGCAGTAGTTTCAAGAAGAGAGTAGTAGTTAATAATGCAAAGTACTCAGGTGAGCACCAGGGAATAAAGGATGGAGAAATATTTTGAATTTTTCAGGACAATATTTAGTGTGAGTAAATTTAGAAGGCGCAAAAACTGAACAGCTGGAATTAAAGCAGAAAATGACCTGTGAGAAGATAGATATTGTCATGGAATGAAGACCAAGGTTACATAGAAAGAGAAATGGACTAGATAGTAGTTGAAAAGATTAGATAGCAAATATGTTTTTCTTTGAAGAAAAGACGGGCGGTGGCTCAAGCCTGTAATCCCAGCACTTTGGGAGGCCGAGATGGGCGGATCACAAGGTCAGGAGATCGAGACCATCCTGGCTAACACGGTGAAACCCCATCTCTACTAAAAAACACAAAAAACTAGCCGGGCGAGGTGGCGGGCGCCTGTAGTCCCAGCTACTCCGGAGGCTGAGGCAGGAGAATCGCTTGAACCCAGGAGGCAGAGCTTGCAGTGAGCTGAGATCCCGCCACTGCACTCCAGCCTGGGCGACAGAGCAAGACTCCGTCTCAAAAAAAAAAAAAAGAAAAGACAAGAGGATTGATTGAGGTCAAAGTGCAACGAGTCAAGGATAGTGACAACTGGAAGAACAGGGAGCAGTTTGGCAGTGGGTGAGTGAGGCACAAGGGCATCAGCATTGGATTCAGACAAACTGGGTTTGGATCTTGTGTCTGCTACTGACCAGCTGTGTAACCTTGGGCAATTTGCTTCAACTCTGGGTTTCAGATTCCTTATTATAAAGTAAGCTTTCCTAAAAAAAAAAAAAAAAAAAGGTGAAAATTAAAATACGTAAAACATATTAAAAACTATTGCACAGCTTGCAACAAAGTAATAATACATTAATAGTAGTCCCAACATATTACTTCTGAAATATTTATGAATAATAAATGTGAGATAGAGAAAAATGTGAGGAATAGGTTTTTTTAGTAGATAGCAAGGACTGAGGTCTGGAGAAAAGTTAGTACCCCTTCATCCCTTTCCCTCCTCTCAATTTCCACTGCCACTGTTCAGATTCATATTTTCTCCTATGATAGCAACAGCAGTTAGCTTCTCATTACCTCCAAATTCCCCTCCCCCTGCTTTTTTTTTTTCATTGTAAGATGCTTTATTACAGTGAATTAAACTGTTTAGCAAACCGTGATCTTTGTAAGGAAGGATTTTTTCCCTTTTTAGTTGACATATAATAACTGTACATATTTGTGTGATCTATATATACAAAGTGATATATATGTACAGAGTGATATATCAATACATGTATACAGTGTATAGTGATAAAATCAGGATTGCTTGTGTTGTATACATTCAAAATCCTCTCTTCTAGCTTTTAGAACCTATACGTTAAACTATTGTTAACCATATTCACCCTACATGTGTTCTAGAAAACACTAGAACTTATCCTCTACTCTAGCTGTTTCTTCATATCCATTAATCAAACTCTCCCTATACACACCTCCCCTTACCCTTCCCAGCATCTGATAGCCACAATTCTACTCTCTACTTCTATAAGGTTTCTTTTTCAGCTTTCACATATGACTGAGAACATGCAATATTTATATTTCTGTACCTGACTTATTTCATTTAATTGCGCTACATTTCTTACATCCAATTTAGCTTCTGCACTTCTCCTAGGAAAATTTCTAAAACTGATGTGATCATGTTTAGATATTCTCATGTTTAAAATCCTTAAAATATCTAAACTCCTGGGCATCACATCTGAGGTGTTCCATGCCCCATGTCTTTCTTGTGGCCCTTCTTTACATGCCAGGAAACCATGTGTCAGTCACAGGTTAATCATCCCTAATCTAAAAATCTGAAATCCAAAGTGCTCCAAAATCTGAGCCTTCCTGGACTGTGATGTAAGCAAGATATAAACTTCTAATCTGTTGGGCCTTTGCATGTTTGCTTCTATTTGCTGTCACAGCCTAACCTAATATATCTCCCAATAGAAAAAATCCTCCCAAATGTCCCTGATGACCAAATCATGTAGAACACTGAACAAATTAAATCTTTTTGGTAGATAGCAGTCAGGCCAACCAAATTGGCTAACCTACTAGATCATTTATTGCCATAAAGTCTCCAAATAGACATCAATTACTTATCTAACAAAATAAAGATAGTGTCATTATACACTGCCTCCCTGACCCCCACTCCTAAGCAATACTCTTTTTTAAATGAAAGTTTTTGTTAAAAAGTGCTCCAAAAATCTGAAACATGACAAGTGGAAAATTCCACATGTGAGTATTCAATACAAACTTGGTTTCATGCATAAAATTATTAAAACACATAAGGTTATTTTCAGGCTATATGTATAATATGTATATGAAACAAATAAATTTTGTGGTTAGACTTAGGTCCTGGCCCCAGATATCTCATTATGTACAGGCAAATACTACAAAATCCCCCCAAAATTCTGAAATCTGAAAATACTTCTAGTCTTAAGCGTTTTGGATAAGGGACACTCACATGTATAGCCTATAAATAAGAATGTTTTTACAAAATTATATGGATGATGGTTTATCTCAAATTTAACTTCCTTTTAGCTAAGAATTATGTTTTTTATAACACAAATCACTGTGATGACAGAAACATATAGCTAATGTAAGTGAAAGTATATAATGTCCTGAACACAGAAGCTGAGAAATGCATATAAAAATCAGAAGAGTGGGGAGACGTTGACTGGGTAAGCAGCCCTTTTCTGGTTTTATAATACACCACATACGATGTTCCATAGATATTTTAAAATCAAAATGGAACTTTAATGTAAAATATGAGAACATTCTTCTCCAAAAACTGTTATCAATATATTTCTGTTATATAAAAAGATAATCACAACCTATGGGAAATCTCACCATCCTATTAAAATTTTCCATCTTCTCTTGAACACACATCTCATATTGATCTATACTTTTCTTTGGTCAGCGTGTGTTGCGCATGTACTTTGGGTGGCGCTGTGCTGCATCAGCTGGAAGGGATCCAGAGAAAAAGACACAGTCCTCTTTGAAGACATCCGGAGGCAGTAAGGTCCTTATGATCCTGTGATTGGTGTTTCCATGGTAGAGATCTGATAGCTGCATAAGAAAACAGTTGAAGAAAGTGGAAGGGCAAAGATACTTAGAGGAACGAGTATCAAATGTCAAAGGCCTGAAGGCATGGAGAGTGGGTATGTTGGGAATGACACATGGCTTCCTAGCATGTAGAGAGCTGTATTTGATTTAGCTTTTCAAACAAAGTGCTCTTAAAATAAAAACAAATGCAACACACTGATGCCAAGTTAATAGAGGTGATTATTCCTTTAATGCAATTAGAAGTGTTGATTGTTGAATATTTACTCAGAAGCAGGCATCTCTTATTGTCTACACGCAGAGCCTCTGGAATCAGACTGCTTGGGCTTGAATCCAGCTCTACTATCTACTAGCTCTGTGACCTTTGGATAGTTAGTTACTTAATTTCTCTGAATCTCAGCTTCCTCATCAGTAAAATGAGGATAATAACAATACCTATTTCATAAAGTTGTTGTGAAGACTGTACTAAGTTAGATACAGGTCAAGTGCTTAGACCGGTGACTGGCACATAGCAAATGTTACATAAATGCTATTATCATTAAGCAGTATACATATATAATTGCATTTATTATTTACAACCAAGCTGTGAGGTAGTTATTATTGTGGTCATTTTACAGATGAGAAAAACATGTTTAAGGAGTTTGGGGAATCTGGTCAAGGTCGCTTATCTAGAAAATGAAGGAGGAGGCTTTGACTCAAGGTGTGGCTGACTCCTGAGTATTACTTCTTTTTTGAAAATTAAACTCTTAATTTTGAGATAACTGTAGCTGAGCAGTACATTTAGCCTGTCTGAACGGTGATTTATTTAAGAAATACAAGTTGAAAATAGACTGAAATCAGCACTCATGAGCAAATATGTATTTTCCCATACCCTAGTGTCTGTCAGCTCAGTTCTGACCTGTTAGGCCAGGCTAGTCTTAAATTGATTTTTCCTTCATCCCGTGCACAGTGGTGAGCACAGACATTCCAAGAAGGACTCACTTACAGGCCCAGGCTCAGATTAGACAGGCCAGTCACTCACCTGATAGACATGTTTACTGAATTTTAAAATAATCACATATAAATCAATACAAAAATCAACTTTTTCTTTGTTGAAACAAACAAACAAACAACAACAACAAAAAAAACACTGCTGGCGTAAGACAGTTACTGCTAGTAATGGGGTCTGGGGGCTTGTCTTAGCTTTGCTACCACAAGCTACAATAGAGGAGCTGACTCTTTTTAAATAGCTACTGTGTTTCTGTTCTTTTATAAGTTATTTCATTTAGTTTTTTTGCTAACCCTGCAAGGTTAAGTAGTATTATCCTCATTTTACTGATGAAGAAAATGAGCCTCATGCAAGACAAGTGACTGACACAGAATTTAGCAACAAACTTGGGTACGTATCCAAGTCACATGGCTCCAAAGCCTTTGCTTTGTCTACTCCACTGAATTCTCTTAGATCTATATTCAAATGCTGTCTCATCCCCTTTGCTAATTGTATGATCTTTGGGTGATTACATAACCTCTCTGATCCTGTTTCCTGAGCTGTCAAAAGGGGAACAAATTGACATTCCTTGAAGCACCCAGTACAATGCCTGGCACAAATTTGGTGATCAATGAAATATTCTTATTAAGTTTCTTCCTTAATATTCATATTTATTTCTGGATTAAGAGATGCTTAGTTGAAAATGGAGAAAGAACGATGATACAGATAGATTTTCAACTGCAGAATATGGTGAGATATTTCTAACTTTTCTTGGTGTATTAGTTTCCTAGGGCTGGTATAACAAAATACCATAGACTTGGTGACTTAAACAACAGAAATTTATTTTCTCACAATTCCTGAGGCTGGAAGTCCAAGATCAAGGTGTTGGCAGGTTTGGTTTCTTCAGGTCTCTCTCCTTGGCTTTCAGATAGTCACTTTCTCGCTGTGTCCTCACAAGGCTTTTTCTCTGTGAATGTGTGTTCATGTGTGTGTGCGAATTTCCTCTTCTTATAAGGTCACTAGCCAGATTGGATTACAGTCCACATGGCCTTATTTTTACTTAATCACCTCTTTAAAGGCTCTAATTTCAAATACGGCCACATTCTCAGGTATTAGGCTGTAGGGCTTCAATGTAAGGATTTGTGGGGAGACACACAATTCAGCCCGCAACACATAGATTTTCCAATCTGGAAACGGAATTCTGTTTATTGACAAAATTGTATTGGGGAAACCGACAGATGGATGCATTAAGGATTGAGACAGTCTTGTGACATGTACTTAACAAAACATCACACATTCCTCCATATGGCAAGAACAGAAAGGCCATTCAGTTCAGTAATGGGAGAAGAATCTAATGGTCAAAGTTATTCAGCTGCCAAATGGTCATGTGGTGGTAATCTGTGACACAGAGAAAGAGGAAAAGAAATTCATCACTTACAGGTGGACCTGAAGACTGAGGAAGAAGAACTTTTGAAGCATTTCTACACATGTGTTCCAATATTGGGTGGTATCAGTCATAAACAACTACTCTAAAGTAACTTCTACTTAACATATTGTGCTCATATAATTTGTACAATTTATTCAACAAATGTTTTTTGGCCACCACAGATATGTCCTGTGCTAGGGCATGAGTACATGCAGTAAAAAAAAACAAATGATCTTACCTCCATGGAGCTTGTATCCTCATTGGGGCTGCAGACAATAATTTGGTAACAGGCAGATATATGGCAGCCCATGTCAGAGGGGCTTAACATGGTGGGGTGGAAAAGGCAAGTCTCCTGTAGGAAGTCCTCTTTCTCCTGAAGTCTGAAAAATGTTTATGGGTAGAACAGAAGTTACGAGAAGGGAAGAAGGGGTAGTGCAAACAGAGGGAGCTGAAGATTCTAGTGTCCAGGAGAAAGGGAGAATACTGTGTATCTGAACAATTAAAAGAAAGGCTAGAACATGGGATGCTGATGAGGGATGAGGAAATGGCAGAAGATGAGGCTGCAGAAGAAGGAAGGAGGCACACCACTACGAACATTTTAAGCCATAAAATGGACTTCATATTTCACTCTCAGACAATGGGAAGTCACTGAATGGCTTTAAAACCTAGAGAGACCTCTATGTTTTGGGTGTTTGAAAGATTATCTTGGTTTAACTCAGAGAATGAATTGTAGTCAGGGGCGATGGAACCATAGCAACTGTGTTTTGCCTGTTTTATTGTTATAGGATCTAGGATGTTGGGAAGAAACAAAGAAATTCAGGCGTCCCTCCTGAGAACAGAAAGGGAGTAGAGTGCTCCATCATGATGCTAATCACAAGAATTGACTTGACAAGACAGAATCAAGGGAAAGAACATCAGTGAGACTTCTGGTGACAATCACCCACTCATATCTGCATTTTCCATTTTTGCGCTTGTTATACTTTTCATAATAATGAAAGCAAATGTGTATAATACTGGATGTCAGCTTATACATTCGGTTTTTAAATTTGGGGAAGGAAACCTCTTTCCACTTGATCGAGCAGTTTCATCTTTGCAATGTATTTATTCTTTCTGAACTTTTGGGTAGTGTCCTAGTATTAGTCTGTTTTCATGCTGTTGATAAAGACATACCTAAGACGAGGTAATTTATACAGAAAAAGAGGTTTAAAGGGCTCACAGTTCCACGTGGCTGGGGAAGCCTCGCAATCACGGCGGAAGGCAAAAGGCATGTCTTCCGTGGTGGCAAAAAAGTGAATGAGAGCCAAGAGAAAAGGGAAACCCCTTATAAAATCATCAGATCTCGTGAGACTTATTCACTACCATGAGAACAGTATGGGGGAAACCGCCCCCATGATTCAATTATCTCCCACTGGGTCCCTCTCACAACATGTGGGAATTATAGGAACTGCAATTCAAGATTATATTTGGGTGGGGACACAGCCAAATCATATCAGTCCTAGAAAATTCTTTAGAACAGACTCCTTTTACTTTTTGGCCATTTAACCCTCCTGGTCATGAACGAGTTGTCAGATTAGCTTTTCCTAATTTCACATTATGATGGGGAGAAGGAAATGCAAGTTTTCTGCACTTAAAAGATTCCACATACTGTTTGGACCCTCCCATGCGTAGTGGAGAGAGTAACTTTCTTCATTCTGTGATTATTCAAATAGGGGGTCTTATCAGACAGGAGACCCTCTGGAGGGTCCTAGCAAAACTGACCTAAACCTCGGAGCACTCGAGTGAACAACCGAAGTCCTCTGTGGAGAAGTGATGTAGAGTCGTGAACGGGAATATGTTGCTCACGGGTCATTAGTGATTTGAGTGTCTTTTCAGCTGGTGTCAAAACAGGTCCTATTCCTCAGTACCTGGTGTCAAGAGAAGACAACTTTCAGAAGCCCATTGCCTAGACTTGGAGGAGGCTCTTAACATGTTTTTTTTTCCATGTTTCATAAATTCTTAGGATTTTTTAAATTTAATATCCTTTATGAACTAAGGTCAACAAAACTTTAATCAGTGAATATATTTTTGGTTCTGAGAGTTAGAACACTCCTCCTTTTAAAAACAAAAAAAAAAATTAGAATTTTGTTTTTAAATATATCTGTGCATATCAAGACAACTGAAGCTATCAGCCTTTTCAATTGAATCCTGACACTGAAATTGTTTTTTTAAACTTACTTTTGTGTAACTATCCTGGATCACTGGCACTCTGCTCTGGAATTAAATTTCCCTGATTTCTGTCAACTTTTTGAATCTGCAACAGTGGGAGCATATAATACGCTGTATGAGGAACCGCACAAGTTATTGTTAGAAAAATTCCTACTGATAATCCTTATGAGTTTTATCTGTAACCGTGCAAGTAACCTAAGTATCTTAGGGAATTAGAGGCAATAGTCTGTTTTACAAAGAGTAGGAGAGAGAGAGACAGAGAAAGAGGTAAGACCAAGACCAATATTAGGGGAGGAAGAAGGAGAGAGACAGAGAAAGGGACGCAGAGGGAAGAAAGGAAGGAAGAAAGAAAACATTAGCATACTTCTCCAAGAGTAGGCATCTCAGTGTCTCACCCAAAACTCAAGGTCTTCCTCTGCTCAGAAGCACAGAAACTGTCCAGGAGGGGAAACTCTAAGTAACGGTAATAATAGAAAGTGATTGACTTGACAGTGAGATAAGACCAGGTATGTTCCCGGTGACCCACTGTGAACGAAAATTCAATTTTTGCACAGTTTCACTCTGTGGAGAGAATATAGCACTATTACAAAACTTCTTTTAAAGAAAAGACACTTTGGGAATTGGCTTCATCTGTTTTTCGTAGGCAGTTCAGATACGAATAAAGGAAAGAAGAAAACATGTCCTTCCTTATTCTCCATGTGCGTATCTCACTATTTCTCATCCTCCTTACAGACACTCAGCTGGAAGTTCACAGATCCAGTTTCTTCTAGATTGTTCCTCAATCTTGTGAGTAATTTTAGTCAAAATATGCAAATTTCTTGTTCGGTATAAGGTTTTTCTTTCTCCTACTAAAACAAAAATGTTTCCGCTACAAACTATTTAACTACTTTGTAGGGATTTTGTCAGGATTAATGAGGCAACAGACAGTCACAGATGACTACACTTATTTCAAGAATGCGTTATTGTAGTATGTCTATTTGGCATTACGTTGATTTTGTTTCAGGTCATTAGCTTATCAATTTCCACTAGACAGAAGAGCTGCTGTGTCTTGTCATTTTTGGAGTTAAAATGGTGTAATATTCTCAGAGAGCTAGACATCAACTTAGTGAACTGGAACTAGAGAATAATTTATTCTTTGCTACCATAGATGTTAATTATTTACCACAAGACAGAGCTGGGCAAGAAGAAATCTCAGAACTTTAGTTTGGATAAAGACTTTGCTTTTTGTGGTCTGTTTCGATCCCTTTATTTTATAGATAAGTAGATTAAAACAATTAAGTGTCTCTCTTATGTCACACAGTTGTTATTGATTGGGTTATACTTAAGGGCTAGATCAAGTATTCCCAGGGAGTACATTTTGTATGAATATAGCTCTCTTTGTGAAGAGACAAATATCAAGATTTATAGGTACTGAAAGTTACCCAGAAATCTCACACTGGTCTAGGAAGAGGTGTGTATCATGATGTTCAGGGTTACTGTGGCTTGATATAATTAAACAGATGTATGTTATTAGTCTAGTGTCTTCAAAATAATGACAATGGTGAGATGGCGATGATGATAGTTAGCATTTTTTAAAGGCTTACTCTGCAACAGGCATTATACCTAGAGGTTTATACGCATTATCTCACTTATTTCCTAAAATGTTGCAATGAGGTTATTTCTTCTAATCTACAGAAGAAGAAACTGTAGCTTACAGATATTTGGTAAATTGCTCCAACTTCACTCTGTAAGTATATGTCAAATCTGACCAATATGATGCCACCCTATGCCTTGTCACAGTATTATTCTGCTATACCTTTGAGAATCTGCCAAATTTTCTTAGGCTCATTATCCATTGCCATCATTTTCTGATTTGTGGTGGAATAAATATTTCTAGAAGAAATATTTGCAATATTTAAGCAAATTTTATAATTTTTATACTAGGAATAAGATCTTGGACATAATGTAACTATATGTTTAGGTGGTGCTAAGTAACAAGACTTTCTGCACTGAGTTTTAAAATGAAAAATGGGAAGGAAAGCTCTTCCTAAATAAAGCAGGAAACATGGATATCAGCTTACCACTTGTAACCAGCAGTGAATTTCTTGTTTTTTTTTTTTTTCTTTTTTTTTTTTTTTTGAGACGGAGTCTCGCTCTGTCGCCCGGGCTGGAGTGCAGTGGCCGGATCTCAGCTCACTGCAAGCTCCGCCTCCCGGGTTCACGCCATTCTCCTGCCTCAGCCTCCCGAGTAGCTGGGACTACAGGTGCTCACCACCTCGCCCGGCTAGTTTTTTGTTTTTTTGGGTTTTTTTTGTATTTTTTAGTAGAGATGGGGTTTCACCGTGTTAGCCAGGATGGTCTCGATCTCCTGACCCCGTGATCCACCCGTCTCGGCCTCCCAAAGTGCTGGAATTTCTTAATCTTTTTCAAATCAGTTGTATAAGACTTAAGAATAAGCAATAATGTTTTTTATAGAATATTCTCATGACAGTTAAATGTTAAGATGTATGTGAAGTTTATAGCACAGTATTAGAAAGATCATCAAATCTTAGTTGATCTCAGTGAGTTCCTGCAAAAATAGGACTCATTTTGAGAGACTTGACTTCAGCAAAATATTTAGAGGAAAGGGGAAATAACTAGATAAAATTTAAACCCAGATACTTTGGAAGGGTTTTCTTGTAACTCTTAAATGAAAGCAAATGAAAAATGATTACACAATATGAGTGTCAGTGACGAGTAAAATGGAATTTAGATCGAACCATAAGTAGATAAACATGATCTCAACATTTTGTTTAATGAGTTAGTGAGATGGCAGTCAGAACTGGAATATGGCAGGGTAAGTCTATCCATTATATTAAATAAACATATCTGAATGTGGGCACAAGGAAGTTGAAAGCATATGCACAAATGAAAGACAAAAATCTAAAGGAGAAAGTGGGCCAACACAAAAGGATCAAGAGAAATGTGAAATTATTATTTATCTGTAGTACCTATAAAAGTCTAGCTTGGATAAATCAGTACACTCAATTTAGTTCAACTTAAACGTAATGATCCCACTTATAGTCAAAGTCTGGTGCTTGGTGGCAGGAATTAAAAGAAACATAAGAAGAAATAAGTCCTGACTTTAAACAATTTATTATCTGGTGAATGTGAGTAGAGCGAGTGAGTGACACGTGGCACAGAGTGAAAGCTTTATCTGATAAGGGTGGTATATTTTTTCTATTTTCTACTGAAAGAACAAAACATGTGAAAAATATCTGATTTACATTGTCCATTTTGAGTATCTGAAGATAGATGAGGCAACAAAGGTATGACTCTGTGTTGAATTTTAATCCAAAAAGAAGAACTGATTTGTAAAATAATTTTGACATCTCAGTATGCCTATTAAATAAAGAGGGAAATGCTGGGATTATTATTAGCCTTTCCAACCTGAGATTATGGAAAGTTCAGAGAAAGTATGAGAGCTATGTCATGACTACAGATCAATATAAATATCTATTAAAATATTTGTGAGACTTACAATAAAATTCTACTTCCCAAATAAAATGTTCAATATTATAAATAGGAATTTGAAAGGTGTTCTAAAGAAGCAAATAAGGAAAACAGGAATAATTCCTGGTCAGGTGGTAGATGAGATATGCTTAAATTTACTTATTATTTGACTAAGGCTACTATGCAGTCTACCCACACCAGTAGGGCAGCCCCTATTGTTGACAGCTGGCATCTCTTCTGATTATTTATTGCCTGTGCTGTACCAGTTAATGCTTGGAATATCAGCGTTGTGTTCAATAGATATCTATTTGATATCTAGTATGTGACTGGGTCAGTAACAGGCCCTAAGGGAACAGTACTATTTTCATCTTCATGGTGCTCACTTTCCAGCTGTAAGAGGTAGAAAAAGTAATTACTGCAGGTAGTGATAAGTGAAACAAAACTAACAACACATGATTGGGGTAGAGTGATATGAATGGGAGAGAAGGAAGGATTCCATGAGATGAGCTGTGAAAGGAGGCTTCTAAGGAAGCAACACTGGAGTTGAGAAGGGAATAAGAAAGAGCCAGCTACCTGGAGATTGGTAGAAGAATGAATAGAAATGCATACAATTTGAAGAAGAGTTTATGAAGGTGAAGACTTCCATGAACTGATATGTCTACGTCATGGGGAGGGTAATAAAAATGCTCTTTAAAATATGTTAAACAAGATATCTATATCTATGTCTACATGAAGGTGGAGAGGAGACAGAATAGTTGATGCAACAGATGAGAGTGAATAATCGAGTACCTACAGCTTCTACAATGATCATCAACCTGGTTCTTTCTGCCCAATTGCAGCAAGTCAATCACTGAGATAATGGGTTTTGAAAAAGAGAAGAACTATTCATGAGGTAGCCAGTGAGGAGGTGGAAGAACAGGTCTCAACTCCACCTCCCTGAAGATAAGGCTTAGGGATATTTACGGGTTATACAAGGGAGGTCATCTAAGATATGAGAAAAGGTGATTGCCAGTGGGGGAAAAATGAAGCAATCAGTGATCTATGCAAACATAGTTGGGATTTATGGCATGTCATGGGACACATTTGCAGAAAATGATGGTATTATGATCTGAGGGTGGAATTTTTGGTCCTCTGATGTCAAAATGCTCTCGGGCACTTACACAGCCCCAGGTGAAGAGTCAACCAGTTTGAACTGGTCAGGAGCTGCCCCACATTCCTGAAAAATAACTGAAGTGACCATTACCATGGTGATTTAAAATGTTCAATTTATTATGCAGCTAATGAAGGTTAAGTTTCAATGTTCAGTGGTGCAGCCTTCACTTACTGTGGCCTTCGGTTTCATGGAAAAAAAAAAGAAAGATAAAGAAGAAAAAAAGCAGGTAACCAATAGTAAGCAGGGCATGCTAAACTTGGCAGACCCAATCAGATGAACCCTCTGTTTCTCAGTGCTATTTTGTTTATAATCTTCTTTATCCAGGAGAACACTATTTGAACTAGAAAGAACAAAGCAAGAGTGGTCTGAAATCACAAGGGGTTCAGAAGAATGAAACAGATGATCTGGATACTTTTAGAATGAGTAATAATTATTAATCCCAACAAATTACATTCTTCAGTGTCTAAGCACTTTCTTTTGTGATTAAAGAGCTGCTGTGAACAAACTTGGAGGAGAATGTGATGGGTAGCAGAGACCAGAAATTTACAAATGGCTATGTTTTCAAAAGACAGGTCAAGATGGTTAGGGGGAGTGGGGCTAGGGAAGAGGTTATCATATATAAATTCCAGAAATTGTACTGAGGTGACGTTGATATCCATCTGCAGCACAATTCAATGCTTAAATACTGAACCAATTATTTCTGAGCTCCTAGTAAGGCAAGGTGATTACCACTAGGAGCCAGCATGGGTTCAATAAGAATTTCTCATGCTAAACTAACCTCTTTTTTGATATAATTTCCAGACTTTAAAGTCAAGTAGACAAAACAATTCTAGATTTGAGTAAGCCATATAGAGAAAATACCTGGTGGAATAACTTGCCTTTTAAAGTTAACATTTTGAAATGTAATCTAAAAAAACAAAAAGTTGATCTTATAGAAGTAGAGAGTAGAGCAGTGGTTACTGATACTGGGGAGAAAATGAGAGATTGGGGAGGATGGGGAGAAGCTGGTCAACAGGTACAGAGTTACAAGAAGATAGAAAAGGTTCTGGTGTGCTTTTGCATAATAGGGTGAAGATAGTTAACAGTGAGGTATTGTATATTATAAAATACCTTGAAGAGAGGTTTTGGAATGTTCTCACTACAAAGAAATGAAAAATGCACGAGGCGATGAATATGCTAGCTACCCTAATTTGATTATTATACAACATATACATGTGTCAAAACATCAAATTGTATCCCATAAATATGTACAATACAATGTGTCAATTAAAAAATAGAAAACAATATAATTATGTAGTCTACACAGAGAACATAAATGACTAAATGTTTATTGGGATTCACAGAATATTGCCAAAATATTCATGACTTTGCTAACCATATGAAACAAAAGGTTCACATTTAAATATATAACTAAGTTGATCTTAGTTGTATTTATAAAATAATTATTGTGATCCATAATAAACCATACATATTTTGCTAATTTTATTATTTCTGTCCATGACAAGTGAAGTTATTAATAAGATATCATAAAATTTAGCACATAAATTAAAATGTATTTGTTATCCTATTAATAGTATTATTTTAAATGACAAAACTGTATTCCATATCTATTCCAATATGACAAAATTTCATAAGTAAATTTATCAATATCTGTTTTTGGACATTTAAATTATTTGCATTTGTTACACTTTTTTGAAGTTTTCTAGTTATGTTCTTAGGTTAAATTCCTAAAAGTAAAATTTCTGAGTTATGAGGATATGCCAAATTACCTGCCAAAAATGTGATAATCACTGGATGCAGTGGCTCATGCTTGTAATCTCAGTGCTTTGGGAAGCTGAGATGAGAGGATGGTCCTGAGGCTTAGAGTTAGAGACCAGGCATGGGCAACATAGTTAGACTCTGTCTCTACAAAATAAATTAAAAAATTAACTGGGTATGTTACTGTGCACCTCTAGTTCCAGCTACTTGGGAAGCTAAGACAGGATATCTGCTTGAGCCCAGGAGTTTGCGGCTGCAGTGAGCTCTGATCACACCTCTGCACTCCAGCCAGGGCAACAGAGTGAGACCCTGACTCCAAAATCAAAAACAAAAAAGCAGAAACGAGATTTCAATGTATACTCCCACCAATTAATTTGAAGGTGACCATATCCCTTCTAACTATCAAATACTGTCACTCATTTACATCTTTGCCAAATATGGGTAAGAAAAAAATTAAATAGTTGTTTTTATTTAAATGCATGTTTCTTTATTGTTAGTAAGGTTGAATATTTTTCATATACTTAGTTCTCACTTATAGTATTTTTATTTGGTTATCAAATCATTTGCTTATCCATTTTTAATATTTTAAAATATTTTTATTTTGTATGAGAGTTATTAGAGTTACGGAAGAACACTTACGTTATAGAAGTGCATCCTGAAAAAATTATGCATTAAATGACATGATGTCTGGAATTGTAAATAAAATCACCTAGCAATGTGGCAGACACTGATGAAACAAGAACGGCTATGAAATGGTATAATGATGGAAGATTGGGGAAGGGCTTCTAGAGTTTCATAATGCATCCCTCTCCATTTGTGTCTACAAATAAAATGTCCATTACAAAAGGTAGACTATGTCCTTGTAAAAGTAATTTTATATGTTGCAAGCGTAGGAAGAAATTTTCAGTTTCAAGAGTTTCAGATGTCAAATTGTATACTTCAACTATGTCATTTTATTTGTAATAATCCAAAACCAGAAACAGCCTAAATGTCCATTAACAGATAAATGGAGTGATAACATCCATAGAACAGAATGTGACTCCGCAAGAAAAGAATGAACTATTCACATAAGCAACATTAATGAATACTAAAATAATTATGCCGTATGAAGAAAACAAGAATAATAAAAAACACTTTGGAATTAAAATAATATAAAATTCCAGAAAATATTAACTAATTTATTTTGAAAAAAGGCAAATCAAGGGTTGTCTGGAGGGCAAATGAGAGCAGGGAACGACTTTTAGAAAGGTGTACAGGAGTAATGGATATTTGGATGTGTTCATTAGCATGATTGTGACAGTTTCATGAGTTTATAGGTATGCGGAAAGTACCTAAATTGTACACTTTTCTTTTTTTTTTTTTTCAAGAGACAGTGTCTCACTCTGTTGCCTAGGCTGTAGTGCAAGGCTGTGATGATAGCTCACTACAGTGTTGAACTCCTGGGCTCAAGGGATTCTCCATCCAAGTCTCTGAAGCTGCGACTAAGGGCAAGCTCCACCAAGTGGAGCTAATATTTTTAAATTTTTTTATAGAGATGAAGGTCTTGGTATATCACCCAGGCTGATAATCAACTCAACTATACACCTTAAATATGTGTAGTTTATAGCAAGCCAATTATGTTTCAATAGAAGTTAAAAATGACTTATAAGTCTGGATCTACTTTTTAAAGGAAAACATAAGGTTTTGCAACCCTATATTGACTCCACCATGCCTTTGGAAAGGCAGCCCGCATCAGTGGCAGGAAATATTGGTGAGCAATAAACATCATTTCTATATGAGTCAACACAAATGTTAGAAGGGTGACAAAAACCACATCCCTGGACTATGAGATCTCTCATTTCTCTATTTTCATTTTCTTGACTGTGCAGCAATGGCCTTGAGGTCATTACGGGAGTAAACAAAACCTTGTTTGCTATGACAGTGATGTCAGTTCCAGGAAAAACATCATCATGGAGTGCACCCATTCATGCTCATAGCCACAGTCATTGAAACACCTATGGAGACACTGCAGAGGAGATGCCATTCTCAACCTTGATGCAGTCTCCTCCAGACCTCATTAATCACACTCAGTGTTTCTGCACCAATTATGGTTTCAGCCTGGCCTCTTACAAGTGACACCAGAAACTTGAGTTTTGGACATCTAGACACATGGTTCCTCTGCAGTGCCTGGAGTCTTCTTAGGGGTGCTAGGAGTTATGTGACATCCCCGAGAAAAAGGGATTCATCCTTCTCCCCAGAGTCCTACAGGATGTCACAACAACTTCCCCATCCTCAGGGTGGACTCTGAGCCTACAAAGAAATCCTGGCATTCAGGCCACAAATTAGGATCACAAAGTGAAATACTCTTTCCTGGGTGGGCTTTGGCAGCAAAGCAAATCAGACCAAAATTGGAAGAAGGAAAAATTATTTGCAAATTGCCAGTAATACTCAGGCTAGATCAATATTCTTAGACAAGATTGGGTCAGGATCATGCCTTAACTAGTCAGAGAGGAAGGAATGACATTCCCCTTAGGGCACAGACTGTTCGTGATTTTCTCAGGGAATGAGAGAACAGAAACATCTGCTTTCCTTTATTACACTGAGGTGACTAATATACACTATGGGGAACCTGTCAGGTGGTAGAGGTGAAATGGTTTATGCCACAGAAACTGGCAGTGACCTAAATCTGGCAAGGATCCTGTCCTGCACAGGTTAGAAAGTACAATGTAGCTCCTTAGAGCTTCCCACTTATCTGGAATTTTTGGGAAACCTCTCCACTGTGGATATTCAGATGTATGGGATTTGATGCCTCCTTCACATTCACAGAGGTTTTCCCCCTGAGTTGTTATACTGAATATGGAAGCCTTTCTCCAGCGTGAATTCTCCAGTGTTGAATAAGTCCGGGGCTTTGTTGAAGGGATTTCCTGTATTTACACATTCACAGGGCTTTGCTCCAGTGTGAACTCTCTGTGATTAACTAAGGATGGAGCTCTGGCTAAAGGATATCCTATATTCACCATACACATGAGGCCTAGCTCTAGTGTGAATTCTCTAGTGTTCAATGAAGCCAGAGCTTTGGCTAAAGAAATTCTCCACATTCAACATACTTGTAAGTCTTTCTCCAGCATGATTATCCAGTGACAAATGAGAGTGGAGTTTTGGCTAAATAATTTCCCACATTTGCCACACTCCTAAGGCCTATTCTCCATTGTGAATTCCCTGATGTTAGCAAGTTTGTATTTGTACCTGAAAGCCTTCCTGGTTCACTGCATTTGTGATGACTTTTTCTGCTGTGAAAGGCCTCCCTACATTTGGTGCTGCCGTGTGACTTCAATCCAGTTGTGAGTAGCCTGTGTTGGAGAAGGCACAGTTGCCAAGAAAATCCTTCCCAACTTTCCCACAGGTGAAGTGCCTTCCTGATGCTTAAAATCTGCAGCCTTTCTCAGAGAAAGCGTTGTCCACATCTCTATTCCATTGTGTTCCTTCTAGTGCTGGTGCATGTTTGCACTAAACCAGAATTGTTTCCCACATGCCTCACAAGTGTACCATTTCTGCCCAGATAGCGTTCCTTGGTGATCAGCCAGGTACAGAATGTCCCTTATGACCAGAACACACTTCTCACAGGGATGAGCCTTCTGGATGAATGGACCTAGCTGTGACACTTTCTACTGAAACACTCCACGGAGGATGTCTGCTCTCCCTTTGCTCCACACCAACAACCTGGTACGGTTATACATGCAAAGTTCTCCGCATCACGTGGCACAACTCTCTCTGAGGCTCATCAAGGAAACTCTATTTCTTTCAGAAGTCATTAAAGGTCGACTATGTTCACAAAGATCATACTGAGATGGCTTCTCTTTCTGTAGGTGGAGCGAGTCAGGACTTGCAGGTGACCAAGAAGGGGGATCTGAGAACCGGAATCGTCTCCCCTGGCTCTCCGGAAGTGGAAGCGGAGTCATTGCTGGTTGGTGCCAGCCCTCAGACTCGCTTCTTTGCAGTAGGAAGAAAGCCTCCCCACACACCTTCCCACACTCATCACCTTGAGCCAGACTCGGTGTCCAGTGAGTATGACCATCTCCTGCCCATTTTCTAATGAATGTTTTCATTAATGATTTATAAGAATGTGGTGGGTAAATCTATGGGCTTTGAAGCTAGTGAATCAACTTGGTTTCAGAATCTGGCACTGCTACTTACTATGTGAATTTAAGCAAGTTATTTCACCTTTCAGAGTGTCAGTTCCCTCATGTATACAAGGAAGATAAAAAATAATGTATACAAAAGTACTGGAGTAATTAATACATGAAGGACTACGTGTAAAGCCTTTAGCATGGTGTTTGACACATTAAGCATCCAATAAATATTAGTTGTTTGCAGAATTATTAGTAAAAGAGATTGTTTCTGAAAGCCATTCCAATTCTTAAATTTTATAATACCACACTTGAGGCCACCTGAAGTATGTGTATAAAATGTGTACATTTTTACAATTTTTTTTTCAATTCCCAAATTAGAGGTATAGAGAAACCCTAGTAAGGACTCCAAGTTTATAGACCTGTCAAAGATATGAAAACGAAAAAACAGCTTATTTCAGTAAAACCACTTTACATACCTTGTGTGCTTGTTTTTAACAACAATACAAATTGGAAGGACGATTAAGGAACTGAAAAACTAGAGGGTAAATACTACAGTTTCCTTAATTTAAAGAGTAATTGTTCTTAATTCTGATTCACCTAAGAAGAAGGCATTTAGCATGTAGGGCTTTCTGTATTTACATGTATTATATTATTAAATCCTCACAACAATTGTTTGCAGTCATTATTGCTATTATTATGCCCATATAATATGTTAATGTGGAAACTGAGGCTCACAAAGCTTAATTATATTGCCCAAGTTCCTAAAATTAATAAATGTATTTTGGGTTTGAACCTGTCTTCTGACTGCAAAATTCTTGATATTTCACTACACTATTTTCATTCAGCCTAACCTAGTCAGCCATGACCACATGGTGGTGTTTAAAGAAACATAAAAACTAAAGAAATAAAAACAAATTTTAAAGTTTTAAAACGTCTTTCACTTTGAAAGAAATCTAGCCTACATGTACCTTAAAAGTTAAAAAAAAGTACAATGGTAAAATGGAAATCTTTTAGAAAAAAAATTACATAAGCTAATTGTCAGTTAAGAATCCTGAACTGGCCTTTGTACTCTGGTTTGTTAGGAGTGTTGAATAAGTGCTTTTGGACAACACTTTGGATGTGATCATAGTCTTAAATTCTCTTTATTTACATTTTTTAAAAACGTTTGAGAGTATTGCAGTACAAATTACACATTGACCACAATTTTGTCCCTTTTGAAAATCAAGTTTATTTTTAAGTTTGAAAATTCATACCCATGATAATAAAAGAAAGAGACTTACAAGGGATAAGAAGACAGGGTTCCTAAAATAGGTTATCAATTAACTAACATGGGGATTTTATGCTGGGAGGTTACTAAGCAAGGAAATGGCATGATATACCTTAGGTTTCGAAATAATCACTCTGACTGCCATGGAAGAACAGGTGTAAACGGCAAGAGTGGACAAAGGAATACCAGTTAAAAAGTTATTGTAATTGCCTAGCAGAAACATACACTAAATTGTAGTAAAAATGATGATGGAAGTAAGTAGATAGATATGAGGAATATATATGATTAGATAAAGGACTCAAAAATATTTTTTAAATGACTATGGTGTCTTGATGTTGGTGAGGATTACTATGGGGTAGAAAGAAATATTGAAAATAAATCCAAGATTATTAAAATTGAGAAAATACAAATACTTGTACTCTGTTTTCCCCACGGACATGTGGTAGTCCTTGGACATCTGCACACTTATCAAGAGATCTTCAGGTATTTCTGATCCAGTTAATAAAATGGACTGGAAAGCACTGATCTAGTGCCTAGCATTGCACATGGTGCCCAGTGCCTGGCCTTCTGTAAATGTTTCCTCAGACATTGCTGAGGAAAGAATCTCTGAGCTTAGAGATATTTCAATAAAAAAAAATTTCCAAAACTGAAAAGCGGAGGAAAAAAAAAAAAAAAAAAAAAGACTAGACAACAAAAACAGAGTACCCAAGAACTGTGAGACAACAACAAAGGTTTAACTACACATAATGAGAATACCAGAAGGAGAAGAGAGAAAGGAGATAAGAAATATTTGAAGCAATAACAGTAGTGACTAAGAATGTTTTCCAGACTAATGACAGATACCAGACTACAAATCTAGGAAGCTCAGGTAGTTGCAAAAAAAACAAAGATAGAGAAAAAAAAAAAAAAAAGAAAAACAAAACAGAACAAAAAATAACACAACGAAAAGTACATGTGGGCATATTATATTCAAATTGCAGAACATCAAAAATAAAGAAAAAAATTTGGAAAGGAGCTAGAGGAAAAAACTTCTTACTTATAGAGGAGCAAAGAATTACATACGACTTTTTCTCAGAAACCATGCAAGTAAGAAGAGAGTGAAGTATTTAAAATGTTGAGGAAAAAACCTCACCAAACTAGAATTCTGTACCCTACAAAATTATCCTTTAAAGTGAAGCAGAAAGAAAGACTTTCTCAGACAATCAAAAATTAATGGAATTTGTTGCTAGTAGACCTGCTTTGCAAGACATGTTAAAGAAACTCTGTAGAGAAAAGTACAATTATATAGGTCAGAAAGTTGAATCTACATAAAGATAGGAAGAGAATGAAAGAAAAAATAAATAAAGGTAGAATAAAAACTTCTATTTTTGATTCCTAATTCATGTAACAGGTAACAGTTTGTTCAAAATAATAGCAACAATGTATTTGAATATATATATATATGTTTATGTATAGTTATGTATAAGTGTAATGAATGCCAGCAATGATATGGATAAGAGAGAGGAATTAGAATTTTTTTATTATAAGGGACTTACACTACCCATGAAGTGTCATAGTGTTATTTGAAAGCGGACTCAAATTACTTCTAAATCTCTATTGGAAATTTCGTCTAGCAATCTTGCTCTTTGGTATTTATCCAAAGAATATGAAAACTTATGCCCACACAAAAGCCTGCATATAGATGTTTATAGCAGCTTTATGTAAATGTTAAAACCTGGAACAACCAAGATGTCTTTCAGTAGGTCAGTGAATGAATAAACTGTGATACAGCAGACAATGGAATATTAATCAGTGCTAAAAAGAAATGAGCTGTGGCCGGGTGCAGTGGCTCACGCCTGTAATCCCAGCACTTTGGGAGGCTGAGGCAGGTGGAGCTCAGGAGATTGAGACCATCTTGCCCAACGTGGGGAAACCCCATCTCTACTAAAAATACGAAAATTAGCCGGGCATGGTGGCACATGCCTGTAATCCCAGCTACTGAGGAGGCTGAGGCAGAAGAATCACTTGAATCAGGGAGTTGGAGGTTGCAGTGAGCCAAGATCACGTCAGCCTGGTGACAGAGAAAGATTCCATCTAAAACAAGAAGAAGGAAGGAAGGAAGGAAGGAAGGAAGGAAGGAAGGAAGGAAGGAA
>NC_045436.1:15018778-15183973 GCF_002776525.5 Piliocolobus tephrosceles | reverse complement strand
GGAAGGAAGGAAGGAAGGAAGGAAGGAAGGAAGGAAGGAAGGAAGGAGGGAAGGAAGGAAAGAAAGAAAGAAGAAAGAAAGAAAGGAGAAAGAAAGAAGGAGAAAGAAAGAAAGAAAGAAAGAAAGAAAGAAAGAAAGAAAGAAAGAAAGAGAGAGAAAGGAAGGAAGGAAGGAAGGAAGGAAGGAAGGAAGGAAGCTGTGAAGCCATTTAAAGATGGGGGGAATCTTAAATGTATTTCTAAGTGAAATAAGCCAATCTGAAAAGGGTACCTTGGTTCCAACTATATGGCATTCTGGAAATAGTAAAAGTGTGGAGACAGAACAAAGATCTTTAATTGCACTTGAGATGTTTAGGGTGATGAAACTATTTTGCTTAAAACTATAACGATGAATACCTGTTATTATACATTTGTTCAAAATCACAAATATTGGCTTTGATATATTTCCTCGTGTTGTCCAACAAGAGGAAACCCTAATAGAAACTGTGGTCTTTGGTTAATAATGACATGGACATATTGATTAATCAGTTTTAACAAATGGTGAGGGATGTTGATAGTAGGGGAAGCCGTGCACGTGTGAGGGCAGTGAGTATATAGAAAATATCTGTACGCTCTGCTCTCAATCTCTCAATCTATCTCTCTCTCTGTCTTATTTTTGCTGTGAACCTATGCTCCAAAAAATAGTCTGTTAAAAAAAATAGCAACTAAAACAGGCTCATTTCCTCAACTTGTTTTATTTCCCTGAGTTTTACTGGTGAATACCTCCCTAGCACCCTAGAATGTATCTGTAGTTCTATTGATTTTGTTCCCAAAGTTCTGTTCTTTTCCCTAACAGATGAACAATAGAGAAGCTATGCCACCTGTATCTCCAGTCATCTTCCAGCTTTTTCTGTAAGATTTCACCCTAAGCAATGAATCGAAAGTCTACTTCCAAATCTCTGTCATATTCTGTTAATTTCAAATAAGTCCACTGTCTTCTTTGTACATAATTGAATTTCTTGGTTAATTGGGTATACCTAATAAAACAGTTGGTAATTATTTAAGAGATGATGCCAAACAGTTAAATCAATATTTGTCTAAAGCATTCTGTTTTAAAACTAGTTTTTCAATAAATTTTCAGATATTAGTATTTTTTAACTTTTACCTTTAGTTGGACATACATTATTGTAATTTTTTTCTTTTTTTAATTTTAATTTTAATTTTTATTATTTTTATTATTATTTTTTATTATTATACTTTAAGTTCTGGGGTACATGTGCATAATGTGCAGGTTTGTTACATATGTATACTTGTGCCATGTTGGTGTGCTGCACCCAACAACTCGTCAGCACCCATCAACTCGTCATTTACATCAGGTATAACTCCTAATGCAATCCCTCCCCCCTTCCCCCTCCCCATGATAGGCCCCAGTGTGTGATGTTCCCCTTTCCAAGTCCAAGTGATCTCATTGTTCAGTTCTCACCTATGAGTGAGAACATGTGGTGTTTGGTTTTCTGTTCTTGCAATAGTCTGCTGAGAATGATGGTTTCTAGCTGCATCCATGTCCCTACAAAGGACACAAATTCATCCTTTTTTATGGCTGCGTAGTATTCCATGGTGTATATGTGCCACATTTTCTTAATCCAGTCTGTCACTGATGGACATTTGGGTTGATTCCAAGTCTTTGCTGTTGTGAATAGTGCCGCAATAAACATACGTGTGCATGTGTCTTTATAGCAGCATGATTTATAATCCTTTGGGTATATACCCAGTAATGGGATGGCTGGGTCATATAGTACTTCTAGTTCTAGATCCTCGAGGAATCACCATACTGTTTTCCATAATGGTTGAACTAGTTTACAATCCCACCAACAGTGTAAAAGTGTTCCTATTTCTCCACATCCTCTCCAACACCTGTTGTTTCCTGACTTTTTAATGATTGCCATTCTAACTGGTGTGAGATGGTATCTCATTGTGGTTTTGATTTGCATTTCTCTGATGGCCAGTGATGATGAGCATTTTTTCATGTGTCTGTTGGCTGTATGAATGTCTTCTTTTGAGAAATATCTGTTCATATCCTTTGCCTACTTTATTGTAATTTTTTGAGGCTCTTAAACTTTAGATCTGTAGATCTTTGGCAATTCTACTTCTTCCCTGTCAGCTCTCTCTTGACTTTTCTCTATTCATTCTTTTCCAGATTTCACAACCCTTTATTTGCATCACTTTCTTCTCAATAATGTCAATGTGATGATGTTATTGTTGTATCCACATGGATAAATCTATAAAACTTGTGTATTTTCAAGTTCATGCTATTAGGGAGTTATGAGAGCAAATAAAAAACTACAAAAATAAATGTGGCCCTCTATTCACAGTCATGACCTACTGTAGCAAATTCAAGCATTTCCACCCTCTTCTAACCTCCCCGTCACTAAACTATCTTCTTCACTGTGAGTAGGAGACCTGTTACTTTACTGAAAAGTATAAAGTGTAAATTCCTTTAATTACTGTTAACACACTTATGACTATTTCCTTTTTCCTTGCTTCCAGATCATGCTAACAATGTCACTTATTTGCTGTAACTATAAATCTATTTTCACTTCAAAATCTAGTTCTTTTCCTCTTCATTGGAATACTACTTCACAATTTATCTGCTTGATTTTTACATTATTTTCAGTATATTTTCCTTTTCTATAATAGCATCAATCTAATAGCATTGTGTTAGTCTGTTCTCACACTCCTATAAATACTCAAGACTGGTTAATTTATAAAGGATAGAGGTTTAATTGACTCACAGTTCCATATGACTGGGGAGGCCTCAAGAAACTTACAATCATGTCAGAAGAGGAAGAGGTATATCTTACATGGCAGCAGGTGAGAGATTGGGGCAAGCAAAGTAGGAAGACCACTTATAAAACCATCAGATTTTGTGAGAACTCATTCACTATCAGAACAGCATGGGCGAAATGGGGGAATCTTCACCATGATTCAACTTCCCACCAGATCTCTCCCTTGATACTTGGGGATTGCAATTTTAGATGAGATTTGGGTGGGGACCCAAAGTCAAATGATATGAGGCAGGTAAATATCTGAATTCTCTTTTCTTTTGAATTAAAAAAATGAAAATGAAAGAAAAAAAATCCCTTGTTCTTATATTAGGCATTTCATTTTGATGTTGGTGTATATTTGTTATCTCGAATTCATCACATGGGTTGGCTCTGTGTGCCAACACAAGTCTCATCTTGAATTTTGATAATCCCCACATGTCAAGGGTGGGACCAAGTAGAGATAATTGAATCATGGTGGTGGTTTTCCCCATACTATTCTCATGATAGTGAGTGAGTTCTCATGAGATCTAATGGTTTCTTAAGGGGCTTCCTCCTTCACTTGACTCTCACTTATCTTGCCTTCCACCATGTAAAATGTGCCTTTCCTCATCCTTTGCCTTCTACCATGATTGTGAGGCCTCTTCAGCCATGTGGAACTGTGAGTCTATTAAACTTCTTTTACCTTATCAATTACCCAGTCTTGGGAATGTCTTTTTTAGCAGCATAAGAACAGACTAATATGGTAAATTAGTGCTGGGTAGTGGGGTGCTCCTGTAATGATACCCAAAAATGTGGAAGTGATTTTGGAACTGGGTAATAGGCAGAGTTTGGAACAGTTCAGAAGGCTCAGAAGAAAGGAATATGTGGGAAAGTTTGGAACTTCCTAGAGATTTGTTGAGTGGCTTTGACAAAAATGCTGACAGTGATATGGACAATAAAATCCAGGCTGAGGTATTTTCAGATGGAGATGAGAAACTTGTTGGGAACTGAAGCAAAGGTCACTCTTTGCAAGGAGACTGATGACATTTGGCCCTGACCTAGAGATCTGTGGAACTTTGAACTTGAGAGAGATAATTTAGGATATCTGGCAGACAAAATTTCTAAGTGGCAAAGTGTTCAAGAGGAAGCAGAGCATAAAAGTTTGAAAAATTTGCACCCTGATAATGCAGTAGAAAAGAAAAATCAATTGTCTGAGGAGAAATTCAAGCTGGCAGCAGATATTTACATAAGTAATTAGGAACCTAATGTTAATTACCCAGATAATGGGGAAAATGTCTCCAGGGCATGCCAGAGACCTTCATGGCAAGCCCCTCCCATCACAGCTCTGGAGGCCTATGAGGGAAAAGTGGTTTCCTGGGCCTTGTCCAGGGCCCCCCTGCTGCTTGCCACCTCAGGACTTGGTGTCCTGCATCCCAGCATCTCTAGCTGTGACTATAAGGGTTGAAGGTACAGCTCAGAGCCATTGCTTCAGACAGTGCAAGCCCCAGTCCTTGGTAGCTAATACGTGACGTTGGGCTTGCTGGTGTGCATAAATCAATAACTGATGTTTGGAAACCTCTGCCTAGGTGTCAAAGGATGTAGGGAAAGGCCTGGATTTTCAGGCAGAAGTCTGCTGCAGGGGTGAAGCCCTGATGGAGAACCTCTGCTAGGAGAGAGTGAAAAGGAATATGGGGTCGGAGCACCCACACAGTGTCCCCACTGGGCCTAGTGGAGCTGTGAGAAGAGAGCCACCATCTTCGAGACTCCAGAATGGTAGATCCACCAACAGTTTGCACTGTGTGCCTGGAAAAGCCACAGAGATGCAACATCAGACTATGAAAGCAGCTGGGGGAAGAGGGGAGGCACTGTGCCTTGCAAAGCCATAGGGGCAGAGCTGCCCAAGGACATGGGAGTCCACCTTTTGCATCCATGTGACCTGGATCTGAGACATGGAGCTAAAGGTGATCATTTCAGAGCTTTAATATTTGACTGCCTTACTGGATTTTTGGACTTGCATGGGGCCAGTAGTCCCTTTGTTTTGGCCAATTTCTCCCATTTGGAATGGCTGTATTTACCCAATGCTTGTACCCTCATTGTATCTGGGAAGTAACTAACTCGCTTTTGATTTTACAGGCTCGTAGGTGGAAGGAACTTGCCCTGTCTCAGATGCAACTTTGGACTGTGGACTTTTGTGTTAATGCTGAAATGAGTTAAGACTTTGGGGGCTGTTTGGAAGGCATGATTGGTTTTGAAATGTGAGGACATGTGATTTGGGAGGGGCCAGAGTCAGAAGGATGTGGTTTGGATCTGTGTGCCCATCCAAATCTCACCTAAAATTGTGATAATCCCAATGTGTCAAGGGCAGGACCAGGTGGAGATAATTGGATCATGGGGACAGTTTCCCCTATAGGGTTCTCATGATAGTGAGTGACTTCTTAGGAGAGCTGATGGTTTTATAAATGGGAGTTCCGCTGCACAAGCTCTTTTCTTGCTTGCTGCCATGTAAGACATGCCTTTGCTCCTCCTTTGCCTTCTGCCACGATTTTGAGGCCTCTCCAGCATGTGGAACTGTGAGACCATTAAACCTCTTTCTCTTTATCAGTTACCCAGTCTTGGGTATGTCTTTATTAGCAGAATAAGAATGAATACACACACTACTCATTCTTCAATACATTAAAATTTCTTTTCCCTTCACTTGTTTTTTATTGTCTGCTTTCCCCTCTTCTTTTTGATATATCCCAACCACTAGAAAGAATTTACTTTCTATTTCTAAAGATTCTACTTCTTAGGACATTATGGGCCCTTTAAATTTTTTGAATAAATAAATGGATGATGAATATCAAAGGATGATGGATGATAGGCACTGAAGGGAAGGAGAGGAAATGGCACCACCTTAGCTTTTCTCTTAAGATAATAGCAATATTCATCATGCAGTGTCCGAGTACACACGTACACATTGTGGCCTTTGTCATTTCTACTTCTCTTTAGCATTTGACCCTCTTTATCTCTTCTTGAACCATTTTCCTGCCTTGAATTTCATGCTTCTGCATTCTGTTTCTTGCCGCCCCAGTTTTTAACCATTTTAGGGTTCTTTGCAAGGTCCTCTTCTGTTAACCTATTGGTGTTGACTTCTGTCAATTCCTTTTAGGACTTTAACACAGGCTCTCTTATGTTCACAGTCTACATCATGTACACTCCCTCAGTAAGTATATATTTACTCCCATGGCATCCGTTCTTATGCCTACGTTCCATCTATAGTTATCACTTTGCCGTTTTGGCCTCTAACTACCCATCTCTAGCTGTTCATGGAATCAGGTCTTACTCCTGTATTCCATATCTCTGTGAGTTGTGGCACTATATCCCCACTTTCTCAAGTCAGAGACCATGGTGATATTCTCACTCTTCCTTCATCTTTTCTTTTTCTTCCTGATGATTCTTCTTATCAAGTCTATTCTGATTCTGCAGTATTTTCAGACTGACAATAAAACCAACAGTTTTATGGACAGTTTCTACTAACAAGTAACCTTAAACTTATCCATTATAGTAGAAATAGTAGTACTGTATGATAATTGTCTGTTCATTTGTCCCTTTCGCTTAAAAAAGTACAAACTCCTTAATGGTAGAAAGTATGTGACAGTCTTTGTATTCCAAGCTCCTCAAACATTTCTTGGAAGTTAGTGTGTAATAAAACAATTTCTTGAGTGAGACATTTGAGATAAATTATAATTTTGAGTAATGTAATAATTTCAATATTTTTGAGTTTAATAGTGTTGAGTACACAGTGGCTAAAATTATATATTGGGATAATATTCTAAGTTTTGCCTTGATTGAGGAAATAGACTAGATAATATACATGAGTCAAAAAATCTAACTTGAGTACAATCTATTAATAAATGCATGTAGTAAAGATTTACATATAATCATCAAATTAATACTAGTAGTATGAGTAAATATGAAACCCTTTCTTTGTGTGCATACATTTTAAATATTAGCAGAGATGAGGTATAGCTGCAGATAACCAGAAAACTATGTTTGAAAGTAGGGAAGATACCCTAGGGAGATACTTGTCTTGCCAAGTAATGATATTGGCAATGTGTCAGAAAAATAAACAGTATAAGAAATTCCAACTACAGCTTGGTCAAATTAATCTCAACCTGCTGATGTTCAGAATTTTTTAATACTGTAATGGCAGTTGTAAAGTTTGTGAAAGAATTTAACATTGCTCAGTAACTTGAAACAGAATCACAGCCCTTAAACATAATTTATTTTTCAACACATTTTTTGAAATTAATAGGTTTTTTAGAGGAGTTTTAGTTTTATGGAAAAATTGAGCAGAAAGTACAAAAAGTTATTTTGGCCCTCACCTCTTCTACTCTCTCTCCTCCTGCTCTTATTAATATCTTACATCAGTATGGCACATTCTTTACAGTTGATGATCCAAAATTACTACACTATTATTAACTCAGGATCATAGTTTACACTAGAACCCATTCATTGTGTTGCACGGTCTATGAGTTTTGACAAATGCATAATGTCATCTATCTACTATTATAGTATTATACAAAATAGTCTCGCTGCTTGATATGATTTGGCTCTGTCCCCATCCAAAATCTCATCTCAAATTGTTGCAGGGTTCCATCCTGCAGAACCTGACCCAACAACAAATGAATAACGTACACTGACACAGATATTATGCTTATCAGTTTGACTGATGGTTTGGGCCGCTTACATACTCCAATGAGAGTGCTGTAAAGCGTTGCAACTGGGCATTGACTAGCTGGCCCTCCCGGCATTTATTCAGCACACATTAAATGATAAAATTCTCAAGTAAACACCACTAGAAGGTAATTACCATTGCCAAACCCCAAGTAGAGAGCAATCATGCAATTGTGGATGGTCAAAGGTTAGTTTTAGGACCACATGAGTAAACAAGCTATTTATATAGACTCCTCTACATTCCTATGTTAATTACCCTTGCTATAGACAAACAGGATTAGGCTGCCTTCAGTCATAACTCTATCCTGAGGCTTTTTCAGAAACCTTCCAGCTTTCCAAGAAGATTTGTATTTATTTTACAATTTATCCCACCATCCTGACTGAACCCCTACAAATTATAGCTTCCATAATTCCCAAGTGTTGTGGGAGGGACCTGGTGGGATGTAATTGAATCATTGAGTCGGTTTCCCCCATATTGTTCTGTTGGTAGTAAATAAACCTCACGAAATCTGATGGTGTTATAAGGGGAAACCCCTTTTGCTTGGCTCTCATTTTCTCTTGTCTGCCACCATGTAAGACGTGACTTTTGCCTTCTGCCTGACTGTGAGACCTCCCCAGCCACATGGAAATGGGAGCCCATTAAATGTCTTTTTCTTTATAAATTACCCAGTCTTAGATATGTCTTTATTAGCAGCATGAGAACAGACTAAAACACTGCTTTAAAAATATCCTGTGCTCCACCCATTTATCCCTCCCTCTCTTTGCCCAAATCCTAGGAATTACTGATTTATTTATTATTATTAATTATTATTATTTTACTACCTATAGTTTTGTCTTTTCCAGACTGTCATTGTGGAGACTAAAGCAACTCCATCTTGGATGCTAATCTGCCATGTTGACTTCTGAATAACACCAGTTCTGGAATGCCTCTAAGATTTCTATTTTACTTACTGTTCCTTGTGTAAGAGCATGCACTTACTGTAAATCCTCCCTTAGGTCAAAACAAGCTTGATGTTATCATATTTACCACAAATCCTGCCCTTAAGCAATCATCAGACACATCCCTTCTGTAACACACATACCCTTTCCCTGTGGCATATTATATAAGCCCTGGGCAGTGTGGCGATCCACCATCTCATCTTGTGGCTGCTTGAGACATGACTTCTGTTCTTAAGTCCCTATTAAATGTTTCTTTCTGAGAAACTGGATTTATCAGCCTATTTCTTCCGCCTCTCAGCTTCCTTGGCCTTTGCGGGTAGGTTTGCATAGACCTGCTCAATGCAGAACAGTCAAATACTATATAGCCTTTTTGACTGGTTTCTTTCATTTAGTCATATGTATCAACACTTAGTGAATGCTTAAAATGTACAGAGAGTGAGCTAGAAGTTGGAGAAATAAGAATTCACCCCTTTAAGGAGTCCGTAATTTAATAGGGCTGGCAGATATGTAAATAAAAAAAATAAATTACAATAGAGTTGTGTCCAGAGTTTGTTCCTTCCAGTGGGTCTGTGGTCTTGCTCACTTCAAGAATGAAGCTGCGGACCTTCACAGTGTTACAGCTTTTAAAGGTGGCACAGACCCAAAGAGTGAGCAGCAGCAAGATTTATTGTGAAAAGTGAAAGAACAAAGCTTCCACAGTGTGGAAGGGAACCTGAGAGGGTTGACCCTGCTGGCTGGGGTGACTAGCTTATATTCCCTCATTTGTCCCCGTCCATGTCCTGCTGATTGGTCCATTCTACAGAGCACTGATTGGTCCCTTTTACAGGGTGCTGATTGGTCCGTTTTACAAACCTCTAGCTAGCCACATAGGGCTGATTGGTGCATTTTTACAGAGCACTGATTGGTGTATTTTACAAACCTCTTGCTACCTACAGAGCACTGATTGGTGCGTTTTACAATCCTCTTGTAAGACAGAAAGTTCTCCAAGTCCCCACTTGACCCAGGAAGTCCAGCTGGCTTCACCTCTCAGAGTGAAGTAAGTATAGGAGTCTTAATAAAAACATAAAGAGATAGTAGGCCAGGCACCATGTCTCATGCCTGTAATTCCAGCACTTTGGGAGGCTGAGACAGGTGGATCATAAGGTCAGGAGTTCAAGATCAGCCTGGCTAAGATGCGGAAACCTGTCTCTACTAAAAATACAAAAATTAGCTGGGCTTGGTGACATGTACCTGTAATCCCAGCTACTGAGGAGGCCGAGGCAGAATAATCGCTTGAACCCAGGTGGCCAAGGTTGCAGTGAGCCAAGATTATGCCACTGAACTCTAGCCTGAATGACAAAGCAAGGCTTAGTTTCAAAAATAATAGAGAGAGAGATAGTAGAAAACTATCAATAGATGGGGGCAAATGGTGGTTTTTTTGGTTAACCTTCCCAGAGGAAATGATTTCTAAGTTGGATTCTGAGAGATAGATATGGTTTTGCCAGAACAGAGGTATCATCCTTCTCTTAATTTCTGTATTTTGACATTTCCAGGGGCCATTTACACTAAATGCATTCATAAATATAGCCCTTTTAATATGTCTTGATGTTCTAGTATTATTAGGTTGGTGCAAAAGTAATTGCAGTATTTTTGTGAATATATTGGCTATATGTTCTGGGCACATGACAAATAGAACTAAGTGAATACAATGTAAAAATCTTGCACTGCATATGCAAATGGTGATGTTATTGACCCAATCTGCTTGTACGTTGACTTGTTTTTCTGTCAGTGATGACAGGTTTGTGACCAATATGGGTGGAATTAAGAGCATTGTCAGAGCCTATAAAAGTCATCTGTAGTTACATGCTGGACCTAACCATATGACTTTAAGTTTTATGTCTGAATAAACTCCCAAAATGGTTTAAAGATTGCTATTCAAACATAAATATATACACATATTCACATAATATATCTCAACAAATATTGCTGGATTTTTCCTTTAAGCAAATTTTTATTCTGATACAATTTGTACTTTAAAATGATTATAGATAATTTGAAGTTTTGTTTTTTACATTTCTATGCTCCCAAGTATATTTTAGGTATCTGTAATTATGAATGTGAATTGGAGGAAAACACTCAATATTTGTTGGATGAAAGCATAAGTACTGGACTGATAATGCAGAAATTAAAGATGTAAAATCCAATATCACACTGAGGTATTTTAGAACATATTTATATCCTTTTTAAAACATATCCAGAGTGTTGCCAAACATTTATGTCTATAGTTCCTTATTTACCCCTTCTAATTAGACCAATAGTATGGATCATTACAAATAATTTAGAAAACATGAGGGGTCTTATCATCAACCTGTTACTTTAGGTAGCTGAAGTTGGGTTATTGTGCATAATAATCTCACAAAGAAGTTTGCAAATCATGGACATAGCTTTAATTGGCTATTTGCCTCAGCTCTTCTGAAAGACTCAATCTTTAGTCATGTTTTAAAGAAAAAAGAAAATACAGTGTGTCTCAACTTATTTCCTGTACTTAAAACATTTGGCAAAAATGAGTTTCAGCGTTGTTAAAACTGATGTATTCAAATTTGGCAGCCTCTTTTGTCCTCAGGGTACATTGTAACATCTGCTATTCCTCAGTGCATACATTAATCATGAAAAGCCTTGCTTTAGTATTGTTTTTTTTAATCCTTAAATATATATGAAAAGCAAAACTTACAACATTTTCGGATGAATGATACTATAAAATTATACTGGCCTACTTTGGGAAAACACATGTTTCTCTTTTGAATTATGTCCAAAACATATGAATTGAGCACCTGCACAAAAATTTTATGCAAAGAGCATGAAATAAATACATTTTCTAAACTGCACCATTGAGGAAGACTTGTGATGACCTTAGTTCTCATTGACATGTATATAGCAACAGTCTTATTATATTTCAATTATATTTCATCCCAGACCTGGGGGCATTTTTTGGTGTCTCTTAGATGGGAAATATTAACTTCATGAAGCACAGATACAGTGAGCCCTTGTAGCAGCTGTTCGTGTGATTACAAAACAAAGAGCGATTCTAGTCTCAAAGAACTGTATGTTCAAGGGAAATAACAGGCCACTCACTTACTAACTAAAATGTATTGGATTAAAAGCAACCTATCTCATACACCAGGAAACAAGTCGATGTGCTTTAACCCAAGCATCTCAGCAGTCCTGTGTGTATGGGGGTGAGTGTGTTCGTGTGTGTATGTGTGCGTGTGTGTGCATGTGTTCAGGTATATGATATTAATGAAACTGAGAGTGGAAGCCAGCTGGACTTCCTGGGTCGAGTGGGTACTTGGAGAACTTTTCTGTCTTACAAGAGGATTGTAAAATGCACCAATCAGCACTCTGTAAAATGGACCAATCAGCAGTCTGTAAAATGGACCAACCAGCAGGACGTGGGCAGGTACAAATAAGGGAATAAAAGTTGGCCACCCCAGCCAGCAGGGGCAACCCCCTTGGGTCCCCTTCCACACTGTGGAAGCTTTGTTCTTTTGCTTTTCACAATAAATCTTGCTGCTGCTCACTCTTTGGATCTGTGCCATCTTTAAGAGCTGTAACACTCACTGAGAAGGTCTGTGGCTCCATTCTTGAAATTAGCAAGACCACAAACCCACCAGAAAGAACCAACTATGGACACAAAATTTCATATAAGTAAGATTTCAGGTGCATAATTTGCTAAGTGTTTTATATGTATGTAAACAGTTGAACAATTTTAAAAATAAATGTAATTTTTAAAAATAGTGTTAGATTTTTTACAGAAAGATTATGATAACAGAGTTTCCACATACTTGGCACTCAGTTCCCCTGCTATTAACATCTTGTTACAAGTAGTATATTTGTTATAATTTTTATACAAGTATTCACCCACTATTATTAATGAAGTTCATATGTTATTCACATTTCCTTAGTTTTTACTTTATGTCCTTTTTCTATTCCAAGATCCCATCCAAGGTAATACATTTAGTTGTCACATTTAGACTCCTCTTAGCTGCAATAACATGTAAGACTTCCCTTGTTTTTTATGTCCTGGACACTTTTGAGGAATACTGGTCAGGTGTTTTGCATAATTTCTTCATTAATCACTCTCTTGAAAAATTACTTAGCCAGTGGATAAATGTATTTTTTGTCTAAGGTTTAGGGATCAAAACGTGACACTAATTACCTTGAGGTGAAATCAATGTACCCATTGCTAAATCTCACCAGCAAGAAGCTTCCTTGATATAGAAGACTGGACATTTTTCCATGATTCCTGCTGTGAGAAACAATATCCTGGCACTTGTTATGAATCTTTTTCAAAAATACATTTTTATGCAGATGACCTTGCAAACTGCAAAGGTCTTGGGATGACCTAAGTGACTGTAGAGACAGTTCTGGGCCTTTCAGTTAGTAGCATTCAGGTGTAATTAGGTGCTGTTCTGAATCAAAAGTGTAGCTGTTATGGGGTTCTCTAATGTGATGGAAGCACTGAGTTATAATCAGTAGTAGTGTGTCCGGAATTGGTGGGTTCTTGGTCTCGCTGATTTCAAGAACGAAGCCATGGACCCTCGTGGTGAGAGTTACAGTTCTTAAAAAGATGGTGTGTCTGGAGTTTGTTCCTTCAGATGCTCAGACGTGTCTGGAGTTTCTTCTGTCTGGAGTTTCTTCCTTCTGGTAGGTTCGTGGTCTCACTGACTTCAGGAATGAAGGTGCAGACCTTCGCGGTGAGTGTTACAGCTCACAAAGGCAGTGCAAACCCAAAGAGTGAGCAGCAGCAACATTTACTGAGAAGAGTGAAAGAACAAAGCTAATGTACCGTGGAAGGTGACCGGAGCAGGTTGCCACTGTCTGCTTGGGCAGCCTGCTTTTAATCCCTTATATGACCCCACCCACATCCTGCTGATTGGTCTATTTTACAGAGAGCTGACTGATCCATTTTACAGAGAGCTGATTTGTCTCTTTTTGACATGGTGCTGGGATTGGTGCGTTTACAAACCTTGAGCTAGACACAGAGCACTGACTGGTGCATTTACAATCCTTTAGCTAGACATAAAACTTCTCCAACCCCACCACATCAGCTAGACACAGAGCACTGATTGGTGCATTTACAAACCTTGAGCTAGACACAGAGCACCGACTGGTGCATTTACAATCCTTTAGCTAGACATAAAAGTTCTCCAAGTCCCCATCAGATTAGCTAGATACATAGTGCTGATTGGTGCATACACAAACCCTGAGCTAGATACAGAGTGCTGATTGGTGCCTGTACAATCCTCCAGCTAGACATAAAATTCTCCAAGTCCCCGCCCAACTCAGGAGCTCAGTTGGCTTCCCCTAGTAGATCCTGTGCTTGGGCCACAGGTGAAGCTGCCTGCCAGTCCCGCACCCGGTGCCTGCACTCCTCAGCCCTTGGGCGTTTGATGGGACCTGGTGCTGCGGAGGCCCGGGAAGAATTTGAGAGAGGCACGGGCAGGTGGGGCAGGTGGGGCGGCAGTGCTTGGGGAGCCAGCTGCACCCTCTGCAGCTGCTGGCCCCGCAGCTAAGTCCCTCACTGCCTAGGGCGGGAGGCACTGGCCAGCTGCTCTGAGTGCTGGGTTGGCCCAGCTGGTGCCCACCTGGAACTCCTGCTGGCCCGCGCACAGCCCTGTTACCACTGCACCTCTCCCGCCATACCTCCTGGCAAGCAGAGGGAGCCGGCTCTGGCCTTGGCCAGCCCAGAGAGGGGCTCCCACAGTGCAGCGGCAGGCTGAAGGGCTCCTCAAGTGCGGCCAGAGTGGACTTGCCCAGTGTGAGGAGGTGCCAAGAGCGAGCAAGGGCTGCTAGCATGTTGTCATCTCTCAGTAGGAAATGTAGTGTGTGTGCATGTATTTTTTCCAGCAGAATATTTTTATTTATTTGACAAATATCAATTGAGCCTCCATTCTTTGTCAGATACTTGTCTAGTTGCACTGAAAACTTAGTTCCTGAGCCATTTGCATATCTTTGTTCTGAGTCCCCAGCTTCCCTGTTCCCTATTTTCTGAGTTTCCCAATAAACCATTGAAGAATGCTTCTTAAAAAAATACACTTGAATTGATCTTAAATTATAAACAAGTTGGATCAGGAAGTAAATATTTTTAAACTGTAAATAAAGGAAGTTAATTACTATTCAAAGCTAACTTTGTACCTAGGTTATGCCCTACAGTGTAATGTATGATGTAGTAACTTGTGATTTACAAAAGTAAATCATTAAATTGGGAGCAAAGATTACGTATTAGGTGGCATTACTTTTTTCCCCCCATCTCCAAATCATTTGCTTTTTAAATGTTTTGCAAATAAAGATTTCACTATTTTGTAAGTCAGCTAATATTTTTAGTTCCACGGTTTTAGCAGGTAGATTGCACCCATATTGATGTCTTATGCAGTCAGTAAAAACTGTCCACAAATAAAAATAAAAAATATTTAAGGGTTCTTTATACAAGTTTTTTAAAACTTATTCTTGTCATGCCATTTAGTTTTATTTTGTAAATTCCAATAATTAATTGATGTACTTTTTATATCATGTATTTTGTTGGATATGAAAATCAGTTCTTTCAGTCTCTCATTAGAAATAGGTAAAAAATGTCTTCTGTCTTGAGTGCATGGAAAGCAAAGGGAAATTTTTTCTGTTACCTTGGGTATCTTTGCACCTTTAAAAGATATCATGTACTCAAGGTTAATTAATTACAGTATCTTGGAAATAATATTACTTAAATATACAGCATCAATATAAAATCAATAAAACATTAGCTCTTGATTTTGAAAATATCTACATATTAAAAAATAATTTCTGCAGAAGTCCAACAGGTTTTCTTTTCTTTTTTTGTTTTGTTTTGTTTCTTAGGATTTTCTTTTTGAGACGGGATCTCTCTTGGTCACCAAAGCTGGAGTGCAGTGGCACTGTCTTGGCTCACTGCAACCTCTGCCATCCAGACTCAGGTGATTCTTCCGTCACAGCTTTCCAAATAGCTAGGACCACAGGTGTTGCATCACCACACCCAGCTAATTTTTGTATTTTTTTTTAGAGATGGGGTTTTTCCGTACTCATTATAATAACCAGACTGGTCTCCAACTCCCAGGCTCAAGCAGTCCACCCCCTTGGCCTCCCAAAGTGCTGGGATTACAGGTGTGAGCCACCACACCTGGCCCCCAAGCAGGTTTTTGCTGTCTTTAGTTTTATTAAAATTAGAAATGTTGTGGCATCCTGTGGATAGATCTCAAATTAAATCCTGCCTTGTTTGGAGTGTGTCTGTAAAGATACAAAGTCATCATCAATACATCAGAAACCTAAATAGAAGGTCAAAAATTAAGTGTTCTTTGGAATTAGGTGTGTGGAAGGGGAGAGCTCAAGTCCTCTACTTACTAGCCATCTAATATTTTTCCTTCTTATTGGAAGAGGGAATATTGATACATTTTTGTGCTCAACTCTTACGTGCCAAAGGTTTTATTATCTTTTATTATAAGATATTTGCATATAGACATTAAAAAAGAATACATATATTTGTAGATTCTCTCAATTAGAGTTCCTTTGCTTAGGGACCATTCTAGCTCATTCTAACTCTTTACAAGGGGTTTAGGGAATAACTTGTATCCCTTTTTAAAGATTCACCTAGGACTTTTCAGGCACTTAAATTTTCTGCCTTTGAAAAGAAGGTTGGAAGCAATGTGGATAAAATATACTATTCATAGAGCATTGTATTTATAAATATGTACTAGGAAATGAATGAGCATGTAAAAGCCATTGGCCAGTTTCCTTCTCTCAGTCTCATGAAAGTACTATCTTGTGGAGATTAAGATAAAATTTTGTCTAACTCAGACATGAGAAGTGCAAGCTTCAAATTCTGTTCACCTGCCATTAATAACACATTTCTAGGGCTCAATCAGCCACAGAAGGATAGAAAGAAGGAAACAAGAAAAAAAAATCTGATAGGTTTCTTTCCTTATTCTGATGCTGGTAAGCTGATAAAATGAGGGAAATCCTGATGTTGGCCATAAGCTGTAAGAAAGAGTGATTAATAATAATAGCCTATTGTGTTAGTTTGCTAGGGCTGCACTAATAAACTGCCATAAATTGGGAAGCTTGAAATAACTGAATTTTATTGTCTCACAATTCTGATGGTTGCAAGTCTGAAATCAAGTTCTCAGCAGGACCACATTCCCTCTGAAACCTGTAATAAATCCTTTCTTAACTCTCCTAATTTCCAGTGGTTTGCTGACAACTTTCGGTGGTCCTTGACTTACAACTATATAACTCCAGTGTCTAACTTTGAGGCCACATGGCATTCTCCCTGTATTGTCTTCACATGGCCATCTTCTTATAAGGACAATGATCACATTGGATTAGAAGCCCACCCTACTGCAGGATGAACTCAACTAAGCTTAGCTAGTTACATTTACAATGACCTTATTTCTTTTCTTTTCTTTCTTTTTTTTTTTTTTTTTTTTTTTGAGACGGAGTCTCTCTCTGTCGCCGGGCTGGAGTGCAGTGGCTGGATCTCAGCTCACTGCAAACTCCGCCTCCCGGCTTTGCGCCATTCTCCTGCCTCAGCCTCCCGAGTAGCTGGGACTACAGACGCCCGCCACCTCGCCCGGCTAGCTTTTTGTATTTTTTTAGTAGAGACGGGGTTTCACCATGTTAGCCAGGATGGTCTTGATCTCCTGACCTCGTGATCCGCCCGTCTCGGCCTCCCAAGGTGCTGGGATTACAGGCTTGAGCCACCGAGCCCGGCCGACCTTATTTCTTAAAAACATAACCATAGGTACTGCAAGTTAGAACCTCAAACATATTTTGGGGGGTGAAAGGAACACAATTCAACTGACAACATTTATTTATTTATTTTTGGCCCAGTTGTTGTACATTACATGGCCATGATTTGCTCTGAAAAGCGGGGTTACATTTACATTGGTGATACTTGTTCAACAAATCTGAGCAGGCAATGTCTAGAGATACCAAGAAGAGGAACTTTCTGTCCTTATTAGAGGGTTAGAATCTAGTTGAGGAAACAGACCATTTTAAATTTTTTTATGAAAAGTGATAATTTCTGTCATGGCAATATGGAAAAAGTACTATGAAAAAAGTTGATGGAGGGATACATTTTTCTTGGTTTGAAGTGATTCTTATTTTCTTTATGCCTTAATGTTTTCTGAGTTTTCTATAATGAGAGTTTACTAGGGCAAGGAGACGTTCTTGCACAGGGAATAGACAAAAGAATATAATTTGAGGCATTTAAGATATAGACCAGAAACCAGCTATGCACTGCTGTGGAGAAAGAGAGTGTATAGAAATGTTTTCTGGGTTGGGCATGGTGGCTCACACCTCTATTCTCAACACTTTGTGAGGCCGAAGCAGGCAGATCTCTTGAGGCCACGAGTTCCAGACCAGCCTGGCCAACATGGTGAAATCTTGTCTCCACCAAAAATAAAAAAAAAATAGCCAGGCATAGTGGTGCGTGTCTGTAGTCCCAGTTACTCGGGAGGCTGAGGTGGGAGGATTGCTTGAGCCCAGGAGGCAGGGGTTGCAGTGAGTTGAGATTGTGCCACTGTGCCTCGGTGACAGAGTGAGACTTCTCAAAAATAAATAAATAAATAAATAAAAATAAAATTTAAAAAGTAGCAAATCTCATATTTCTGGTTTCAAAACTCTTTTACCCTCTTAAAAACTATGAAGGACTTCAAAGAAATTTTGTTACTGTGGGTTACGTCTACAATGTTTACCTCAGACCTGATCTTACTCTTCTAATTTCGTCGTTCAACTAAGGTTCCTCTTTACTGTGCCCTGGGACCAAGGTAAGCAGGCACAAAGGAATGGCTTCTGGAACAAGTAGACGAGCATAGGCACATACCAGCATATGCTTTCAGTAATAAGGAAGAAGAAAATGAATATAATGGCTGAGAAACTTCCAATATCCCACCAAATCTGTACTCTGGAGACTCCCAAGCAGACTGTATAAGCTAATTGCCTCAAAGCATCAAAATCCAAATCTAAGATCATATCCTGTCCTTTCTTCTGGCACCTATCAAGATAATTCTGAGGGATTTATAAGTAAGTTTCTTACAATAACCTATTTCATAGTGTGGAAAAACTGTCATGAAACTCGTGTTTGTTACTTCATCATGGTGTCCTTGTTTCTTGTTTAGCAATAGCCTAAACAGGCTCTGCAGGATGCTCAGAAAATGGTTACATGGGTGTAGCTACAAGCTAAACAGGAATGCAAAGAAAAGAACTAACAGGCCCTGCTGGTTTCTCAGATGCAGTGCTGAATATTGCAAGAGGCCTTCATTAGGAGACATGCATTAGGAGGGGTTGATTGCAGGCCAGTCAACTAGCTGCAGTTTCAAGGCTGCTTCCAGCTTACTCCTCTGAATAAGTTGAGATAAATTTAACTACAAGGAGACTTCACTTCTATTTAATCAACCAGTCTTACTGCAGTAAAGAATCTTAGTGCAACAAACCATCACCATCCTAATGCGATCACCTTGTAAGATTCCTCTTCCAGTGTTTGAATCCCTTGGGGGTGGGGGACAACCCCCATTATTAGTAACCAGGTTTCCTTTAACATCTTCAGTAATTTAAATCTCACTGCCAACATCAGGAAACCTGTTCTTTTATTGAATAATTCGAACCGTTATGAAGTTGTTATGCTGAGGAGCAAAATATTTACTAAGTAGAAAATGCCCTCCTGTTCTAATTCTATCCCTTGGTATGACATTAAAAAACAAAAACAAAACAAAACAAAACAAAAAAACTCCAGTCCCTCCTTCTCATGTGATTCCTTCAACATTTCAAAGCAACCAGAGTACTTTGCCCAAATAGTCTCGTTTTCATTACAGATATATATAGTTTGTTCATCACATGGTTTCAAGTCTCTTTACAATCTTTGTCATTTTTCCCTGGACGTATTTGGAATTAAATGTTATCCCACAGTTAAACACAAAATTCTGTGTCTGTGTACCATAAAATTGTACATTCCTATGGCATTTACAGTTATAAAAAAGTTTTAAGTATATTTTCAGATACCCTGTTATCTTACCTCTTTCTCTGTATTATACTATTTGGGAACAGTAAGTTCCAAAGTACTTTTTGGGAACAGTAACGTTTTAGGGAACAATTCTTTTTTTACTCAGTTTTTGAATTTTACTCCTAACCCTGTGAAATCTAGTAGTGGAGACAATATCATAACCCAAGGGTAATTCTGGATCTCTAACTTTTCATTCAAAAACTGGACTATCTTAAGCAGCTTATAGGAATTCCTTTTTCTTTTGATTTTGAAAATGATTCACTTCACATAGGTAGCTTTGCTTAGGTTTATGGCTGGTGTTCTGATTTCTTGATGTCCAAGGCATACCAATAGTTACGTATTTTGAATGTCACTCATTCCTGATCTTCCATATATGTCAAAAGGATGGAACATATGTTGAAAGAGACCTAATGTAAAATACTAGAATAGTACATGTATATGTACTCCTCTAAAACACTAGAGAAAATAAACTTATAAATGTTATATTGCCTATGATATGCACGTTAATTAGCCAATTTATCTATTTTTATATGATGATAGTTATGAAAGTTAAATGTTGTCTACCCTCTGGAAGTACACCTGTTTGATGTTTTTTATTTTATCTTTATTTTGTTTAATTTAATCTCCTTTAAGTAAAATGTGTTTGGTATTTGGAATGCTGGGTCCTTTCTGTGGAGGTTGTTTAAAATGTAAAATAATCCATTGTTCTCAGCTAAAATAGTTCTCTGTTACTATCTTCTTGCTATCTTTGTCCTTCATGCAGTTTTAAATCCGGATGCATAATTTTCCTGCCAGAAGTTAATGCTTACTTCTCATTTGTTTTCTTTTCCTGTTGCCTTCAGAGCTCACAGAGAGAAGGTACTATTTCTGCAATCTCTAAGACATGTGGCTTTCCCAGGCAGATTGTTTATTTAATGAAAAAGAAGAGAGGTCCACTCTATTTGTTTGGAGTTACATAAATATTCTTTAAAAGGAGGATTTCCTCATTTATTCCACTTTAGCCTTCCTGTGCAGAGAGAGCTTTAAATACAGCTTTAATCACTATATGATGACAGCTTGAGTTAACACTTTTATAACAGTACCAAACATATTCAAGATGTTGTGAATAAGAAAGGAAGAATGGATTAATTCCTAATTTATCTCTCTGTATATTACAATATAAGATTATTGCATATCTTCACATTCAAAACCAGTTTATCATTATAAACCTAGTAATAAAAATAATGCATAGCGCTATGATAATAGCTAAGTCTGAATAGAAGGTTCAAAAAGGAGATGGATAAGGTATTGTTCTATACATTTAGTACCAATAGTTTTGTTTCTTTTTTTATCTCACATTCTTACTCAGGTAGAGTTTGCTCACCATGTTGTAACAGAAGTTGGAAAACTCTTTTAAAGGTACCATAATAGAAGGATGTTTTCAATCGGAAACAGTGTAGTTTTTATTTCTCTTTTCATCATCTTGTGAGTTGAGTTTCAAATTAAACATAGAATTCAGATAACACCATGAATAAACCTTAAAGCATTTCACATTTTGCAAATGTAATTATTTCTCAAATATGTAACCTGAATGGGCATATGGTAGGTACTACAGAGAGAAAAGGGTAACAATGATTAAAATATCATTAAAAATAATATTGTAGAATGTAATATTTAATATAACAAATGTTTACATATATAATTACACATAATATATACGTATATGTTTTACATGCATTACATATAACACATATAATATATATTTCATATCACATGTTACAAATAATCTTATATATGTATTTTAAATATACTTATATATTTATAAATATAAATACACTGTCAAGGGTTGGAATCACATCAGGGCTTTTTCATTTTATGTAGTGAATACTCATAGATCAGGTACAGACATTTTTTCTCAGAACATTTTTATACTATATTAAACATTATAGTATAAAAGTGGTGAAGTGAAGCCATCAAAATGAGTATGCCAGCTCTTTTATAATTACTTTTAAAAAGGCAAATATTAGTATATAATTTTATCCAAAGCATAATATCTATGGATGTAGATGACCTGTTTAAAGAGAAAAGAAAAATGTTCAAATCACATTGAAATAACAGAGAGAAATGTCAGGGTTTCAGTGTTATGTGAGGGAAACATCATGTTTCCTCCAAATAATGATAAGTTGCCAGGTATTTAATCATAGCTTCTTAAAATTGATACAGACTTTTAGATCTGTTGTGCATCATACATAATTTTCTTGTTTGGCGTTGCACTGGTTTTAAAAGTTCTGCAGTAAAGCACATTAGATTGCATTGTTTTCTTTTCATTTAGAATTTCAGACATTATTTCCAGAAAAGTCATAGTTTGAAGCACTTCAAAAATCTTTGAACTCAGAAAGGGAAAGGAAGTTGCTTTATGTCAAAACTCTTATAAAAGCAAACAAACATTTAATAAATGTTGGATAGACTTAAAGAGTTTTCTTTGTGTTCAACTCAAGCATACATTGAAAGCTTATTAAACTGTATTAACTTGTGTAATAAATGTTATAAAAGAATTAGAGTTCTGGAAGATTCTTGTTTCCTTTAGGCAGAACCACATTTGAAGCAAACTGAAGTGAGAGAAGGTATGATTGTGCAAAAGTGCTTAGAGTTTTATACACCCTCCCAACAACTCTTCCTATTAGCCTCACCTGTACTGCCAGGTCATTCACGCTTCCTTTTCATTTGTCTTCTTTTGTTACTGTAAGTTAAGCCAAGTAATTGCTGCCTCTGCTGTCCTTAGGTTGAAACAGCGTTAAATTAGTTCACCTCTATGTGTGCCAGATGTTCCTTTGGCCAAGGTGGCTGGTTCTCTCTGTTTCTGTAGGTGAAGAATTATGATTGCTTGAGCGTCTAGTCATTGTTCTTTTTTATCAAACCTTTCATCACCATGAAGATTTTCTTCTGCGCTTTTTATAGTCATCCATAGTTTTCAGAATTGAGGTCTAATTATCACTGATGTGATTGACTGCCATTCTTTCCTAGTTATAATTTTCTCAATACAATTTCTCTTCACAAGTCCTCTTAGGATACTTCTGAGCTATTTCCACCTATTAGTTTAACAATTTTGTAACTTCTTTCTTTGTATTTCCTAATGTAGAAATGTAGGTGGATTGAAACCCACATTTCCATGGAATAAAACTAAGAGTGAATTTAAAGAGAAGGCTGAGCTTTTCTACTGTCAGAGTAGAAAATACACTACTGAGCTTTTCTACTGTCAGAGTATATAGAAGATAGTCTCTTCTTTATTTTGCAAATATGAGAACTGGATCACAGGACATTCATTACTTTATTAAACCTCTGCTTAGCAAAATCTTTACAACTTACTGCTATTAACAATTAGAGTACTGGTAATATTGAGTGATGTAATTATTGCTATAGAGGTGATTTCAGAGCCTGCTTAACACAGAAATCTAAATCTCAGATTTAACTTATTGCATTGCAAGACTAGGCAGGGAATTTTGCTTAGATTTCCTGCTCGCAGTTAGTCTTGAGTGGTGTCCAATAATTCTAAGCCATAGACACTGGGTTTAAGTCACTGTGGGAATTCCTCATTGATTGGTTCCACTGAACTGGTAAAATACAGTTATTCACATCTCAGATGATACACTTTGCAGTTAGCCTATAGTGCAAAATCCCACATATTAAAAATTACTGAGAATATTTTAAATAGTCCATGAACTACACTAGAAATTGTCCAATGTATAAAACCACCAAATAGTAATACAAACCCTAAATCAGAAATGCTCTGAAAACTGAAACTTGAGTGCTGACCTGATGCTACTGATTGTCCATATGGGTGGCTAAGATAGGGACACCTTTGCTTTCTGATGGTTTAGCGTGCACAAACTTTGTTTTATGCAAAAAATTATTAAAATATTTTGTAAAATTACCTTCAGGCTATATGTATAAAGTGCATATAAAACTAAATGAATTTTATGTTTAGACTTCAGTCTCATTCCCAAGATATTTCATTATGTATAAGCAAATACTTAAAAATTCAAAAATACATGAAATCTGAAACTTGGTCCCAGGCATTTTGGATAAAGATACTCAACTTGTAGTATACATATAATAAAATATAAAAACTACTAAACTAGACAGAATATGAAAACTCAAGGAAGATGTATAATGTCTATGTTTGTTTAAACCAGTCTTCTTTTAACATAAGCATCAAATTCCTAGCAGTGACATATATACCTACTATGTTGTACCCATAAAAATTAAAAATTAAAAAAAAAAATCCAAGCAGTGAACTGAAGATGAATGGAAGACTCTAAAAAAAGGATCTGATTCCTGGTACATTTTACTTCATTCTGTTCTCACAGTAAGCCTTATTCATGCCAATCATGTTTTGAAGACTACAAGAGATAGTAAAGTCACATCTGTGCACAGAGATGAGATACTGGTCAGGTTCTAAACTCAGGGACTTGACTAACTGGGTAATGTTGCAACCCCACTGTGATTCTCCTTTTTACCTACATATGTTTTAATGTATAACACCTATATGGATTACTGTATCCTTTCCTTTGGTTGTCATTTTTTTTTTTTTTTTTTTTTTTTTTTGTATTTGTATTAGCTCTCCTACAGGGTCTAGGTCTTATATAAATTTTCACTTCATTTTTAAAAAGCACTAAATAAATGCTGTTGAATAGCTAAATTAATTTCTGACCTGAACCTTCCTGACTTATTATTCTATATTCTAGTCCACGTCCACTCATGTAGACTGGTGCACTTTTGCTTCTTTTCGTCACTTCTATGTTTTACCATAATCTGACATGCAGCTTCCAACTTCTTTCCCCCACTTCCCACCTTATCTTTCTCACCTTCTTTCTTCTTTCCCCTCTCTATATTTTCCTTTCAGCCAGCTCCATTCCAGCTCATTTGAACACAGGTTTAAAATAAAAGTTAGTGTTTTTATAAACATTTTAACAGTTCATAAAAATTTTAGCATTACAGAAAGCACAAAGAAGAAAGCAACAATAAGCTTGCCACCCATTGTTACCATCATTCCACCTGGAACAGTCTGTCTTAGATAGATGTCTGAATAGACAATTATAATAAAAGCAGCAGCAGCCAAAACTTGCTGGGAACTGTGAAGAATGCTTTCAGTATATTTATTAAATTCTTCCTGTGAGATCATGATTATTTTCATTTTCATTTTACAGGTGAAGAAATGGAGACTCCTAGAAGCTAAGCAACTTACCTAAGGTTACATAACCAGTAAATGCTGAATGAGTAAACAAGTGTCTTTAGAACTGGTGAGGGAAGCTAGAGAAGATGGAATGATATTACTATTCATTTTCATTAACAGGCATTTTTTTTTTTTTTTTTTTTTTTGAGACGGAGTCTTGCTTTGTCACTCAGGCTAGAGTGCAGTGGCACGATCTCGGCTCAATGCAGCCTCCACCTTCCAGGTTCAAGCGATTCTCCTGCTTCAGCCTCCCGAGTAGCTGGAACTACAGGCATGCGCCACCATGCCCAGCTAATTTTTGTATTTTTAGTAGAGATGGGGTTTTACCATACTGGCCAGCTGGTCTTGAACTCCTGGCCTTGTGTTCTGCCCGCCTCAGCCTCCCAAAGTGCTAGAATTACAGCCGTGAGCCACTGCGCCCAGCCAATTAACAGGCAAATTTTTTTAGAACAGTTTTAGATTCACGGCAAAATTGAACAAATAATATAGCAAGTTCCTATGTGTGGTCCCTTCCGTGCCCCACATCCCTCCCTCCCCTGCCATCACATCCTACACTGCAGTGATACATCTGTTACAATCCATGAACCAACAGTGACACGCTGTTATCACCCAAAGTCCATAGTTTACATTAGGGTTCACTCTGTGGTACAGTCCATAAGTTTTGACAGATGTGTGATGACAGATATTCATCCTTACAGTAACATACAGAATAGTTTCACTTCCCTAAAAGTGACCTGTGCACTACCTTCCTATTTGTCTGTCTCTCTCTTTTTCCCACACCCTGGCAACTGTGTATTCTTTTATTGCCTCCATGGTTTTGCCTTTTCCAGAATGCATAAACGTGGAATCAGATGATGTGTAGCCTTTCCAAACTGTCTGTTTTCACTTAATAATATGCTTTTCATATTCTTCCATGTCTATTCATGGCTTGATAAATGATATTACTTTTGAGTCAGAAAATTTTAAGAAGCACTTAAAAGCAATATTTTTTGTTTCATCCTGAAAAGAGAAAAAAATATGCTTTTTGAATAAAAATTTTATTTATTTTTTGAACGTTCCCTGCTTCCCACATAGAATGTGGTCAGGAGCATCTGAAAACTATTACAGATCACTTAATGTGGAATTTAAATAACATAAAAGGTAATGAAAACAAGATTATCAATTCTGATCTGTGTTCGTTAGGAAGCATACACTATTAACTAGTATGTAGATAGTTTTTACTGTTGCTCAACCCTTGTGAGCTACAAATGAGAACCAGCTGTGTCTTACAGAATTGAATCGAGTGAAACTTAACATTATGGTGCCCAAAGAAAAGAGAAAGGTTTAAATGTAATTTTTGTCTAAATTTATCCAATTTTACAGATGTTCAAAATAGTCTTTCATTTGAATGTAATTAAAATGAAGGTAGACCTTGATGTGGTATAAAACTTCAGCAAAGTTTCAGGATACAAAACCAATGTACAAACATTGCTAGTATTCCTGCGCACCAACACCACCAAGCTGAGAGCCAAATGAAGAATGAAATCTCATTCACAATAGCCACAAAAAGAATAAAATACCTAGGAACACAGCTAACCAAGGAGGCAAAAGACCTCTGCGATGAATATAAAACATTGTTCAATGAAATCAATGATGACACAAACAAATGGAAAAACATTCCAGACTCATGGGTAGGAAGAACCAATATTATCAAAATGGCCATACTGCCCCAAACAGCACTGCTTCAGTGCTATTCCTATCAAACTACCAATGACATTCTTCATGAAATTAGAAAAAACGATTTTTAAATTCATATGGAACCAAAAAAGAGCTCAGATAGTCAAGACAATTCTAAGCAAACACTGGAGGCATCATGTTACCTGACTTCAAACTGTTCTACAAGGCTACAGTAATGAAAACAGCACGGTACTGGTGCAAAAACAGACACATAGACCAATGGAACAGAGGAGAGAACCCAGAAATAATGCAATATACCTACAACCATTTGATCTTTCACAAAATCCACAAAACAAGCAATAGGGCAAGGATTCTCTATTCAATAAATTGTGCTGGGATAACTGGCTTCCCATATGCAGAAGACTGAAACTGGACACCTTCCTTACACCAAATACAAAAATTAAGATGGATTAAAAACTAAAACCAAAGACTAACATCAAAAACTGTAACAACCCTGGAAGATAATCTAGAAAATACTATTCTGGACATAGGACCTGGCAAAGACTTTCTAACAAAGACACAAAAACCAGTTGCAACAAAAACAAAAATTGGCAAATGGGACCTAATTAAACTAAAGAGCCTCTGCACAACAAAATAAACTATCAAAAAGTAAACAATCTACAGAATGGAAGAAAATATCTTCAAACTATGCATCTGACAAAGACCTAATATCCAGAATCTATAAGGAACTTAAATTTACAAGCAAAAAACACCACCATTAAAAAGTGGGCAAAGGACATGAACAGACACTTTTCAAAAGAAGACATTCATGCAGCCAAGAAGCATATAATAAAATGCTCAACACCCTTATCATTAGATAAATGCAAGTCAAAACTGCAGTGAGATACCATCTCACACCAATCAGAATTGCTATTATTAAAAAGTGAAAAAGTAACATATGTTGGTGAGGTTGTGGAAAAAAGAGAATGCTTATACACTGCTGGTGGAAATATAAACTAGTTCAGTTATTGTGAAAAGCAGTTTGGTAGTTTCTAAAAGAACTTAAAACAGAAGTACCATATGAGTCAGTAATCTCATTATTGGGTATACACCCGAAGAAATATAAGTTGTTTTACCACAAAGGCACATGCACACGTATGTTCATTGCAGCACTATTCACAATAGCAAAGATATGCAACAACCTAAATGCCCATCAAAGATAGACTGGATAAAAAATATTGTACATACACCACAGAATACCATGTAACCATAAAGAAAATGAGATCATGTGCTTTTCAGCAACATGGATGGAGCTGGAGGCCATTGTCCTAAGCAAACTAATGCAGGAACAGAAAACCAAATACCTCATATTCTCACTTGTAAGTGGAAGCTAAACATTGAGTACACATGGACACTAAGAAGGGAACAACAGACATAGGGATTTACTTGAAGGTGCACGGTGGGAGGAGAGTGAAGGTGAAAAACTACCTGTCAGGTACCATGTTTATTACCTGGGTGACAAAATAATTTGTACACTAGACCACCGTGACACACAATTTACCTATGTAGCAAACATGTACATATACCCCTGAACCAAAAATAAAAGTTTAAGAAATAAAATACAAGGTATAGAATAGGGTAGTCATTGGAAGTTCATGATTAAATAAATATAACTCTGGTGGGAGGATCACGATGGAAAATAATTTTATTTTTTTTCTGTGCTTTAAATCTTATGTCCTATGGTTTGTTAATAAAAATCGTGGACTCTCAAAAGTTTAAAGGAACTTAAAATGTCTTCAAAATTGAGAAACTATATATATTTTGTACTTTTTGACTATTTCTTCTTTCAGCTGGTTGCTTTGGCATAGATATTAACTCTGGTATTTATCTAAGAAGAGCTGTTATTATTGATTCCATATCATAGATATTTTTTCAACCTTACTCTAATCTTAGGAGGAAAGTTAACCAGTTAGGAACTTGATACAGATCACCACAAGAAAACTGGGTGGATGATCACTGTCATCAGTGAAAATTTATTTTGTGTGCATATGTAAATGTTTCCTGTTTACAATGGCTTGACTTCATGGTGGTTCAAAAGTGATATACATTCAGTAGAAACCATACTTTGAATTTCAAATGTTGATCTTTTCCTGGAATAGGAATATGAGGTCTGATACTCTCTAGATGCTGGGCAGCAGCAGGAAGTGGTAGCAGTCATGAGGTTAAACAACCACTATTGTACTCCATGGTGTACTACATTCAATACATTACATGAGATATTCAACACTTTGTTATAAGATAGGTTTGCATTCTATGAATTTGCTGTAGGCTAATGTAAGTGTTCTAATCATGTTTAAGGTAGGCTAGGCTAAGCTAAGGGTACCACAGGTTATTTGTATTAAATGTATTTCTGACTTATAATATTTTCAACTTAATGATGGATTTATAAGAAGGTAAGTTGAAGAGCATCTGTATATATCAATCAATAAAGAATGGGCTTCCAATTCATTTTAAAAATTGCTTTAGAAATAAATTGAAATTTACTTAAGAGAGATTTGGTTTATGTTAAACATTAGTTTTGTTTTACACTTATTATTTATCTGGATTTATTAATTTCCCAATGTCTTCTCTAAGGCAAAATTTAATTAGAATTGAAATCAGATACGTTAGACACATTGGAGTTTATATAAAATCAAGAAAATTTTCAAAGTATAATATTAACAGTAATCATTCTAATCATAATTATTCAAAAGACCTGGTTCAATACAGCATTGCGTTTCTTCTACAGAAAATGAGGTAGAAAGATTAAATGCACTAAAAATAAACTCAACTTCTCTACAGTATTTTCTTTTCACTAAATGTAATATTTATATTTCAAGAATAAACATTGGTAGGGAATCTACTGAAATCAGATAACAGTATTCTATGAATCTAGTGATTAGAAAGGAATTCAACTAACTGGTAAAGGGCATACATTTACATATTTTCCAGGCTACCACCACCCTTTTTAAACAGCCCTGACTCATCTTTGGCAATTGTGCTCTATGGGAAATTAATATAATACTTTGTTTTATAATTTTAACTTTGGAAAAACAAAGCCTCAAATAAATGACTAAGTTTGCTTTTATTCCCATTAAATGTTAAACTTAAAAGTTCAAATGTAAGGCTGGGTGTGGTGGCTCACACCTGTAATGCCAGCACTTTGGGAGGCTGAGACAGGTGGATTGCTTAAGCTCAGGAGTTTGAGACCACCCTGGCTAACATGGTGAAACATTGTTGCTACAAAAAATTTAAAAAAATTAGCTTGGTAGGGAGGCACATGCCTGTGGTCTCAGCTCATTAGGAGGTTGAGGTAAGAGGATCACTTGAGCCCTGGAGGTCCAGGCTGCAGTGAGCTGAGATCATGCCGCTGCACTCCAGCCTGGGTGACAGAGCAAGACCCTGTCTCAAAAGAAAAAACAAAAATTCAAACTTAAAAGTGTGAATGCATCCACTGTTAGAGAAATATAATTGGAAACTAAATCTTTCCCCAACCCAGAACACTTCTCAACAAAGATAGTAGAGGAATAAACCAGTTTCATTATTTAAAAAAGCATTAAACCAGGATGTGATGCTAATCACATTGAAAAGACAGAAAGGAATTTCACCCCTTATAGGTCCAAGCAGATAGACTTATTACATACATGCACTCAAGACAGACAGTCATTAGTCCTCAAGTAAGAGGCTTTGCAATATCTTTTGTCACATTAGTTTATCTTAATTTTATCGTGATAATTGGGGAGACTCCCTGTGACTGTATCAAGAGGAGTAACAAACTTCTCATTGCAAATTGGAACAAGATGGCCACAGATGTTAAGCTCTTTCTCTCCCACACTAACTGAAATGTAGGGTCACTATCTCTCTTCGTGTTTACCTTTCAAAAAGATGTCTACCTGATGAAGTCTCCCTAAAAGACCCAAGAGAACAGAATTCACAAGCTTCTGGATGGCTGAGCATGGAGAAGGTCCTGGAGGGTTGACCACCAGGGGAGGACGTGGAAGCTCCACCCCCCTTCCCCCATACCTTGCCCTATGTACCTGTATCCTTTGTAATATTCTTTATGATAAACTGGTAAACAATTTTTTTTTAAAAAAGGCTTACAGGTACTTGAGGAAACATTCTTGAATTGTGAGACTGGCGGAGGTTTATTTCGCCATTATCAAGATCTATATACATTTGAAAAGGACAGAGAAAGAAATTTTGAAATAAAAGGAAGCAGGGGAGAAGTCTCTTGCCTGGTAAAATGATAATTCTTATTTTTAATCTGTATTTGCCCCTACATCACCCACAGGAATATAGAAGTAGGATTATTTTATTATGACTTTTCTCTCTCCCCAGCCTTTCAAAAATGATCTGGAGAGCTTTCTTTGGGTGCTACCTATTTGTTTAATGGCTTTATTGAAATGTAATTGACATCCAGTACACTGCCCATATTTAAAGTGTACAATTTGATATTTTGACCTATGCTTACACCTGTGAACCGAGAGAGAAGAGGGATGAGACTAGGCCCCCAACACTTACTAATGCATTTTTCCCCCACATTTGATGATACAGGCTGAATGGTGTTCCCGCCCAAGTCTCATATTGAACTGTGATCCCCAGTGTTGGAGGTGGGGCCTGGTGGGAGGTGATTGGGTCATGGGGGCAGAATTCTCATGAATGGTTTGTTTAACTTGCTCTATAATGTTATATAATAATATAACATCTATAATGCAGGTCGGTCTATTTTACCACAGATAGTGAGGATTGTACAGAGATCATTGACAAGCTAAACAACAATCGAGTCAAGGATAGAATTGGTAAAATCCAGCCTTCTCAATTCCAAGACATATTTTTCTTCTCCCTTTTATGTTTCACAGTTCATTTCTACTGTTTCAAAGAAAACCGTTCTTTCTAATTAAATATTTATTCCTTAATAAACATCCTCTCCTCTTGGTACTGTCCTTGAGATAGTGTGTGAGTTCTGGTGAGATCTGGTCATTTAAAAGTGTGTGGCACCTCCCCTCTCACTCTCTTGCTCCTGCTTTTTCCATGTGAAGTGCCTGACACGGTTTCATCTTCCACCACGAATAAAAGTTCCCTGAAGTCTCACCAGAAGATGAGTCATGTTGGCACCTACTTATACAGCCTGCAGATCCAATTAAACTTCTTTTCCTCAGAAATTCCACAGTATCAGGTCTTTCTTTATAGCAATGTGAGAATAGACTAATCTGCATGCCACACTATCATGTTCTTTATTAAACAGTTATGGTGGTTTTCTATTACATTATATCTCGTAATTGACTCTCTTTTAATTAATTCATTTGCTTTTCCTTCTTAGATTTTCTAGTGTACAGGGCAACATACACTCTGCCATTGAACTTACTTTCTACCTTTTTCACAACCTAAGTGAGTGTTGGGGGGTGAGGGGTGAGCTTCTTTTTATTATTTTTTTTTTGATCGATCTTGCTTGATCACCCAGGCTGGAGTGCATTGGCATGATCTTGGCTCACTGCAGCCTCTGCCTCTTGGGTTCAAGTGATTCTCCTGCCTCAGTTTCTGGAGTAGCTGGGATTACAGGTGCCTGCCACCACGCCCAGCTAATATGTTTTGTATTTTTAGTAGGGACAGGGTTTCACCCTGTTGGCGAGGCTGATCTCAAACTCCTGACCTCAGGGGATCTGCCCCCCTTGACCTCCCAAAGTGCTGGGATTACAGGAATGAGCCATCGCATCGGACCTGTGGGCTTCTCAATGGTTTCCTGAATTCCTTTGTGTCTCTTTAAAAGAAACCTTGCCCCATCCGCCAACATTTTGTTAAACATCTACAATGCAGTTCAGTCTGTTTTACCGCAGACAGTGAGGATTGTACAGAGATCGCTGACAAGGTAGACAATTGAGTCAAGGTTAGACATGGTAAAATCCAGCGTTGGTCAATTCCAAGTCATATTTACCTTCTCCCTTTTATGATTCAAAGTTCATTTCTATTGTTTCAAATCAAACCGTTCTTTCTAATTAAATATTTATTCCTTAATAAACATCCTCTCCCTTTCTATTTCAGTTATTGATTATCTGTCCTTCTCTAACTTTGGACTTTTATTTATTTATTTTTGCTGAGCAGGTTCTTCATTGAATTTAAAAGAACTCTTTCCCCACCATATCAGCATTGCTTATATCCCTTGAAGGTGAAAGGATATTTCTGATCTGACCTAATTCTTCTCTTTATTCAGGTACTTTTTTTAAAAAAATTATTTATTTATTTGTTTTTTGAGACAGAGTCTTGATCTGTCACCCAGGATGGAGTGCAATGGCAGGATCGATCTTGCCTCAATGCAACCTCTGCCTCCAATTCAAGTGATTCTCTTGCCTCAGCCTCCCGAGTAGCTGGGATTAAGCTGGCATTACAGGCATGTGCCACCATGCCTGGCTACTTTTTATATTTTTAGTAGAGACGGGGTTTCACTATTTTGGCCAGGCTGGTCTCGAACTCTTGACCTCAGGTGATCCACACATGTTGGCCTCCCAAAGGGCTGGAATTACAGGCGTGAGCCACTGTGCCTGGCCTACTTAGGTACTTTCAAATACAATGCTTCATAAAGTCTCCATGAGATCTTAGAACTTCTTTTCCTGGGCTAAACAGTGGAGGTAAATTTACCAAATCCATCTTCCTTGCAAGCATATTGCCTGCCCTCATTAACCTTCTCAACATTCTTGATTCTAGTCTTTTGAATGGTTGTATCTTCATACCCAGGATAGCATATGCTATCCACTATCTTTTTTTCTCAAATACAAAAATCTGGATTTACTTTTGGAACTCACTGAAGTATCACTGAACCAAATCCTGATTATTGAAATGTTTTATTACATTTTACTAAGTTGCATATTTATTTATATTTAAGATGTAGTTTACAAAAATTACTCTCTACTTGGCAAAATTCCAATTTTTGATCCAAATTTTCTGATATAGCTGGTGGAATTATTTGGATTCAAAGAACGGTTCTGCTTGTGTTGTAAACAGTTGTTGTGAGATTGAAGAATATGGAGATGTGTATTAACGTAATGAGTGATTAAATGCTTCTTTTTCCCCCCTCAGTATTTTGGATAGAAGTCGAGCTAGGTTGACTAGTTTAGTGTGGGTTCATACTCAGAGCCATAGGATACTTGTTGAAACTTTCATCAAAGTGAGACTAAAATACAAAATCAAATATATTTCTATCTGAGACTAATACAATCATTATAAGTAATAAATAATCTTTTTTTCTCTTGATTACCTGCTTCCAAATATTACTTTAAACTTTTCCACATTACGTTTAAGCAGTCATATTGTTGTGGTGACTCCATCTAAAAATAGTAATATTATGTTTCAGATGCTTTTGAAGTATACAAAATAGTTTAGAATCAATTGCTTAAAAAATAAACAAATTATGACAATTTTCTACTGTGACTCCAAAAGTCATTTTAAATGAACCAGGATTTTATGAATTATAACAAGATATTTATACATTTAGTGTAGTAATATACATATATAAATATGTGGGAAACATACTATTTATTTATCTACAGACTCATATTTGGAGCAAATGTTGCTTCCTGGACACATTAGATTCCAAACAACTGATAAGCGTATGGAGAGCAAATGAAACAACAACAGGGTGTGATCAGGGAAAAAAGAGTGGTGTTCACAACACGAAGTAGGTCAAAGGGAGGTAGAGATAGTCAAATTCCTCTGTAATAAGAGATGCCGGCTTTTGTTCAGAAATCCACACACCCGGCATTCCTAAAATTAAGAATGCAATGGACATTCCAGATCAAAGGAAATGCTCTGGCAGTTAATGTGTAGCTATGCATTCTAACTTGTGTTTGTGGATTCCCTGGATGGAAACAGACATTGTAGCACTTTTGCAGATACATTATAAATTTGATCAGAGTTTATGTTTTCTCTTCTGGTGGAATTTTTACTAGAGTTAGCCCACGGCTAACTGAACTGACCACAGACAACACTATGCTGCATAGCACTGAAGGACATATAGCACAATTAGTAGATTTGTGGCACCTCCATGTAAAATCCAAGGAACTCTAGAAATGCAGCCAAGTCAAACAACCTGAGTTGTGAATGCTACGTGAAAATAATTCCTCAGACCATTGAATGCTACTTGGCATTGAATAGCAACGATTTGCTTTACATTGGCTTTATGTTTTACAAGATCAAACTCCTTTTTTAAAGAATTTTTTTTTTCAAATATACTTTGAAGAACAATAAACAATATTTTTAAATTCACTGAGGAAATGTTGGAATAGCTCTTGTGCCAAACTATTCAAGGCAAAGGGTATAAGCTTTTTTCTGCTTTAGACTGTTTCATGCTTTGATCTCAATTATTTTTTCTCTCTTAGGCATTTAGCTGAAAAAAGATTTAATTACCCCACAATAAATAATGTCCCTATCTCCCTGAAGTTTTCAGATACTATTACTTTTCAATTTATTTCTCTTAAGAAAGATATATGCTGATTTACACATGATACGGTGCATTTAAAACAAGATGATGAGGGATAGTTTAAAGTGGTGGAGATTGGGATAATCTTCCCAAATTCTGTCTTCCCTCCACCCCTAGTCTATTCTAATTATATAGTTTGGATGTTTTGTCCTCTCCAAATCTCATGTCGAAATATGATCCCCAATGTCAGAGGTGGGGCCCAGTGGGAGGTGCTTGACTCATGGGGGTGATTGCTCATGAATGGCTTGGTGCTGTATTCTTGGTAATAAATGGGTTTTCATTCTGTGAATTCACAGGAGATCTGGTTGTTGAAAAGAGGCTGGCATCTCCTCTCTCTCTCTCTCTCTCTCTCTCATTTCCTCTCCAGCCATGTGATGCACCTATGCCCCTTTTGCCTTCTGCTATGATTGTGAGATTCCTGAGGTTTCACCAGAAGCCTGACAGGTACAGGTGCCATACAGTACAGTAAGATGAATAAATCTGTTTTCTTTAAACATTACCCAGCATCAGGTATTTCCTTATTGTAATATAAAAACAAACTAACACATCTAGCATACATTTGAAGAACTATTATTTGGCTTGGCTGTGTCCCCACCCAATCGTATCTTGAATTGCAGCTTCAATAATCCCCATGGGTCATGGGAGGGACCCGGTGGGAGGTAATTGAATCATGGGGGGCAGGTTTTCCCATGCTGGTTTTGTGATAGTGAATAAGTCCTACAAGATCTGATGGTTTTATAAAGGGCTGTTCCCCTGCACACACTCTCTTGCCTGCCACCATGTAAGATGTGCCTTTACTCCTCCTTCACCTTCTGCCACGATTGTGAGGTCTCCCCAGCCATGTGGAACTGTGAGTCCATTAAACTTCTTTTTCTTTATAAATTACCCAGTCTCCAGTATTTCCTCATAGAAGTATGAAAATAGACTAATACAACTCAAATATTAGATATACATTTTATCAATAATATAGCATAGGGAACACACCTGCAAAATATTTAATTTAAAATCTAGAAAAAAGTTTTGTTTAATCAAGGTGAACAGGTATAATGCTGTGCAGTAGTCTTTAAGGAAAAGGAAATAGGTAAGATTATGTTTAAAAGCTTTTTAAAAATAAGAAATGCTATATAAATTTTGAGAACCACTAGGGCTTTCTCTTTTAAATATTAAATTAACCTCATTTAGTCAATGTGACATATGGGAGCAATTTAAAACTGAAGAATCATAAAGTATAATCTCTTGCCCTAATATTCTCTCCACCCAAGTCCTTCCTCAGAGGAACATATTGTCAAATCTTTTAGCTATTTTTAAGACATTTCCTTTTGTATTCATACATGTTATGCTACTACTATTATTACTTGATTTATCATGTGTGTGTGTGTGTTTGTGTGTGTGTGTGCGTGTGTGTAGAGAGAGAGACTCCATCTTGTGATATTAACAATTTAGACCTGTTATATAGACCTTCATGTTAGTTTTCCATTCTCATACAACATTTAGTATGTTCTGGAGTTAATAATTACTCACTTCATCTGGTGTTTAGTTGTCAACATACCAATCTCTAATATTTTCTTAAATGTTTCTATATCAATCTCTATTATTTTCTTTAATGTTCCTTCTGATGTGTCAAATACTTATCAATAAATATACTGAAAGTTCAAACACATTGAATTATCTGTTAGTTACATTTCCTCCCCCAACCCCCAACGAGAGTTCCTCCTTCCAAAGCCTTCTGCTGCCCAGTTCAAAACAGAATTACTTGTTTCTAGGAGAGAAAATAATTCTTAAACCAGGCATGCAATCTCTATCTGCAAAGGAAAATGTTAAAAAATTGGACTGGAATAAAACCAAAAATTATTTATCAAAAGGTATCATCATGGGCTTAGACAGATAAGAGACATATTGGGAGAAAATATTTGTAGCTTATTGATTTGACAAAGAATAGAAATAAAGAATATTGAAAGAACTTCTAAAAATAAATAAGCAAAAGTTAACACCTCTAACAAGAAAACAGACAAAGACTTGAACAGGAAGATCACAAAAGAAGACATCTAAATTATCAAAATACTTATGGAAAGATGTTCAACCTATTAATCATCAGGGAAATGCAGATGAAAACCACAGTGAGCAACACCACTGCAAATGTACCAGAATGGAGCTGCCAAATTTAGCAAAGAAAAATATAGAACTCCTAAATATATTTGAATTTTAGACATAAAGTGAATAATTTTTAGCATAAGTATATCCCAAAAATTTCTCATGTAAGTAGGCAGCCTGTATTTTACATCTGGTAATGCTAGCCAGAAAGTATGAGATTGAAATAATGAGCAACACCAAGTATCAGTGGCAATGTAGAACACCTAGAACTTTCAAAGACTGCTGAGTGGGGTGGCAATTGGTACAATGCCATTTTGCAGAACTATTTGGTAGTACTGCTTAAAGTGGAACATAGTAAATCTTAGAACTCAGCAATTCCTCTCTAAAGGTGTACTAAAAGTCAAATAGAAGGATGCATACTACAGCACTCTATGTATTAAAAGTCTTTAAAAAGATGTTCATGTTAAAAAGTTCATTAATAATGTAATAAATAAATAAATGTGGTGTAATCATATGATAGAAGATCAAATAGCAATAAGGAAAACTGTGTCTATACTCAATAGATTCATGTCACCCTGAAACATAAGGTTGACTGAAAAAAGGCAGACACAAAATAGTACATTTCATATGGTTTCATTTGCATAAAGTTTAAAGATAATCAATCCACAGTGTTAGAAATCAAGAAAGTGATTACCATGAGGAAAATAGTAATTGAGAGGAGGCATAGTGAGAGTTTTGATAATGTTTCATTTCTTGACTTCGATATTGGTTGCATGGATGTATTTGTTTTGGAAAATCATCATGCTGTACAGCTTTTTTGTTTGTGCATATTTTGTGTATATTATACATCAATAAAAAGTTTGTTTAAACAATTATTAACAAACAGTACTTTGTTTTTAGTTATATGATATTATTTGTGATTCACATGACAATTGATTTTGACTGGTGAGTCATGATGACACATTTGAGGACAACTGCTGTAAAGAGCTCCTATGCCTATGCTCAGGAGCAGAGCATCTTGACATTCTTCCTGTCGCAACTGGGGACGAGCAAACAAAAATTACCGTTCTGGGAAAATACACTAAGATGCATGTGTCAGCTTTGCGGAGAACAACTGTTCACAGGCTCAGGGCATTTTACTCAAGTCTTTTCTCTCTTACTCACTGTTAAACATTGCCTCTCTGGTAGACTATCTCTAATATGTGTTGTTTGTCCATCTTCCTAGCAGTTGGCTGGGATTTGGCTTTGCTTTAAAAATTAAATGTTTCCTCTTCGTATGCCATTAGCTTCATGCTTCATATTTTCTAACACTTAGGATTATCTGGACCAATAATACCCCATGCCTTGCCTGGATCCTGTGGCTTTGGATTGTGTTTTGTCTAGGATGCAGATAAAACTTAAAGCATTATATTATAAAGAAGTGACATTTCTGTCTAGCTATATGGCTGAGGGGTTCCTTTATCTCAGAACAGGAAAGTGAGAAGTTACCCTTGAGATAAGAAGTTACCCTTGAGATTCATCTATATTTATCATTATCACAAACAATGATAATGATTACATAACTCAAAGTGTCATTGTTCCTGATACAGGGGCTTGGCCTCTTGTCTGGTTGAAGACAAATTCCTGGTCTCCTGTGGGTTCTTCTTAAAATCCCCTAGACTTTACTACTACTTTTAAACTTAGAAATAGACCCCTAATGTTTTATGCTCTCCATGACTCTTTCCTGATATTCTGTAAACTTGAGTACAACTCCTCTGGACCACATACATATTCTTTCGTGTGGTAGAAAGAATGCTTTGGAGTCAGACAGACTTAGCTTTGTACCCGGGCTGCGCCACTTACTGGCTGTGTGAACCTAAGCATGTTATTCTCTGAGCCTCCATTAACTCTGAAACCAAAGATGATATTGTCATCTAGAGCCTAGAATTATGGTTAGATTATATACAGTGTGAGACACTTACCACTTTTCTTAGAGTACAAGAAAATTTCAAAATATACTAGTTTCTTCCTTTCTCTTCCATCCCTGCCATGACTTTCACAGTTTACCATGTCCTTCCTAAATTAGTTGATCAAAGATCCAGAAGTGCATCAATTGTGCATTCATAACATCACCACCATGTACATATCTGTTTGAACATTTATTTCCTAGAGGAATATCAGAATGATAATCTTTGAATATCTTCATTGAATCCCATGCAGGAAACATAAGCAAACTGCAGTTGACTAATATGATGAGAAATATTACAGACAGTTAGATCATGTGGCTGATGAGGACACTGAGTGGTGCAGGAAGGAGGAGGAGAGGTCAAGTGAGTGCAAACCCATCCCTCAGGAGGGTAGTGTTAAGTATAATCAGCAACTCCCTTTTTAGCTCTTCTTAGGAACTTCGTAACTATAGTTTCATTTTCCCCAAAAACTCTCCTCTTACTCCCTCTCTATGACAGAACAAACAGAAAAATTATAGATAAGTAATCAGTTTTATTTGTTGACTGAGTGAAATAAATGAATGCAATAATGAGCAGCACCATGTATAAAGAGTATGAATTTTGGTTCAAGACAGCACAGTCCCTAATCCATGATCCACCACTTACTAGCCACGTAATGTTGGAAATTTAATTCAGTTATACTCTGAAAGACTCAGTTTCCTATCTGTCCAATGGAGATAATATCTGTCTCATAGGATTATGCTAAGAAGTAAGACAATGTTTGTATGGCCTTCAGTGCATTGCTTAATAATGTTTATGATTAATATTACTATCATTCTACAACTCCTGTTACTGCTACCTTATTTAAATGTCTCATCCAGACATTTCATATCTTATGGTCAACACAGTCCCATTCTTGCATATAAAGGGCTCAGAGGCCCCAGGCTTCAATTCCAGAAAGGACACTAGGTTGCTTTTCAGAGATACATGCTCCCTCCCTCTGCTGCTTCCAAGAGTCCAGGTTTGCTGCCCCTTTCCACTAAGAGAGTTGTTGGAATTGCAGCTTCTCTCCTTCTCAAGCTTCTGGGATCACATAAGTCTTCTCCTCTGGAAAAGTGGAAAAACATTCTCCTCTTTCATATTCAACATTTGTGCCCATGGCATAGTGGATTTTACTGAAATAATTTATAAACCTTTCAATCTATAGATGGAAATAATAAACACTGGCAGTTCTGTTCAGTTATCCAACATCAGATTCCCCTGGGCTATGAAAATCAGATGTCTACGTGCTTTATTTTTGTGTAAATAGATTGTAGTTTTTTCCTGAAACTTGTTTTTAATGGCTGAGCCTCATCTTCCATCACATTTATATAGGGTATATGTTTAATAACAACTGTGGTATTGTACACAAGTATTTTTAAAAACCAGAACACGTTTTCTCAAAATATATGCCTCCCCTGATGAAATCTTCTGTTGCATTTCACAAAAAAGTAAAAAATAAAAAAGGAGCCTTTGCAATAAAATCTGTCTCATTGTTTGTAGTGTAAACCTTTTTTCTCTTTTTATTTTTTCCCTTATTTGGAATGCTTTTGTTGTGTACAATGCTTGTGCAACCAGTTTATTGCATCAGCAGGATTTCAATAGGCACAAACATAAAGTAAATTTGTTCCTTCTCCCTAAATGCTCCCTTTGACTTAATCTGCCAAATTGTTCTTTTCTATCCATGGATATCCATGGATGAGGATTCCACAGCTTTGTCAGCTACTTTCTGGAATTAATGAGTAGTGTCAGTTTCCAGCATAGAAAGAGCAGCCTAGTAGAAAGTGATTCATATGTGATCAGATTTCTTTCTTTTTCTTTGTTTTATTTAAGACAGATCTTCCTCTGTTGCCCCGACTGAAGTGCAGTGGCATGATCACAGCTCACTACAACCTCCACCCGCCAGGCTCAAGTGATCCTCTTGTCTCAGCCACTCAAGCTGCTGGAACCACAGCCACTCACCACCATGCCTGACTAATATCTGATCAGATTTAAATCTCCCCTTCCCTAGCTCAGTCCTGCTTCTGGAAAATCTGCAGTAAGAAGTGGGTTTTGTTTTTGCTCTCTTTCTTCATCTTTTTCTTCCACTTCCCCTGTATTTACTATGCAACTTCTGACTAACGGTTGGGTGTGAGAGTAGAGATTGGTTAATGGGGAAGTGATTCAGGGTACAAAACTTCTTACATGACTAGCATAGTTATGATCTCCTACTGGAGTCCTCTGACATGGCAGATTCCAAATGCTGATACTTATCTCATAAGGCAATCTTGCGGGTTCTTTGAAGTTCCCCTGCTGGGAAGCCTCATGGGCAGTTCCTGAGGTAGGTCGTCTGTATCTCAGCTGCCCTCTTATGAGTCTGACCTCAGTCCTTGACTTCTGTTGGCCACCTACACTGACGTCATCTGTTGGGTCACTTGATTCTATATAGTACTCTCAGATATACTCTCCTTTTCAACATAACACAATCCTAGATCCTTTCTGCGGGCCCTCCTCTGGCCTATGGAAAACATGACTTGCAGCCATGGAAGGGCAGACCATGCTCATAGCACCCCCTTTGCGTTTTGCCACAGGTTGCTCTATAACCCTCTTGCTTCTAGACTTCTCAAGCATGCCTCGGGTAGCAGACACTGCATTTCTCAAATCCAGAGCTCACCAGACCATCCTCCGTTCATTCCTTTCACTTGGCTTGGAGATTTGGTACAAAGACCCAATCTTTTTTCCCCAGCTTTATTGAGGTCTGATTGACAACATTGTATAAATTTGTGGTGTACAATGTGAAGATTAGATAGATAGATTGATGATTAGGTAAATAGCTAGACAGATATATGGTAGTGAAATGATTACCACAATCAAGATACTTACATCTATCACCTCAGTTACTATTGTTTTTTTTAATACTGAGACAAAGACTCTCTCTCTTATACAAACTGTAGCCAGGCTTCTCTGAGCCCTCTTCTTAACTAGACTTCAACCTTGGCCTATTAAGACTTAAACAACACTCATATAGTTTCTAGAAGCTCAGATTCGCATCTGCAAAATAACCTTTGTCCCCCTGAAAGTGCCTGACTGAGAAAACTCAAGGCTGCTGAAAAAATGTATTATTCGTTCCAGCCAACATCTGAGAATAGGGCCTCTGTCTCTGAGTCTCTTGGGGAGAATAGACTCCTACCTTTGATAATGGTCAGTTAGTGGACACAGCTGGCCTAATGACATTTACACTAACTCTTTGTAATTTTTGACTTCCATGACTCTACTAAGCCCCCAGTTCCGTCTACTTACTCACTCACTCTCCCTTTAAGACACTTGTCCATCTCTGTACAAATTGGAGTTCAGTTCACTCTGGACCCTTTTTTCTACTGACATAGTTATTACCGATGAAAATCTGTCCTTACCATTTTCACTAGTGTCTAGGTTCATCTTTGACCTTGGGGCTGGGAGTAGGAAAGGAAGTCTCCAGGATGGTCTTTATCTCTTGACCTCGTGATCTGCCTGCCTTGGCCTTCTAAAGTGCTGGGATTACAGGCATGAGCCACTGCCCCCAGCTGAGGTAATTTTTTAAAAGGGGACAGCACTTTGGGAGGCTGAGGTGGGTGGATCACGAGGTCAAGCAATAGAGACCATCCTGGCCAATATGGTGAAAGCCCATCTCTACTAGAAATACAAAAACTAGCCGGGCATAGTGTGGCAGGCACCTGTAATCCCAGGTACTCAGGAGGCTGAGGCAGGAGAATTGCTTGAACCTGGGAGGCAGAGGTTGCAGTGAACTGAGATTGGGCCATTGCACTCCAGCCTGGTGACAGAGCGAGACTCCATCTCAAAAAAAAAAAAAAAAAAAAAAAAAAAAAAAAAAAAAAATCTCATTAGCAAGTTCCACATAGATGCTGGAACTTCTCTTTAGATTATATGGGTTTTTACTATCCTTTATTCTATGCAATGGATGCTCAACTGAGAGTAAGACAACAAAATGTGTTGTATATTTATAACAAAGTTGTACACCATGAATAACATAAGAGCTTATAAACAGTTTCTGATAGGTAGCACATTAACTAAAATTTATTTTTAAACTTAATATTATAAAAGGAATATTAAGCAAATTGTGGAGGTCTGAAAGTATTGTTGTTTGATATACCTCATAATAAGCTCATATTCAATTGATATCACATGATACTATCACATAATGTGATAGTAATGGTACATCAATTGAATATGAGGTATACTATTTTCTCTTCTTTAAAGTGTGAGGATCTTCATTTTCTATAAATTTTGCCATATGTATGCGGGTATCTTATTTTTTTATGATGGGATGAAAGTTATTAAGCCAAGGCTTCTATGCTAGCTGTATTTATCAATGATATGAAAACACTCATTTTTGAACAGTATAACATATTTCAAAAGCAATCTGTAATAACTTTAATACAGATATGATCATTAAAGTGGTAAATGTCTATTGTAGCAAACTGAAAAATACAAACATATATGAACAGATAGAAAACACCAATAATTGGCGAAAAATCATAGGTAACTTATTTTAAATTTTGATGTATATTTTCTAGTTTCTACATCCAGAGTGCATATTTTGTTTCTACTAATGAGATAATATTGTGTATTTGCAGTTTATCCTACTTTAAAATTTAGTATATATCAGAATTAATCAATAGTATTTGAGAACATGGCAAATACGTTTTAATGGCTGAATAAAAGTCTATCATGTAGTTATAACATCACATATTTTATTGTGTCTCTACTATTGCATATTTACATAGTGCCCAAGTTTTATTATAATAAATATATCAATACATTTCTTTATATATAAATCAATGTATAAAGCTCCTTTTATTAGAATGTAGATCTGCACTGACTGAATCAAAGATCAAAATTTGAACATCTTGCTCTTCTTGAAAAATATTTACAGTTTATTTTCTAGATTCTGTTAGTAATGTATGAGTGCCACTATCATCAGATGCTACTAGATTGAATATTGCTTTCTAAATATCAACGCTTTTACATGTAAAGATGGTATTTTATTATTTGCATTTTTGTTTTGCTGATAATCATGACTTTTAAGTGGGTTTCCATTTTCATGAATGTCTAAGCCAATTGAAATATTCAATCTGAATATGCCTGACTCAAAATCAGATATTTAATGAGAATATTTTCTAGTAGTGAAAAAGTAATTTCCTTTACACCATGATGGTGGACTGGTAACTCTGTGTCTGGAAATCTGGGCCAAAACCATGTCTACTATGAGTTATGTTCTAGAACTTTGTAGCCTTGACTTTTCATTTATTTTGTGTGTAGCAGGAAACCAAACTACTTTCTAAATGCAGTTCTGGCCCTATTGTCAGCCCAGCCTACATCAGTTCTATGTAAAGTCGACCCTTGCTTTTCTTGTGAGTGTCATCCTAATGGCCCTTTTCACCCTAGTGATGCAACACTCCTGCCTCCTCATAGCAGCAGCTGAATCCAGTTCGCAGCTTCCCCAACACTTGCTAAACTAGCTCCATCACATCTCATCTCACAGATTTTGGCACCAGCCAGCAGGCAGCCTGTCAGCCAAAGCTGGAGTGTCAAGCCCAAGGAGCCCTTCTCCAAGCTCCCATGTACCATCGTCAATTGACCTGCAAGCACTTCTAACTCTGAAGTCCGAACTTAACCTTCATGAGGTTGCTCCAAGTTTCTAGGTTTTAATAACATCAACCTCTTCTCTCTGTTTCCCCAGCCCCAGTTAGCTATTTCCTTTCATTGTTACTCATCATGGTCCCTTTCAATGCCCCTTTTATCCTTTTGTGACCTTGTTAATAAATATATATGTAGTTAAAAATTGTGTATATTATTTTCTCTTTAAATAACTGATGAGATTTCTCTCTCAACTGAACCCTGAGATACCCTTAGATAGAGGCAATAACCAAAACTATGGTTTTAGTTCCTTTATTGAAAAGTATAATGCCTGTTATGAAAAGGGCCAGACTTTTATTAATGTGCAGGAACTTTGAGTTACATTCAGGCTGCGTAGTTTGAGATATGTAAAGTATTATAGAACAACACCTTTTAAAGTTGAGTAGATGAAAACGACAAAACTAAAAAATTAGGGCGTTTCATAGGACAGAATATTTTTCATCCACTTTGAGATAAATTGTTAAAATTAGATGGCTTGTGGATGAAGAAACGGATGAAAATATAATTTTTCGGGAGAAATCTAAGGCAAAAGAATCATTCTCTGTGCTCACTAGTTCAGATAAATTCTATGCTCTGGAATGCCAGAAACCTAAGTGATTCTTATAGCTGGCAGTCATCAATTTAAGACACAATGACATTTCATTCACTTATAAAACTGACACCATTGGCTTTCTGATACAGTTTTCCAGGAGCAGTGTTGAATTTTCCCAGATGAAGTCTTACTCTTTCATATGACCCAATATACACTAATAATTTGTTGAAGAACAAACAGAAAAGAGTTATTTGATCAGGACCAGACTGAATGTGTAATTTTGCTATTTTAGCATTGTGCCCTATCTGATGCAACTATTTTAACATTAGCTCATAGAATTTTAGTACACTGAAGGACCAGATCAAATTTCTTGTATTGATTGATGTTTGCCATCCTAGGAAGGCATGTTTAGTCCCAGAAGAATGAGAGACAGGTTAAAATAACCTTTTAGGTTGACAGTTGACATAAGCCACTGCCCATTTAAGAAATAATAGAAAATAAAACATGTGGAAAGAAGTATTCCTAAGGGTACTGTTGCCCAGAAACTATGTAGTGACCAATCAGCCACAGAGGAATAGAACTCAAAAAGCTATACAAACCTGTTGAGGAGGAAACGTGAAAAGCAATTCTTTTTTTTTTTTTTTTTTTTTTTTTTTGAGACGGAGTCTCGCTCTGTCGCCTGGGCTGGAGTGCAGTGGCCGGATCTCAGCTCACTGCAAGCTCCGCCTCCCGGGTTTACGCCATTCTCCTGCCTCAGCCTCCCGAGTAGCTGGGACCACAGGCGCCCGCCACCTCGCCCGGCTAGTTTTTTGTATTTTTTAGTAGAGACGGGGTTTCACCGTGTTAGCCAGGATGGTCTCGATCTCCTGACCTCGTGATCCGCCCGTCTCGGCCTCCCAAAGTGCTGGGATTACAGGCTTGAGCCACCGCGCCCGGCCGTGAAAAGCAATTCTTTAAGTAAGAACAGGCATCTTTTATAAAATGTTTGATAAGAGAAAATAATATGTAAATGGTATAGAAACAGATTAAAAATGAACAAACACATTTATATTTGTAATGCGTTCTCATTTCTGAAAATCAGATGATTTGTGCTGTGGATGGTCCTCTGGCGAATTTGGTTTTGCTTTGCTGCTGTTGTTGGTTTGGAGGTAGGGGTAGAGCAGGACATGCAGAATGTGAATTTGCAGCTGTGAGTAGCCATTTTGTTTTTCATTTTTATATTTACATGCATGTTAAGAGTGAATATATGGTGTAAACTGTAAGATGACTCTATTTGTTCTTATACTTGAAATAAATTAGGTAATTTTCCACTTTTTTATTCCCAAGAACATAACTATAGTTAGAACTATTACTTCACAACTCCAGAGATGGAGAAACATGGAGATGAAATGATGCAAAAATAGTAAAAATATTCACATAGGAGTACACGTGGTTCACAAAAGCTTACATTTTGGGTGGAGTTTTATAAAACTAATATTTTACCTTTAAAATGTTTTCAGTGCTCTCTAACCTATGATATCTGTGAGTCAAAAATCAGCATGCATGATACAAATATTATTTCTGTAACAATTGTGTAACAGCTATTTGGCAGAGTGAATCGCTGATTATCTTACTTTAAACTGCTACCGGATTCAAAACCATAGCTATTACCTGCTTCTTAGTACAGCACAAACAGAAGGAGCAATATTGCTATTTAAGATTAGATTGAGTCTGGAACCTTTTGTGAGTGGACAGTTATTCATTGTACAAAAGCCAGATGGATGAAAGGTGCAAATTTTAGAGTCAAAAGTGAAGGAGTAAGAAAGACTCAAGCTTTCCTTCTACATTGCATGTTCCAGTTGCTGAACTGTCAGCAGAGCTGGTTTTCAGTTGGAAATTATCAAGAAACTCTACCCAAGTTTTGGAAATCCTTAGGATCATGGTATCCTCAAGTTACAGAGTAGAGTTACATGGATCAAGAAATGTATAAATACAAGAATATAAAGTTTATGTTTGATCACTACTTGTTTACCTGAAGCAAGTAAGCAAATGCATTATGCATACTAACTGAAACCTTATGTGATTTTAAAAAATCTTCTTGAGTGAAGTTATTAACCATTTGATCTATCTAATGTATAAATACACAGAATGAGTTATCCTTCCTATTTGTTTTTCTGCTTATCAATAGCAAAACAATACAGAATGCTTAAAAATTAGGAAAAAATCATAAGCAATCAATCCTAAAAAGTAATCTATTATTTTGTTTAGTCTCTTAAGGTTGTGTGTATATATACGTATACATATATATACACACACATATATATATACACACATACATATATATATATAATTTTGTTTAGTCCCTTAAGGTTGTGTGTGTGTGTATATATATATATACACACAATTACTATATATATAGTAATTGTAATATTAATGAAAATGGCATTTTTCACTGTAATATTTTATAAATTATTATTGGATAAACATTTTATATATCATACTAAAGACAATATAACATATGCTATAACTATATACTATATGTTACATAAATTACATAATAATAATATATGTACTACATATTCTATAATAATTACATACTCTAATGTAACTATTTCTTGTTAGAAAACAAGGCTTCTGATCTTTTTTTCTATTAGAAAAATTGTTTTGCTTATAGACCTTTTGAGCTTACACTTTGAATTTTACCTAAGATGGCAATGATAAAAGGACTGTATGGGAATGAAGCTGTAGCTTGGAACTCATTAATGCAGTAATCTCATTAGCCAATGTAAATTAGCCAGAGTTGCTAATGGATTCTTCAGCTGAGCTGATGCTTTCTTTAATAAGTCCTTCCAAGAATTGTGAGAAAAAGAGCAGGAGGCACTTCAGGGCGATTCTACTTCCTGACTCCAATTTGTGACTCCCAATAGTTTCTCTTCTGGCTGAAACGTTTTACCTGTGGGGAGAATCCCAGATAAATATGGAAATGTCACTGTGGAAAATGAAAACATGGCAATGGTAGACTCTGAAATTGATGAACATTTTGGAGTAGGATACTAGTGGGCTCAGTTATGAGCTCAGTGTGAAAGGGAAAGGAAAATATAAATAAACAAAATTAAGAAATTCTAGCCAAGATAGAGAGTCCACATTAAAAAAAAAACCAAAAAAACAAAAAACAGATTCTATGAGTTTTTGCTTTCCCCTCAGAGACTCTTAGATTTTATGACCAAAATGGTGTTAAAGGAAGAAAAAGAAGAAGAACATTACTGGTTGCATTGTAGCATATCCAGCTGCCATTGAAGTATTGAGTGTGTGGAAGGAAATGTATTTTGTCTAAATCTAAGAAAAATTAATTTTGATTCAATAGGGACTATTTAAAACAAATATTTGGCTATTTCATAGTGACCTGGGACTAACAAAATCTGTTTTTGCTAGTTTATCATAGCTCAACTTGAATCAAGCTACCAAAGTGTTATTTTAATGGATTTTATTGGTCAGTTTTAACTCTTAAGTATAAACACATAAATTCACTTAACCTCAATCTAATCTTATTTATAGTATACATATGGCTAACATAGATTTTTTAAAAAGCATCTTCTAGTCACTGAATACATTTTTAAGATAACTTAAACTTGTTGACTAGATTTTTCCAAGAAGGGTGTCCATGGATTTTTGAAAATAAATATGCCCTCAAAAATAGGACATTATTAAGATATTCTTCCTGATCCTCTCTTGACAATTTCCAAAACAAAAATTGAAACTTAGCTTGACCTCTTGTACCGTACTGTTTGCCATGTATTCAAAAACCAAATTGTATTAACATCACAAAGAAAACATTCAGTGAAAGAGCTGCCATGGAAAACTGATTTTGAATGGGACATTCCAGAGTTCAGCATTATCTTTAGCATCGAAATCATACAAAACTTGAGCTGTCATTGGGTGTTTGGTACTCAAATGGGTAGTTTTTATACATTTTTGTTTTGTTAACAATTTTATGTTGATTAAAATAGTATTACTTAATTCAATACAAAATAATACCACTTTGTTACTTAAGTGGGGTTATGACTAGAATATTTTTCTAGTGAGAGAATCTAGACAAGAATCCTTTTTTATTCAATTTATACTGCAGAAAAGATACTCTAAACTGACACAATAGAGTCCTGCAAATTTTAATTTGATTCATAAAGAAGAAGCCCCTTTTTTGATATAATATTTAGTTTTTTTGAGCTGGCTTTAATTCCCCCCACGCCACCACCCTGCAATTGCAGGGAGCAGACTTCATCACGTCACACAAAACCTCCTTGTCCATGCCCTGGCACTCGGGATGCCTCTAAGGGTGGGATAGCTGTCCTCCCTGCAGCTCTTACCTATGGGAAGTCATAAAACCAGGTTGGAGCAATTCACTGAGGCAGGATGATAGTTTTTTTGCATTTGTTTTTCTCACTCTTCAGTGATGGGATAAAATTATAAACAAGAGTGTGTCTTTTTAAAGGGTTGTAGAAAGACACTGATAAAAAGTTCTTCTAAATTTCTTGTATCTTCCCAATATAATCAGGTGACTTTCTCATGTTTTAGATAATATTATCATAGACAATCATTTAACCTGTAGTTATGGAACTACATGATAACAGTAGCTGTTACAAGTAGCTAACACTTACTTGACACTTCCTCTATTACGTGTAACAGTATCAACTTAGTACATCATGCAAATCTACATAGGGAGCATTATTGTTCCATTTGATAGATGCGGCAACTTATAGTCCAGCTCAAAGAAGTTTAAATAACTTGCTCAAGCTCACACATAGGATAAGTAGCAGGGTTGAGATGCAAACTCAGGTAGTCAGACTCTGACAGAACATGCTATGATGATCATTGATCTTTGGTAGTTTATCTTTTTTTCATAAGCAGAGATTTAAAAAATAACCTGGATTTTTCTCTCTTATGTGTTCTATAACTTAAAACCAAAGACTTTACTTCTAAGGGCTGAGTTAATTCCTTAAACAGAACTCACAATATTTCTGAGGATGACTGAAAGCTGTACACTTTTCAAGAGATTATTATACATGAGATGACTTAGAATCTATGGCTGAGAAGAGATAGGGAAGCGGTAAATGTGGTATCTGATCTGGTCCAACCCTACTCTAAATGGGACATTTCCCTTCACTCCCACTGTTTCTTAGTAGAATGATAAATATTTATCAGTACTTGCTAAGTGCTGGACATTGTGCTAAGCATTTTGATAATAATGTATCATGTAATTAATATCCTTTGCATTTTATAGATGAGACAACAGAGGCTTAGAGGGTTATGCAGTTTGCCAACTCCACCATAGTCAATAAGTGGCAAAGGAAGTATGAACCCTGATGAAATTATACCAAAAATTTGCCCCCTGGGCCTTTGATTTTATATAAATTAATAAATTACCTATACTGATTAGGCCTGTTTTTTTTATTATTGGCAATCAAAAGCATCAGAATTGACATAAGAATGTATAGCCAATGCCATTTGGGTGTACTTCATAGGAATAATACAGTGTCTTATCTTGAGTAGAGAACCTTGGGATTTGTTTTCAAAAATTTACATATGCTTCTTCATTAATATTTAAAATGGTGGATGCAGCAGCAGTACATACTGTTAGGATTGTGCTTGCTTCATAGGAAGTTGTGATACAGAGAAATTAAGTAATTTCTCTTGTGATTCATGCCATAATTATGTAAAGTTAAGAAATTAGAGAAAAGAATGTGCAGGAAGGTCGAAGAGTTGAATAAGATGTAGTCATTTAAATGAGAAAAAACATAAATGACATGGAGAAAACTCAATCTGTTATTGTTTCCTCTTTACCAAATTAAAGAAAAACATATAGGTAAGGTCTCATATTCAGAGAGAAAACGGTTATATATTTTTTTAGTCTCGTTTTAGTATCTCAAACTCTACAGTAGTTAGGCCCCTTTCAGGCTCAATATATTGAAGTGAGAAGAAGAAACACATGCAGTCTTAGTTGATTGCTAGACACAGGAAGATTTTCAGTAAGATGGTAAGATTAATAATTGATATTAACATTAATTAATATCTTTTCTATTAATATCTTTATTATTATTAGTTATTATATCTTATTAATATCTTCTCTATTATTTCAGTGATTTGGTTTTGTCACTTTTACATATTATTAATGGATAATGAATAGTACTTTTTTGATTTTAGTAATCTGTTATTCTAGTTTTTCAAAGAAATTTTGCCACACAGCAAGATTCATCCCCAGCATGGGGCTAAGCCAGGGACATGCCTCAGAATGATCAGGATAATCCTGGATAAAGGGGCCATGGTCACCACAACATTAACCTCCAGTGTTTATTTTTAGCACATGAGTAGCGTCACAGAGCTATGCTTTCAGCCTGGCTGAGTCATGATTCATAAGATGACCGCCATTCTGTTGCTCAGACTTTCCATCCTGCAAATGGAGAAAATCGGAGTACTCACAAGTCCCAGGAATTTTTTTTTTTTTTTTTCTTTTGAGACGGAGTCTCGCTCTGTCGCCCAGTCTGGAGTGCGTGGCCGGATCTCGGCTCACTGCAAGCTCCGCCTCCCGGGTTCACGCCATTCTCCGGCCTCAGCCTCCCGAATAGCTGGGACTACAGGCGCCGCCACCTCGCCCGGCTAGTTTTTTGTATTTTTTAGTAGAGACGGGGTTTCACCGTGTTAGCCAGGAAGGTCTCGATCTCCTGACCTTGTGATCCACCCGTCTCGGCCCAGAAATTTTACGAAAGGGTTCTCAATTCAAGCTGTACATTTAGTGGATCAACAATCCAGGAAATAACCTCCAGAGAGGATATGTGGCATTTTCTGTCTCTTTTCTTACTTGCAGAATGTTGAGCCTCAGTTTATGGCCAATATCTAAACTGTCTCTTCACTGCCGCTGTCTGCCACTTTAAATTATTTCCTCATTTATGTTAGGTGGCATTGTTCAGATCATTCATAAGAAAAATCGTATTAAGACATTTTTCTCTCACTTCAGTGCCTCTAAAATAAAAGACACTAAAATTTATTGAAACAGTAAGACCTTTCATGGTTGGCCACATGTAATATAGAATTATCATATTAATATTGATTAATAATAGCTTTCAGATTGACTACTAAATCATCCATTATATTCAATGACATTTGCTACTTGTACAGTTCGGGCCCTTAAAGAGATGGGCATATTTTTGTAAAATCTTGTGCTAAAGTGCTTGTATTATTCTCCAACTATAATTCTTATTTCTGACTTTGACCAAAAAGGTTTCATTGTATCATTGTTCAAGGTTGTGGAAGTATTCTTGTTTCTAGTTTTCCTTTATTTGTCTTTTTTGAATGGTTCATTTTGTTACGAAAGATACTCTTACCACTCTGAAAATACTTTTCTCAAGATGCTGTCCCTGGAAAAGACAGCCATATGCATATTATCCAACTAGATTACATAGTTACAAGTCTGAAGCCCTTGTCTTTCTGAGCTTTATTAAATGTCAGGTACAATATGGAAAGGTCGCACTTTCTTCTAGACCTTTGCTAAAGACTTACATTTGCCTAAATTGACTCACTGGCAGCAAATCAGACAAAGATAACTATGCATACTCCATCCTATTAGCAAAAGGTTTTAGGGTTGCATATATCATTTCCATTTGGACAGGTAGGAGGTCATTTTGTTTTTAGTATATGAGCCCTGGCATAAGAGAGGGTACTCGAGATTTACAAGGCTATTTGTAAATCTAGTAAAAACCTAGGCACTCTTGAGGACTTACGTTTGGTAGATTAAAAGGGTACCATTTTCCTTCTTATGCTTTCATGATTTTCCTCATTTGTAGTGTCCTGCCACTTATACACACAAGGTTCCTTTGTGGTAGTGATGGAATCAAGATTCCTTCTAGAAGAAATTTGCCCTTTTCTGCCCATCCCCACTTCCCAGTTGCATAAAAGAAGGAGATTGAAAAATGTGAATACTATACATAAAAACTGAAATCAGAGTATCAATTTCTCATTTGTCTACTTAAAAAACAATGTTAAAAAGACAATTTTATTTAAAAATTAAAAATAATTTTATCAAGAAACCAAAGTATCCCAACTAACATTTTCATCTTCTACATTCATTTTTGGTTGTTCATATGCAGAAATATGACATATGGAATTATCATCAAATAATGGAAATTTCCTTGTTCTGTAGAGTTTATAATTTTTTTCTGCCTGTGTAATATTTTGTCTAATCGATGAAACATAATTTATTTGAATATTTTCATGGAGTCAGATATGTACGTTTTTTAAATGGGATTTTGCTGTAAAGGGTACTGCTAGGATTAGCATCTTCTTGTATAAAGTTCTTTTGCTTCTTTAAAATAAATTTCCAGGAGGCGTGTTACTAGATCCTAGTGAAGATAATTTTAGTTTTATTTGATCCATTTCTAAAAGAACTGCTTCAATTTACTATGTTTTGAGCAGTAAGCCAGTGTTCTGGAATCACCACGTGATGGTTAATATTTGAGTACTGCCATTCATGCTGTCACTCACAAAATATTTATGCCATGCGGTCTCCTAGGAGTTGGGAATACATCAGTGAACAAAAACATGGAGAAACATCTGCCCTTGTGGAGAAAATAAAAGTGTCTATTTAGTATGATCCAAGATAGGTCATAAAATTGGTTCTAATTTACATTCTTTCAATGGCTAGTGAGAATTAACATTTTTCTATGTGTTTATTTACCATTAACATTCTTTTCTGTGTGAATTTTCTGCATATTCTGAAGTCAGTCTTCAAAGCAGAGATTCCATGGTCATTGTGGCCTACGTGACCTAAACAAATAGTTCCAATATTTTAAATGGGCTGAGACTGTTGACAGTCATCTCTGCTCCTTATACCCTGATCCAGCACTTGTATTTCAGGTATCTGGTGACACAAATTTCTGGTAATGCCTCACATCTGATCATCACTTCCTGAAAAAGATAACCAAAGGCAATGTAATAGGAATATTAGCAGCCCCACAGCACTCAATCACCCAGGGAAATCTACACGTTTAAGCTTTCATACCCGGTTCGGTTTCTTGTAGAACTCACTCAACACCTGGAGTGGATTAAATAGACAATGTAGATTTCAACTGCTTAGAAATATCCATTTCTGCCACATTTCCTGCTGCCGGTTTTACTTATGTGGAGTTATTTAGTCGTCATGTTGGAGGAGTCTGAGCTATTTTCTCAGTGCGTTGTACTATGGTGTGAGTGCACCTTCTAGGGAAAAGGGCACAGACCGAACAGCTTATCATCAGAATCTGTTTGACTGAAGGAAGGACGGCAACAGTTTCCTGTCAGATGATTTTGCCTCAGACAAATTGGCTCAGACAATTCCTCAAAGCATGAGGAATAAGTACCCAGGGTGTAGAAGCATAAAAGTGGGTGCTATTTATCATTATATAGCATCATTTTGACGACAGAAAAAATGCAAGTCACACTAGGGACCTACAGCCATGTTAGGGTAGATGATTGTACATAACACTTCTCTCAGTTCTAAGAACACCTACACTCGGATGTATTTTGTAGACTACCGAGTCCATGAAAAAAACAGTGGAAACGCAGTCACCATCAGCATGACAAGTCTCCTGAAAAGTGAAGACAAAAGACCAAAATATACTAGCTGAACCCACTTTCCTCAGTTGATATTGAGATTTCTGTCTACACTGGATAGCCGAATATTAGTCATATTTCATATCAGATTAGTAAAAGTGTTATTTTTAAATGAATATGGAAGGCCAGACTTGGTGGCTCACACCTGTAATGCCAGCAATTTGGGAGGCTGAGGCAGGTGGATCATTTGAGGTCAGGAGTTCGAGATCAGCCTGGCCAACATGGTGAAACCCCGTCTCTACCAACAATACAAAAATTAGCCGAGCACGATGGTGGACACCTGTAATCCCAGCTACTCGGGAAGCTGAGGCAGGAGAATAGCTTGAATCCGGGAGGCAGAGGTTGCAGTGAGCCAAGATCACGCCACTGCACTCCAGCCTGGGCAACAGAGCAAGACTCCATCTCCAAAATAAAAAAAGAAAGAATAATGAATAATGAATCTGTCCAGCCCTCTGTCTGGACATTTTCAGCCTGTGTGTATGTTCGTCTACTGGTGATCCTCTCTTGTCCAGTGTTTCCTGGGCATTTGTTCATTTGCTGCTGCTTCTGCTGTAAAGATGCTTTTATCTTCTTCTGCTGGATAGCTCCTGATCATTCTGAAGCACAGCCTTCTCTGGGAAGGTTTCCCTAACCCTTTTCTCTTCCCTCTCTCCATCTCAGGTATCCATTGACATAGCAATATGTAGTGTTTATCATATCATTCCGCATTTTAATATTATATTCTGTTGCCTCTCTCCTTCACTATACTGAGCAACTTGAGAGAAGGAAATATTTATTTTATCATTGTATTTCCAGGAACCAACTATACTAGGTTCTGATAAAAAATATTTGAAAGAATAAATGACAGAAAAAAGCTAAAGAAGTAATGGCTTTCAGACAATATGGCAATTTCACAACAGAGGGAGCAGAGTCATGTTAACAAAAAGCCCGGTGTAAAGTGATTGCTTCTCTCTGAATCTTCTCTTGCAAGGTTCTTGTAGACCTTTTTAACAAATCTTTGATCAACGAACTGATGCTGTCATAATCATTCATTATCTGTTTGTGGACCTCCACAATATAGCACTCCGCTTAAAATGAACAGGGAGTCAGCGAACTTAGATGGTGTGATGTCTTAATAGAAAATCAAAGGAAGTCAATTAATAGGAAATGGCAAGTATACCCTTTATCTTTTAGTAAATACATGCATGCCTGTTATTACCTCAAATAAATTGTGATTGAGATGTTGGACTGGAGCTGATTTATAATGCAGTCCTGATGGAATGGTGGGATTAGAGTAGAATTTTTGTCTCTCATTTATTTTCTATATTGCTAAGGTAGTATATGTTAGATTAAAGACTTAGAGTGGACAGGCACAGTGACTCACACTTGTAATCCCAGCATTTTGGAAAGTTGAGACAGGTGGATCACCTGAGGTTGGGAGTTTGAGATCAGCCTGACCAACATGGAGAAACCCCATCTCTACTAAAACTACAAAATTACAAAATTTGCCGGGGGTGGTGGTGCATGCCTATAATCCCAGCTATTTGAGAGACTGAGTCAGGAAAATCACTTGAACCTGGGAGGCAGAGGTTGCAGTGAACCAAGATTGTGCCATTGCACTCCAGCCTGGGCAACCAGGGCGAAACTCTCTGTCTTAAAAAAAAAAAAAAAAAAAAAAAAAAGACTTTGAGTCATTTTTTGTTTTCTTAGCTAGCATGGCAAAAGAAAAAAACTTTGTGTAAATTATCAAATTAAGAAGTATTATCTTTTACACTCAGATAAATTAGCAATGAAGAGAAAGAAACCTTGAAAGTCAAAACCAAAATACCCCTAACCATCAGATTCAGTAGGAAACATTCATGAAGTAAGAGAAAAAATTTTGGCCAGGATTAAAGGCTCACACCTTTAATCCTAGCACTTTGGGAGGCTGAGGCAGGCAGATTGCTTGAGGTCAGGAGCTTGAGAATAGCCTGGCAAAAATGGTGAAACGCTGTTTCTACTAAAAATTCAAAAATTAGTTGGACATGGTGATGAGTGCCTGTAATTTCAGCTGCTCAGGAGGCTGAGGCAGGAGAATTGCTTGAACCCAGGAAGTGGAGGTTATAGTGGATTGAGATCACACCACTGCATTACAGCCTGGGCAACAAAATTGGATTCTGTCCCAAAAAAGAAAGAAAGGAGAGAGAGAAAATTTTATTTGTGGGTAACAACCCAGGAAATACAAGTAAAACTACTTGAAACAAGTGGATAATTCACTAATATAGTGGGTTACTAAACATGTCAAAATCAGCTCATCTTTTTCTTTTAAATAAATTTTATTGCATATAGTTGAGGTTTACAACATAATGTTAAGGAGTACAAATAGCAAGATGGTTATTATGGTGAAGCAGATGAACAAATTAACATATCTGTCATCTCACATAGGTCTTATGTGTGTGATAAGAACAGATAAAATCACCTTATTTGACAAAAATCCCTAATACTATAGTTTCACTAACTTTAGAACTCATGATAGACATGAGATCTCTGAACTTGATCATCCTACGTATCTGCTATTTTGTATCCTTCAACCTAGATCTCCTGATTTCTTCTCCCTCCCTCCTCCTGCTTGTGGTAACAACTGTTTCATGTTCTATTTCTGTATTTGAGCTCTTTTAAAAATATTCCACATATAAGTGAGATCATAAAATATTTTTCTTTCTGTGACTGGCTTGTTTTACTTACCATAATGTCCTCCAGGTTCATCTATGTTGTGGCAAATGACAAGATTCCTTCTTTTTAATGGCTGAGTAGTATTCCACTGTTTATTTCTACCACATTTTCTTTCCATTTGTCCATCAATGAACATTTAGTTTTTTTCCATATCTTGGCTATTGTGAATGATACTGCAATGAACATGGGAGTATAGACATTTTTATGAGGTGCTTATTTAATCTCGTTTGAGTAGCTGCCCAGAAGAGGTGTTGTTGGGTTGTATCGTGGTTCTATTTTTAATTTCTTTAGGAACATCCATACTGTTTTCCATAATGACCCTACCAACATACATTCCTACCAACTGTGCATTTGGGTTCCCTTTTCTCAGCATCCTCACCAGAATTTGTTACTGCTTCTCTTTTGATAATAGCCATCCTTATGAGTGTGAAGTCATATCTCACAATAGTTTTAATTTGCGTTTCCCTTTGATTGGTATGAGCACCTTTTCATAGACCTGTTGGTCATTTTAATATCTTTGGAGAAATGCCCTTTTTCTTTTTCTTTTCTTTTCTTTTAATTTTTTTTTTTTTTTTTTGAGGCACAGTCTCGTTCTGTCACCCAGGCTGGAGTGCAGTGGCATGATCTCAGCTCACTGCAACCTCCGCCTCCTGAGTTCAAGAGATTCTCCTGCCTCAGCCTCCCAAGTAGCTGGGATTACAGGTACGTGCCACCACACCCAGCTAATTTTTGTATTTTTAATACAGATGGGATTTCACGGTATTAGCCAGGATGGTCTCGATCTCCTGACCTTGTGATCTGCCTGCCTTGGCCTCCCAAAGTGCTAGGATTACAGGCACGAGCCACCGTGCCTGGCCTTCTTTGCCCATTTTTAAATCGGGTTTTTTGTTTTTCTGCTATTGAGTTGTAAGAGTTCTTTATAACTTTTGGATGCTAGGCCCTTGTCAGATATGTGGTTTATAAAAACGTTCCCAGTCCATAAGTTGTCTTTCAGATTCTCTTTAAATTATTTCTTATGAGGAAACAAAAATAGTCAATTTATAGTGATGAGGGCAAAGGTATCTTTTTAAAACACATGAACATTAATAGCTACTAAAACAAGTTACAACTTTAGACTTTGGCTTTTTCATAATGTAATGCCAGGTTCTCATGAAATGATGATATGACAGGACTGTTCAAACTAGGATACTAGCTTCATTCTTTCCTTTTTAAGTTAACTCAGGCAGTGTATCTAAGACTGAATGCCATGAGCCCTTGTGTTTTGGGCTTTCTTAGTTTTCTCTGCCAATTATGGTTTGGTTTTTTACTATGCAACGTTGTTCATCAGGAACAAGTTTAAAGCATTTAGGATCCAACAAGTGCTAACCAAACAAAAGTGAATAATGGAATTCTAGGCTTCGTCCCAGCTTCTCCCATTCTCTCCTCACGGATGACAGATGCTTAAGTAATAAGAACCAATTTTGTGAGTAACTTTTGAACTCCATCTGATTACTGTTAATAGTCACAACTTGAAAGCATGAGAATATATTTGAAGGCAAAAACTTTTTGCTACAGCAAGTTTGGTGTTCTATGCTAACATTCCTTTAACTATTTCCACCAGCTTTACCGTAATCATATGATAGAATACATGTTAGCACAAGAGTTTGCTGCATATAAAACATGCTTGAGACTAGGCCAAATACATAATCCAACATTTCTATTCTATGGAAGATTTCTTTTCCTTTGAATTTTAGTTATTTTTGTTGTTTTATAGCCACCATAGAAACTGTAGTATACATAAATTATATACTATAATACTTATTGTCAGTCTCCACCTGTTTCTTTAAGGGGAAGAAACTCCCCAAACATAAAAGCATGCAGTTTCATGAGTTTTGACAAATGCATACACATATGAAACCATGATCCCATCAAGAATAGGATGTGATTATCTCTGGAAAATGCCCTCATACTCTCTTGTACAATAATTACCACCCTTTCTCCCAGTCTTTAGAGACAGCCAATGTTATGATTTTTTCCCAAACCACAGATTTGCTTATTATAGAACTGATTTTATTAATGGACTTACAGAGTATGCACTATTTTGTGCCTGGCTTTTGCTACAGATAATGTCTGAGAGATTCTTCTATGTCTTTGAATGTAGCGGTAGGTTCTTTTTTCTCCTGAGAAGTTTTTCATTGAATGAATACGCCAAAATTTGTTTATGTCTTGTCATATCGATGGACATTTGGGTTGTCTATAGTTTTCAGCTATTATAAATGAAGCTGCTATGGGCATTTCTGTACAAGGTATTGTGGACATATGTTCTCTTGGATAAATTAGTAGGGATGCAATTGCTCGACCATATTGTAAGTATATATTTAATCTTATAAGAAACTGCCAAACCTGTCCCCAAGTTTGTTGTACCACTTTACATTCCTACCAGCAACATATGAATTTTCAAGTTGCTCCCCAACATAACATACTGTCAGGTGTTTAATTTTAGCAATTCTCATCCATGTATTGTAGTATTTCATTGTAACTTTCATTTGTCTTTCCCTGATAATTAATGAGGCTGAATACTTCTAAAAAGTGCCCTTTAGCCATTCAGATATCCTTTTGAAATAATGTTTCAATTCATTTTAAAATTCAAATTTTAAAATTTGTATGTTCATTTTGTTAATAGAGTCTTTGGATGAGCAGAAGTTTTAAATTTTGATGAGGTCTATTAATTCTTTTCCTTTATGGTTATTGCATTCTATGTCATTCTTGAGAAATCTTTGTCTAACCTCAGGTCAGGGAGATATTATCCTATGATTTGTTCCAAATGATTTCTAGTTTTAGACTTTGTGTTTAGTTTTATGATCCACCTTGAGTTAATTTTTGTGCATGGTATGAAGGAGTTGAAGTTCGTTTTTTTTTTTTTCTCTCCTGGCATATACTCCATTGCTTAAACACTATTTGTTGATAAGAATTTCCTTGGATTTCAGGATAGCTAAAGACAATGGTAGCTGCTTAGGTCCCTGTCTCCCAAATTTTCCCCCCAAAATAACACAGAAAAACAAGAAGGTAAGAAAAGCAAAAACAAAATAATCCTACCCCAAAGCAATGACCTCAGCATAATGTAAAGACAGAATGTAAATTTCAAAATAACTTGAAATTTTCAGGATAAAATTATAAATCTCCAGTGAACAATCTCTTACTCTCTTATCCTACTGCAAGTATTTGTGGCAAGAAAAAGCACGTCATGAAAAACTATGGGAAGAGAGAAGAGAGAAAATGATGGCCATAAGATTGACCTTACCTACTGCCAAAACTAAGTCTGCAGGAGAAAAGACCAGAGTGTGGTCTGCAGGGAAGACACTTAATGGCATGTATGATGTGAAGTGACAGCTTTTGAAACCTATAGCCTCTGTGGAAGAAAAAATCAAAACAGAAAGAAGTAGCTCTTAGAAATTAGGTGGTCAGAAAGAAGGTAGCAAAGGAAGAAACTTTTGAGTAGTACATGTATCACAAAAGACAAAATATGAGGAAACAAACAATCCCTTTTCCTCCTCTGCGGAAATAACCCACTAAGGAATCTGGATTTTGTTATACTGAATGCAGGTAGTGCCACCGAAGCAGGAATCTTGTAAATTTCCCCAGTACTACAAACATATGAAACTGCCCCAATAGTCCCATAGATTGTTCTTTTGGATAGACATAGAAATTGACCTTTCTGATTTTAAAGCTTGAAGCTTACATTTGTTTTCTTTGAGGAAAGGACCTTCTGGCCTCTTAAAAAAAAGCATAAAACACTGAATCTCACCAGATCACCACATCCTCACAATGAGATGACAGGCCCTTCATTCACCATGATTGCTTCCTAGCCCCTCCGTAGTTCTTGAACGTTGTTATATTTCTTTCTTGCTATATAAACTCCTAGTTTTAGTCAGTAAGGGATATGAATCTGAGACTGAGATCCCATCTCGTGTAGCACCCAATTAAAGCCTTCTTCCTTGGCAATATCTGTCATCTCAGTGACTGGCTTTCTGTGCAGTGAGCAGCAGGACCTAGATCAAACCTTGTGTGTTTTTGTAAAAAATGAAGTAAATAATACAGAGTTATGAAAAATTACAAAATGAATTCTGATATGCCTCAACTGGGGAAAATCCTTCCTTCAAAAACAGAATTCATGAACCAGAAGAGATGATAATCCCTCAGAGTTATAATTTGTTGTACAGTTTGTGGACTTACAGGAATTTACTATTTAGCACATTTTAAATGTAAATTTTTAAATTTATTTTATTTTATTTTATGTTTTAGAAATAGTGTCTCGCTGTGTCACTGAGGCTGGAGTGCCATGCCACCATCATTGCTCAATGCAATCTCAAACTCCTATGCTCAGGCAGTCCTCCCACCTTCACCTGCTGAGTAGCTGGGACCACAGGCATGTACAATCATGACTGGCTATTTATTTATTTATGTATTTGTTTTGTAGAGATGCGAGCCTCACTATGTTGCCCAGGCTGGTTGAACTCCTGGGCTCCAGCAATCCCTCCCACTTCAGCTTCCCAAAGTTCTGGAATAAAGGCATGAGCCACCACACCTGACCTATTTAGCATGTCTTAATATTGTCCTTAGTATTTAATATTTTAAGGACTCTTTGCATATCTAATATTCCATTCACTATTGTCTTAAGTTAATACAATACCTGTTACATTCTATTTTCTAGGAAGATAATGAGGTTTGACCATTTTGGACTGCAAAGAAAGGGGAGAAGAATACCTGTATTGTGACTTGGTACAAAATGCCAAATATTTTCTAACAGTAATGTCAATTTTCCCCTGAAAATCTGGTCAAAAGATTGAATGGGTGGCCAGAAAAGACTCAGATACTGGAATTAGAATTCCAGGACTATGAAGAGGAACTCTCACATAGGTTGGGATATCACAATTTTATATAAAATAAACTGGGCAGATTTTTATCTAAGAGAACTTTGAAAATTATGCTAATTCTAAAATTTGAAAGCTATTTATGCATTAAGGGGAATACACAAATCTAGGCTGTAAATGATTAACCACTGTAGATATATATTGGCATTACAACATTGTTAATTCCAAAGAAAAACTAAAGAAGTTTTTATATGGTGTGGGAATACCTGAGTGTTTACTAAGAATTTGTCAGCATTATATAATACTGACTAAACGATAGCCTCCTTCCTCTTTTTGGAGGACACAGATGTTCAAATCACTAAGCAATGTGCTCTTTAAGGTGGATGGGCTATTGAACTCAGACTGTCAGGTTGCCTAAGTAACCATTATGTAAGAACATTTATCTTCCTGTGCTGATTCAACATACATTAAACAACTGAGACTAAAGACCTACCAGGACGTGAGCACTTGAAGGTTGGATTTCTCTTATTTACTACAACATCAGTGCCAGGACAATGTCTGGAAACTAGTAGACACACAAAAATTAGTTCATAAAATAAAGAAGGTTTATTAGGAGCTGCTATACTTTTCATCCTGTGTTCCAACACTTGGCAAATACTAGCAGTTCAATTAATGCTTATTGAATTGAATTCCTAACTTGCATTCCTTGAAATGGTAGGCTAGGAGCTATAAAATAAAAATAGACATGTACCATAAAATGTTAGAAGTTGCTGATAGAAAACTACATGGTTTTGTGGGAATCCAAAGATATGACTTTAAATATTAATCTGAACTCAGTTATTCTACTGGTGGTTTTCAGTAACGATTGAATTTGATCTTTGTTAATAAAGGCATACTTATTGGTATTCCTGAAACTATTTTGATATTTCCTAACCCACAATTCTAAACCTAGTAAAATTAATATTTTAAAATCTGATCAGCCCATGTTATTTTTATGTAAAAAGGATTGCTAATTTTGAGGAATCTCTTCCATTCTTGTGGTTTTATAGGTCAGATGGTGTACAAAGTTTGTTATTCTATAAGCTGGTTGTTCTTCAAATACGTATCTTTAATTTACACTTCTCTCAAGCTCCGAACTCTTAAATCCTAAAGAAAAATCGACATAGTAACTTTCTTTCTTCAGAAAACCTGTCAGATGTGCCCTACGTGGAATAGGGTATCCTCCTTTAACTTTCTCTGCAGGGCCTAGAGTCTCAGTGCTCATTCAGAGCTTCAACAGCCAGTTTCCCAAAGCTAGTACTTTTCAGTGACTTTTCAGTATTTCCGTCTTACTCTCCACTGGGCCTACAGTAAAATATATTAATAAAGAGTAATGTGGTACTGAGAAAGTGAGACGGTCCAGGGGTTAGTGTAGGCTTTGCCAGTCACGGCGACTGTATCCTAGCGCATGCGCACAATCCCACTGCTCCCCTCTTTAATTATGCTAAAAGTCAGATGTGCCAGTGGATAATTGCTAGGATTCCGTGAAAGGAAAACAAATCTTGTGGCCCCCAAATCACTAAGTTAAAGGGGAAAGTCTAGCTGGGAACTGCTTAGGGCAAACCTGCCTCCCATTCTATTCAAGTTATCCCTCTGCTTGCTGAGATAAATGCATATCTGATTACCTCCTTTGTAAAGACGAATCAGAAACTCAAAAGAATGCAACGGTTTGTCTCACACCTACCTATGACATGGAAGCCCCCTCTCTGCTTGAGTTGTTCCACCTTTCCAGATGGAACCAATGTATATCTTACATATGTTGATTGATGTCTCGTGTCTCCCTAAAATGTATGAAACCAAGCTGTGCCCCAACCACCTTGGGCACATGTCATCAGGACCTCCTGAGTCTGTGTCACAGGTGTGCATCCTCAACCTTGGCAAAATGAACCTTCTAAGTTAACTGAGACCTGTCTCAGATATTTGCAGTTCACATTTTGTTAACCACGAAGGGATTCTGAGTTGAGGTGCACCTGACCTTTGACAAATCTATTGGTGTTTGGTACCAGCTTGAGCTATCTTTATGGCTCAAACCAATAGGACAATTTGCTGAGGCCTGGAAGCACCCCTCCAGAGCATACCTGATCTTCCAATATTTGGTCAAGATCTAAAGTTCATTTTGCTGTAAAACTCATTTTGTGTGTGTGTGTGTGGAATTTTATTGCTTCCAACACAAGGAAGGCAAGTTTTTCCTGCTTCCATGACAATGGAAGGCAGGTAACTACTGTATGGAGTTTGAACTCGCTTCCAAGAGGGAAGACAAATTTGAGATTTTTCCTGCTTCTAGGATGGTAGAGAGCAGTCTTAAGTCTGAGACCCATCCCTAGGTGAGTAACTGAATTGGGGTTTGTCTTGGTTAAAGTTAAGATTTTAGCCAAGACAAATCAGCTGATCTTAATTTCACCTTACCATTAACACACTCTGTAATCTTATAAGTTGTACCATTGTTTGTTTTGCTTAATTTTTGTTGTTGCTGTTTGTTTCTGTTTTTGTTGTTATTTCCTTATTTTTCTCCACTGGGTTTGATCAACTCTGACTTCATCAAATACAAAGGAAATTTCCAAATTATGGAGAACAAGGCCTCCAAAGTGGCTAAATTCCCACAAGAAAACAACAACAACAAAAAGGTGGTGTGGTGGGGGGATAAAAACAGACAGCAAAAAGAAGACAGAAAGGAAAGAGTTTGATTTTGATTACTTGAGGGGCTTTATTTACATACCAAGACCACCTTTTTGCTAGCCAAAATGTTAGTTCATGAAACAAACTGAAAGAGCAATGGCTGTCGCCCCACACCGCAGTTCTGTAGCTAAGAGTTCTGCCTTTTGTTTTTCCACCATGATAACCTGGTTTTGGTCCTTAAATCAAGCCCTTTCTGGTTTGATACTTGTACTTCTGAAACAGCAGCAATTTGTCCTAGCTGAAATACGGTAAATAGATTTAAAAAATTTTTTTGAAGGAGCTCAGTGGTTAAATGTAAGCTTAATTAAAAACTAACATTCAAGATGTGTGTGTGTATGTCTGCACGTGTGTGTTTTTGTATTTAAAAGGCCTTCATCTTTTTAATTTTTTTGTGTGTGTTTTCTTTCTCTTAGTGTTACTGGGGGTTCCTTGTTCCCAGAGCTCCCAAGATGGTGGCAGGCCACTTCCAAAATGGCATCAGGTTGCTTCCAAGATGGCGGTAAGTCTCGCGCTCTCTGACCTGGTGTTCTTGGCCTCACAGATTCCAAGGAATAGAATCTTGGGCCATATGGTGAGTGTTGCAGCTCTATTAGAAGCCATGGGTCATGGAAGAGAACCGTGGAACCCACTGACTAGTGTTCAACTCCATTAGGATGAGCCCAGGCACTTAGCCCTGCAGGAACAATGGTGAGCCTCTAGCCCAATCAGGAGCGGCAATGGATGCCTCCCTGGATCAGGAGCACAGCAGACACCCTGCTGGATCTGGAGGGATGGAAGTCAGTGGCAGGTCTGCTACTGCGGCAAACAGCAGTGTTGGACGGCTAGCGAAAGTTCAGCTTGAGACATAACAAGCATGGACCAGAAGAGAGTGCAGTTGCAAGATGTAATAGACTGAAAACAGAGCTCCCATGCAAAGGGAGGTGACCCAAAGAGGGTAGCTGTTGCTAGCTGGAATGCCTGAGTTTATATCTCGATCTTTGTCCCTCTCACTGTGCTCTCAGGCCATAGATGATTGGCTATTTCCATACCTCCTATTTTTGCCTAATTAGGGTTTTAGTGAGCTCTCTGGTTGGTTGGGTGTGAGCTAAGTTGCAAACCCAGTGTTTAAAGGTGGATGTGGTCACCTTCCCAGCTAGGCTTAGGGATTCTTAGTTGGCCTAGGAAATCCAGCTAGTCCTGTCTCTCATTAGGACTTTGTCTTTTTTTGAGCAAATGTCTTTTTCATCTCAGTTGACTGAATTATGTTTTCTTCATTTACTTCTGCTGTCTCTCCTTTCTCTTGCACCCTCTGCTGCATGAGGGACCTAAAATAGTTTATAATAGCAGGGAGTTCCTTAAAGAAAACAGAGAAGGTGTCAGACTTCCTTGTGGGGGAAAAAAACACTGCTTTTTCTAATGGAACTCCAAGAGTTTACACAGGCAAGTTCGCCTCAGCTCTTAAACTGCTTGCTTTTGTATTGTGTTACCTGACTTTTTTGACTAAAATAGTTATTGCAATAGAGGTTACTCTTGGGTTTTTAAGGAAGTAAAGTTTAGATACTTGTGTTACCTGATTTTTTTTTGACTAAAAAAGTTATTGCAGCATAGGCTACTCTTGGGTTTTTAAGAAAGTGAAGTTTAAGCAAATGTGTTTGTTTAATTTTTTTTTTTTTTTTTTTTACTGTAAAAGCATCACCTGGTCGAGCCTCATAATAATTCTCCCTTTTTGGAGACCCAGGATTCAGAGTGGGCTCTGCCCAGAGTTCAGAGATCCAGTTAGAAGATAGATAATCCCTATCCAAATAAAATTGGTCTGCTCATACGATTCTGTGATAGATTTCTATAATGTTATGTTTGATTTGGCATCTATCTTTAATCTCCCTCTAGCATCACCAGACCTTTTTTCTCTGTACCTTGAGACGTACATTTTGCTAAACTGATTTTTTTATCTAAGAGTTGTTGCCTTCAATATGCAAATTTAGGGCTGTTTACTTGACAACTGCCAGGGTAATGAATCAGTTTATCAAGAGTTTGCAAGTCTAAGATAGGGAAAATAAAGGAGGTCGTAGGAATTTATAAGATGTACTTTTATCATTATGCCTAATACATCTATGTATTTGTGTGTTCTGTACACAATATTTCACTACTGAAATATGTAAAAAAGCTCTAATCAATTGACTTCAAGAAAAATAAAAGTCCTTAAATCAAATACTTCATCAGAGAAAAATGAGACTAGTCAAATGCTTTTTCAATTTTATGTAAAATCTTTAATAAATAAGCTAGTTTTAAAATTATTGGTAAAGTAATATTAGAAATGTCTTAAAAATTGTCAGCATACATTTTTGTTTGAATTTATTCATCAAGCAATTTCATACTTGTCCCTGCCAAATACTATAAGGTGTCAAAATTTGGCATAGGGGTTATGAAACTATAAATGCAGCCCAAAATGGAATGATCTTTCTTGTGTAATTTTTAACAAATAAGATATTGATATTGGTTTAATGAGAATTGCTACATCTTGAATTATTGAATAAATTTCCGCAACTTGTAATCTTGTGGCTTTAGGCAGTCTAGACCACAGGCAATAAGGGGGTTTGTTTGGAAAAGGACTTACCATCTTTTTTCAAAGCTAAACTGTAAACTAAGCTCCTTCCAAAGTTAGTTCAGCCTATGTCCAAGAATGAACCAAGACAGCTTGGAGATTAGCAGCAAGATGGAGTCAGTTAGGTCATATCTTTTTTTATTGTTTCAGTTATAATTTTGCAATGGGGAGTTTCATAACTTTAAATGATGACTGTCACAGTTTTCATAAGTAATCTTGGTAAATGATTAAAATAAGATAATTAGGCAAACGTAATGGGATAAATACTTGTAAATAAACTTGTCATAATTTGGAATCAAAATTTATATTAAATTAAATAATAGATATTTCATTATTTGGGTATTTTTCAATAAAAATATATTGTAGGAAAACATTCTTTTTAAAAAACAAAGCAAAAGAAAAACCAAAAAAGTTTATATGATCAAGTTGTCTATAATTAAAGGGATTAATAATGGTCTTTCCAGAGATTAAATTTGATGATCAAAACACTTATACACAAAATAATTGATTAGAACAATAAAATTTTCTTAAAGGATTGATTTATTATTAATGAATTATAAGAGATTTTAATTTGTTTTAAGCCCAAAGTTCAACTTGTATTGTTTCTCGATGTTTTCTGTTTTCTCTTCTCTTTTAGAAAATGTGAAATAGTAACGCTCTTCTTCAACTCATTTTCAGGTCATATATGTTTTTATTCCTTCAAGTTCTATTTGTTGTGTGACCTGATGCTGGCAATGTTTTCTTTCTCTCTCTCTCTCTTTTTTTTTTTTTTTTTTTTTGAGACAGAGTCTTGCTCCATTGCCCAGTCTGGATGGAGTGCAGTGGTGTGATTTAGGTTCACTGAAACCTCCACCTCCCAGATTCAAGTAATTTTACTGCCTCAGCCTCCTGAGTAGCAGGGATTACAGGCATTTCGCAACACACCCAGCTAATTTTTGTAGTTTTAGTAGAGACGGGGTTTTGTCATATTGGCCAGGCTGGTCTCGAACTCTGACCTTAGATGATCCGCCCACCTCAGCCCCTTAAAGTGCTGGGATTACAGGTGTGAGTCACTACACCCAGCCTAACAATGTTTTGTTAAAGACCTAAAGGAAATATTTTCTTTCAACATAATATTCTGTGCACTGCAGAAGGTCTTTTCCTCTGTCTTTTGATAAGTGGCCTAATAGATTTTACGTTTAATCAAAGTAATACCTATGCCATTATTTTTAAGTTTTGGTTTGCTTAGAAAAAACAGATTGAAAAAATTTTTTAAATTAAAGTTTTTGTATCCATGTATCTTTCGGTATGTGCTTTTAAAGTTCTTATGACATTGAGCTAAAGGGCTTTGACTCCTGGGTCTAAAAAGGACACCAAGTACTGCCAAATCTTAAACATTGAGAGCAATTAAAACCTCATCTGCAGACCCCATAGAAGATGCCAATCAAAATAAACTGTGTTCCTGAGACACAGGGGCAGAAATTAAAGCTATTCAACTCCTGAAGGCCAAGGATTATCATGGAAGAGGTGGACGGGTGAGAATGTAAGGGCCAATTTTGAGAGATAAAGTAAAGTCATTTTCTCTATAAACTAACCATCAACATCAAATGCACTCTGATGCAAGACCAGCATACAGGCCCCTGTTTTGGATTAACAAGATTTTCTTGAAGATTTAACTGACTCCTTAATAAAAGTTATAAAGGCTATAAAAGAGAAATTGTGTCTTATGGGTCAAGATGAAAATTTTATAGATTGTTTATAAAGTATTGGAAAACAAATACAATTGACTTCATGCTGTTTTTATTGGGGCTCATTGGCTGAAAAATTAAATCTCCTCTCTCAAAGAATGAAGGTTTTTGCCATTTTTTGAAATCCTTGAATTACCATTTTTGTTAAATGAATGACTTATTTTACATTGACTTGTGATCCTATTTTGTGATATCAAGTGTTTTAAACCTTTGATATTTGACAAACTTTCCAAAATCAAATTATAAACTATGCATTTTTCTGACCTAATTAATCCTTTAAGATATTAGGTTCCCTAAAGTCCAAAAATGACATATTTGTCTTATTTAGTATAAAAATTATACAGGAAGCATTGTAAAATGTGAAATGGTGTTTGGTTTTCTTTGGGCTGTATTCATATAAATGTTATTGGTATATGTTCCAAAATTATGAGGAACTCCTTTAATTCTGATATGACTTAGTGTACATTATCAGTAATAATTATAATTGTTATATTAAATTATTGTACACCACAGAGGAAACAAATTTCCTTGTCAATTGTGTCTTTGACAATGTTTTCTCTAAAACATTTTGTCATCCATAGATGTATTAGTCAAGGTTCTCTAGAGGGAAGGAACTAATGGAATATATATATGTATGTATGTTAATACTTAACTAACTTCCATAGTTAATTAAGTTAATTAAGGATTAACTCACATGATCACAAGGTCCCACAATAGGCCATCTGCAGGCTAAGGAGCAAGGAGACATTCCTAGGATAAATACCTTGTATCCTTCAATCAAGTGGACATTCAGTATTAACCATCACAATGGACAACTGTCTTTTTTTTTTTCTTGGTGAGATGGCATTTTGCTCTTGTTGTCCAGGCTGGAGTGCAATGGCATGATCTTGGCTTACTGCAACCTCCACCTCCTGGGTTCAAGCAATTCTTCTGCCTCAGCCTCCCATGTAGCTGGGATTATAGGCACTCACCACCACACCTGGCTAATTTTTGTATTTACTGTAGAGATTGGGTTTCACCATGTTGGCCAGGTTGTTCTTGAACTCCTGACCTCATGTGATCTACCCACCTCGGTCTCCCAAAGGGCTGGGATTATAGGTGTGAGCCACTACACCTAGCCTTTTCTCCTCATTAGAAGCTAGTTTCATAATCAGCTATAAAGCCCTAACAGGTTCTCCTGAATGCAGGTTTCTGATAACTAGGGACATTGTGACATATGAATATAGGAAAAACTTTCAGGACTCACAGAGAGCTGAAATGTTCATGAATATTATGCAGAACAGGAATTATCTGCGTGAACTGAACTAACAGAATAATGAACTAATCTTTTTGACTTTTTTCTTAAAATGTTCTTGATCAATTGGACACAGTGGCGGGCACCTGTAGTCCCAGCTACTCAGAAGTCTGGGGCAGGAGAATGGCATGAACCCGGGAGGCGGAGCTTGCAGTGAGCCGATGTCACACCGCTGCACTCCAGCCTGGATGACAGAGTGAGACTCTGTCTCAAAAAAAAAAAAAAAAAAAAGTTCTTGATCCTTTGTTTAGTTTTTCAGAGCCAAGGACATTTTTTTGAGTTATTGATAGCTTTTAACAAGTTAGTATACTCCTGTGAACAAAATTTGGAACATATTTGTTTCTCTCTACCTGATTTCTCCAGGATTTGGAAACTACTTGTGAGTATTCTTAATTTATGGCAATATAGTTATTTGCATAAATACAAGAAGAATCTGTTTTCAATTGTAACAGGATACAATTATAGAAACTGGTTATTTTACCAAGGCTTTGATTGGAATGGTGTGTTTTCCCTTAAGGAATCAGACTGGACTTAAAGAGTCAATAAAAGCCCTTTGGAAAACTGGCCTCATACCTTGTCTACATGGTTACTGTGAAGGGTTCCTGACCTGTGGTAAGTAAAGAATGCCACTTTCTGACAGGCCCAGGAACCCCAAGTTATCTTGGGGCCTCAGGGCCTGGGATTGGAGGGGCTGTAGTGAAAACCTCTGACATGCCCTGGACGCATTTTCCCCATTGTCATGGGGATTAACTTTTGGCTTCTCATTACTTATGCAAATTTCTGCAGCTGGCTTGAATTTCTCCTCAGAAAATGGGATTTTCTTTTCTATCGCATTTTTAGGCTGCAAATTTTCTAAACTTTTATGCTCTGCTTCCCTTTTAAAATGGAATGCCTTTAACAACATCCAAGTCACTTCTTGAATGCTTTGCTGCTTACAAATTTCTTCTGCTAGACACCCTAAATCATCTCTCTGAAGTTCAAAGTTTCACACATCTCTAGGGTCGGGGCAAAATGCTGCCAGTATCTTTGCTAAAACATAACAAGAGTCACTTTTGCTCCAGTTCCCAAGATTTCCTCATTTCCATCTGAAACCACCTCAGCCTGGTCTTTCCTGTCCATATCATTATCAGCATTTTGGGTAAAGCCATTCAACATTCTCTAGGAAATTCCAAGCTTTCCCACATTTTCCTGTCTTCTTATGAGCCCTCCAAACTGTTCTAACTCCTGCCTATTACCCCGTTTCAAAGCCATTTCCACATTTTTGGGTATCTTCAACAGTGCCCCACTCTACTGGTACCAGTCCATTACTGTACATTACCAGTCCATTTCCAAACCACTTCACACTGCTGATAAAGACATACCCAAGACTGGATAATTTACAAAAGAAAGAGATTTAATGGACTCACAGTTCCACATGACTGGTGAGTCCTTACTATCACGGCAGAAGGTGAAAAGCACATCTCACATGGTGGCAGACAGCAGAAGAGAATGAGAGCCAAGGGAAAGGAGTTTCCCCTTATAAAACTATCAGATCTTGTGAGACTTATTCACTACCATGAGAATAGTGTGGGGGAAACTACCCCCATGATTCAAATATCTCCCACTTGGTGCCTTCCACAACACAAGGGAATTATGGGAGCTGCAATTCAAGGTGAGATCTGCGGGGAGACACAGCCAACTCATATCACCATTCATGAGGGATCCACCCAAACACTTCCCACCAAACCCTACCTCCCACACTGAGGATCACATTACATCATGAGATTTTGAGTGAAAAAAACATCTAAACCACATTATCAGGTTTAACAAAGAGCAGCAATTCTGGAAAAGTAACTAAATTATGTGGGGAGGCTAATGGAAAATAAGAATTATTTTAACAAAGTCTGTTTGTAAAGAATTCTCTTGGCTATGATTCCTTGTCAAATATTTTTTTCTCCTTGTACAGAGAGGGCATTGCTCACATGGGAGTTTTTATCTCCTGTTTTTAGGAAGAAATGAGAAGATCAGAATGTCCTTTTGCTTCTGCTGTTTCTCAAGTGCCTTTATATGAAAATAATCCTTATGTCAAAGTGGTGTATTGGGGGTAGGGGAAGCATATTCTTCCACCCTTCATTGGTTTCTAAATATGTCTAGCTTGTTGGAATCTTAACAGTTTGACCATATCTGTCCTTGTTATATTATTGGACTCTTAAAACATTTAGAACTTCCTTCTTTTGACAAAGCTTTTTATTTAAGTCTGTAATCTTATTGTAGTCTTGGAAATCTCCTGTATCTGAAGCCTGTATATTCACTCTATTTACATTCTTTACTAGCAATCCTAAGCCGCCTTGAGGCAAAAGAATGACTTCCATGGATGATGTTGGACAGATCATGTCGATGATGTTGGTACAACAGATGATGTTGGTTGGTAAAAAGAAATACAAAGGAGTAAAAGAACATTTGTAGTGTTCTATGACTATTACCGTGATACACTGGTAATGCTATGATGATGGAAGGAACAAATAAATGTCTCAGGATCTTGATCTTCTGATAATAGAGAGATAAGTTAACAGGAAAATGCAGGTAGAATTTTAGCAGGGTAAACCGGTAAAGGCTTGGGTGTTGCTACTATGAAAAAGAACAAGAAAGCCAACCACAAAAATTAAACACTAAATTGAGCAAATAAAGAAGAAATGCAATATTACTACTGAAGTGTTAGAGAGCACTCACTATTTCCCTGAGTATTTTACCTGCATGTATAACCTATGACGCTACTCATTTATTTCTCTGTATGTCATCTGAGAAGTGACTTATGGAGAAACAATAGATAAAATAATATTCCTTAATTAAATATGGTAGGTTGCAAGGTTTATATGACTAATTTGGGATAATATTTCTTGTGTGTGTGTGTGTGGCTTTTTTGTCCTTTGGTTTTTTTTTTTTGAGATGGAGTCTGGCACTGTTGCCCAGGCTGGAGTGCAGTGGTGCGATCTCGGGTCACTGCAACCTCTGCCTCCCAGGTTCAAGCAATTCTCATGCCTCAGCCTCCCAAGTAGCTGGGATTACAGGCACCTGCCATCATGCCCAGCTAATTTTTTTTTTTTTTTTGTATTTTTAGTAGAGATGGGGTTTCACTATGTTGGACAGGCTGGTCTCAAACTCCTGACCTTGTGATCTGCCTGCCTCTTCGTGTGTGTGTGTGTGTGTCTTTTTTGTTTGTTTGTTTTTGAGATGGATTTTCACTCTTGTCACCTTTTTATATAAAGAAAATGCATCTAGAACATTAAGATCAGTTCCTGACCGTATTAAACAAATCATATAGCATTAACACAAACCATGTTATCTAAATCTTGGGTTTTGAGCCTAAAAGCCTGTGCCTTACTTTATAATCAAAGGTCAAAAAGGTCAGATCTATAAAGAGAAGGTACAATGATGAACACTAGGTGACTGCTTTGAAAACTTTCTTGCAAATGTAGCTTCCTTGGGGATTTTTGTTAATATATCTAAGTCTGTAAGCCTGGGTGAAGTCTTAGGTTCTGTATGACTCAGGAGCCCTTGGGACACTCTAGTGCTCTTAGTGGTAGAGCACCCTTTGAGCAGGATACTAATGAAGAGCTATTTGACTTGAATGGCCTGACTGGGTTTCAAAATTGTCTGGGGTGTTCTTGGACTTCTACTTTTCTAATTCACTTATGTAGCATCGTGAAAAGTTTTCTGAATGTTCTGATTGGAATCACATTCAACTTATAGGTAAATTTGAGAGGAAATAGAAATATTTGCAGCAGTGAATCTTCCTATTTATTGATTATGCCTTTCTCAAGATATATTCACTTTGTTTTATGTCCATCTGTTAGATTCCATAACTTTCTGTATAGCAGTTTTGTACATCTTTTTGCATGTTTTGTTCCTAGAAACTCTGTTTACTGCTGGTATCACAAATGGAATCTTTTATATTATTATATTCTCTAATAGGTTATTGATGTTGTGCAGAAGCATCATTGACTATATGATCCCTCTGCAGAGCTCCTGCTAAAGTCTAACAGGTTGTGTATACATATTTTTGAATTTTTTATGTAGACAGATGTTTACATATAACAGTTGTGTCTCTTCTTTTCTTATCCTGCTATCCTTAATTTATTTTACTTTTTTCTTTTATTGGCAAGGAAATTTCAGTACAATGTTGATTTTTTAATAGTGCTGGTGACCATTGTTTGTTGCCTTCTCTTAATGGATTATGCAGTTGTTTATAGAACACATAATATTACTTTCCACCTTGAGAAATTTTCTTATGCCCATTTTTCTGCCAGGAATGTTATTTTGTCCATAGTCCTCATATAACTGTTTTCTTCACATTATTCATAGCAAAGCTTACATGCCAATGGTGAAAAATTCTTGACTCTTTCAGTATAGTGATATAAGAACCAAACACAAACTAACTAAGGCAATTTAAGGGAAATTTATTAGCCTCAAACTAAAATGTGCAGAGGTAGATTCTCGCTGTCATCACAATTGTATTTGGTATTGATGGCTCCATTTCTTTCTAAATTCTTGAGAAAATTCCCTCTACATTGAAAATTTGACAGGAGCCCACTTCTTACAAGCTAAGCAACTTTGTTAGGATGGGAACTTCTTCCTGTTTAAAGTTAAGCTTCCTCCCTGACTGGCCTTGCTTGGCTATGTACTTGTCCTCAAACCAATCACTGGTTAGGAGAAAGGACTCATAATTCTCTCGCTGTGGTAGGCAGAGTAGGCCCCTTGGCCAAGTCTTACCAAAATTTTCTAAGCATAGAGAAAAAATAGTTCATGGATCCCTGAGATGCAGCTGGATAGAACAAAGCATATGAAATCCACTAAATTTGCTTAAAGACATCTTTCCTGACATGCCCATCTTTTTATTCTGTACCTAAGCTCTTAGTAACTATTATGTCATGAATCCTGATTTGTAATTTATTCATTTATGCTTCCTGTACTAGAATATAAACTCCGTGACAGAAGGAACACTGCTTTCCTTGTTTACTGTTGCATCTCCAGGATAGACAGTGATGTATGTTGCATGGGAGGAATTACAAAAATAAACTTAACTGAAAATATCAGGAATCTATAATTGGGAAAAATAGCATTCTAATTTGTATTAAGAGATGGTGATATTGAATATGATAACCTTAACTTCCTTTTGAAATGAGTTGACAAGAAAAATTTGAAAATTGTCTTTTTGCCTCTCTTTTTTAAGAAGTCAGTTGCCAATTAAATCTACTCGCAGCCTGGAAGATCTATGACTCTCACAGTGAACTTGAATGAATGAAATATTTAGGCTGATTTTTACACATAATGTTCTCTTTTTTGGTCATAGCTATACCTTGCCTTTTATATGTATTAGTTATCAATATGTTTTCATACATGTTGTGTATTTGGTTTAAATTCTATCTCTGCCCTTTGGGAGGCCCAGGTGGGCCCATCACTTGAGGTCAGGAGTCCTAGATCAGCCTTGCCAACATAGTGAAAGCCTGACTACACTAAAAGTACAAAAAATGGCTAGACGTGGTGGTGCATGCCTGTAATCCCAGCTACACAGGAGACTGAGGCAGGAGAAGCATTTGAACCTGGGAGGTTGAGGTTACAGTGAACTGAAATTGTGCCACTACCCTCTAGCCTGGGTAACAAAGCAAGACTCTGTCTCAATAAATAAATATATAAACAAACAAACAAACAAACAAACAAATTCTATCTCTGCCACTTACCTGCTATGTTATCTCAGGCATATTTTTCCCTCATTTCCAGTGGGATTGACTATTTCAGGCATTTTACTCAACTTCTCTAAAAGCTTTCATTTTCTTTTCTGTAAAATTGGAGTCTTAACCTCTACTCACATTGTATCATAAAGATTATTTATTTTATTTTATTTATTTTACTTTTTTTGAGATGGAGTCTCATCTGTCGACCAGGCTGGAGTGCAGTGGTGCAATCTCAGCTCACTGCAAGCTCTGCCTCCTGGGTTCACACCATTCTCCTGCCTCAGCCTCCCAAGTGGCTAGGACTACAGGTGCCCACCACCACACCCAGCTAATTTGTTTGTATTTTTAGTAGAGATGGGATTTCACCGTGTTAGCCAGGATGATCTTGATCTCCTGACCTCGTGATCTGCCTGCCTCAGCCTCCCAAAGTGCTGGGATTACAGGTGTGAGCCACCGCACCTGGCCCATAAAGATTAGATGAGATAATGTATTTTGAAAAACCTGTACAATACTTTTCAATACTAACAATTAAAAATGATCATGATTTTATTTGTTTCTAGCTTTTTGATATAGAATATCTGTTTTGGGCAGAATGCATGCCAACCACAATAAAGATGGCTGGATTTCCTTACCTGATCTTCATATAAAGTTACCTTTGACACATGTGGAGTAAATATAGTACCTTCCTCTGCCTTTAGGTTAGCAGTATTTTACAGTTCCCTAAAGATCATATGGTAGAAGTCACAGTGACCAAAGAGAAAATGAAAAAAAAAAAAAAAAAAAAAAAAACTGGTTAGGACCATTTTCTCAAAAGATGATAGTCCAAATGGCAGGCCCCCAGGCTTCTTGAACTCACCTATGTTCACATTGTTAGTAAAGTAGCAGAAGGAAGGCATGCTAGGAGTTGAACTTTGTGTTTTCCACTAACTATCCTCAAGTCAATCCTTTTAATTGTGTGGAGTCTTAATTGAGAGAAAGAGTCAGGCTGACTCCTTTTCAAGAGAAACCAAAAAAAAAAAAAAAAAAAAAAGGAAGCAGGTAAGCTGTAAGTCTGCCTTTCTTCATGGTCCAGGGCACATAACTCTTCTGTGCAAATAACTCACAATCTTCCTGTACCCAGTTATCACCAGACCCTTGGCTGATAAAAAATATATGTTAGCTCACTGCAACCTGGGCATTGTCAATACTGCACAAAACCCTCTTTAGCACACAGCACAAGCACCCTATTCCCCAGCCAGCCTTTATCTCTTTGCAGTCAGCACCTCTCTTGCTAGTCTGCCTGTTGCTCCCTTGCAATGTATTTTCTTATCTTCTCTAGTAAATCTGCCTTCCTTTACCTACTACTGTTTTGGTAACTTCTTACCACCCGCACCATTGGCCTAGATAGTCACCACCCACCTGCGACAAACTGGCTTGTAAAATAATTTCTAGGGTTATTATGTACCAATATATTGGATAGGTTTATCATTAAAGACAGTATTTTACCTTTGAAGTAGTATAAAATATGCGAAGTGAAAAAAAAAAGGTAGAAATAAATGCAGGTGTCTGAGCAGCAGGCATGGTCTGAGCTATCCAGATCTACGTGACCGAAACTTCCCTTTTAGCAGGTCCACTCTTTCACCTGAGCCAGATGCTCTCTTACATTTTTGCTCCCAGCGTCATGGCCTTGATTTGTTCTTCTAGAACTTTCCATGTGAAAATATTCAAAGTGCAGTGTGAGGAGAGCTCAAATAGTAGGGGAATGCAGGACCCCACTTTTGCAGGGAGAACTTTATGAGATGTCAAAATCCAGTAAGGTGAAAGGTATCTGAAACTAAAGGGATAGAGGGAGGAAAATGTTGCTGAAAGCCTGCATTTAGAGATAGAGAATTGCAGGACAAAGGAGACACTTCATACAGGAGAGCTCTAGCTGGTACCTGGAAGGTGCCCTCTGGGATGAAGCTTCCAGAAGAAAGATCAGGCAGCAATCTTTGCTGTTCTGCAGACTTCGCTGGTGATACCCAGGCAAACAGGGTCAGTAGTGAACCTCCAGCAAACTCCAGCAGACCAGCAGCAGAAGGGCCTGACTGTCAGAAGGAAAACAAACAAACAGAAAGGAATAGCACGTCCACTCAAAGACCCCATCTGAAGGTCACCAACATCAAAGACCAAAGATAGATAAATCCACAAAGATGGGGAGAAGCCAGCACAAAAAGGCTGAAAATTCCAAAAACCAGAAAGCCTCTTCTCCTCCAAAGGATTACAACTCCTTGCCAGCAAGGGAACAAAACTGGACGAGAAATGAGTTTGATGAATTGACTGAACTCGGCTTCAGAAGGTGAGTAGTAACAAACTCCTCAGAGCTAAAGGAACATGTTCTAACCCAATGCAAGGAAGCTAAGAACCTTGAAAAAAGGTTAGATGAATTGCTAGCTAGAATAACCAGTGTAGAGAAGAACATAAATAACCCGATGGAGCTGAAGAACACAACACAAGAACTTCATGAAGTGTACACAAGTTTCAGTAGCCAAATCGATCAAGCAGAAGAAAGGGTATCAGTGATTGAAGATCAACTTAATGAAATAAAGAGAGAAGATAAGATTGCAGAAAAAAAGACTAAAAAGGAATGAGCAAAGCCTCCAAGAAATATGGAACTATGTGAAAAGACCAAATCTACATTCGATTGGTATACCTGAAAGTGACGAGGAGAATGCAATCAAGTTGGAAAACACTCCTCAGGACATTATCCAGGAGAACTTCGCCAACCTAGCAAGACAGGCCAACATTCAACTTCAGGAAATACAGGAACACCACAAAGAAACTCCTCGAGAAGAGTAACCTCAAGACACATAATCATAAGATTCACCAAGGTTGAAATGAAGGCAAAAATGTTAAGGGCAGCCGGAGAGAAAGGTCGGGTTACCTACAAAGGGAAGCCCATCAGACTAACAGTGGATCTCTTGGCAGAAATCCTACAAGCCAGAAGAGAGTGGGGACCAATATTCAACATTCTTAAAGAAAAGAATTTCAGGCCGGGCGCGGTGGCTCAAGCCTGTAATCCCAACACTTTGGGAGGCCAAGACGGGTGGATCACGAGGTCAGGAGATTGAGACCATCCTGGCCTACACGGTGAAACCCCATCTCTACTAAAAAATACAAAAAACTATCCGGGCGAGGTGGCGGGAGTCTGTAGTCCCAGCTACTCGGGAGGCTGAGGCAGGAGAATGGCGTAAACCCGGGAGGGTGAGCCGAGATTGCGCCACTGCACTCCAGCCTGGGTGACACAGCAAGACTCCGTCTCAAAAAAAAAAAAAAAAGGAAAGAAAAGAATTTCAACTCAGAGTTTCATATCCAGCCAAACTAAGCTAAGCTTCTCCTTTATAAGCAAAGGACAAATAAAGTCCTTTACAGACAAGCAAATGCTGAGAGATTTTTTGTCACCACCAGTCCTGCTTTACAAGAGCTCCTGAAGGAAGCACTAAACATAGAAAGGAACACCTGGTACCAGCCACTCAAAAAATATACCAAATTGTAAAGAACATTGACACTATGAAGAAACTGCATCAACTAACAGGCAGAACAACCAGCTAGCATCATAATGACAGGACCAGAGTCACACATAACAATATTAAACTGGCTAAATGCCCCAATTAAAAGACACAGACTGCCAAGTTGGATAAAGAGTCAAGACCCATCAGTTTACTATATTCAGGAGACGCATTTCACATGCAAAGACACACATAAGCTCAAAATAAATGAATGGAGGAATATTTACCAAGAAAATGGAAAGTATAAAAAAGCAGGAGTTGCAATCCTAAAATCTGATGAAACAGACTTTAAACCAACAAAGATCAAAAGAGACAAAGAAGGCCATTACATGATGGTAAAGGGATCAATGCAGCAAGAAGAGCTAACTATCCCAAATATATATGCACCCAACACAGAAGCACCCAGATTCATAAATTAAGTTCATAGAGACCTACAAAGAGACTTAGATTCTCATACAATAATAGGGGATACTTTAACACCCCACTGTCAATATTAGACAGATCAACGAGACAGAAAACCTTTAATCAGGCTATAATTGAAATAGTACTCTAGGAATAATGCTGGTGACAGTTTTGAGTTAAGATAATCTGTTTCAATAAATGCTATTTAAGATGTGATGTATGGCAAATTATTTATGTGAATGAGCAAAATAAAATAGAAGTGCTATATTCAAGTGAACATAGGAAGAGTTTGTTTTATTATTATTATACTTTAAGTTCTGGGATATATATGCAGAACATGAACGTTTGTTACATAGGTATACAAGTGCCATGGTGGTTTGCTGCACCCAACAACCCGTCATCTACATTAGGTATTTCTCCTAATGCTATCCCTCCCCTAGCCCCCAACCCCTGACAGGTTCCAGTGTGTGATGTTCCCCTCTCTGTGTCCATATGTTCTCACTGTTAAACTCCCACCTATAAGTAAGAACATGTGGTGTTTGGTTTTCTGTTCCTGTGTTAGTTTGCTGAGAATGATGGTTTCCAGCTTCATCCATGTCCCTGTAAGGGACATTAACTCATCCTTTCTGTGGCTGCATAGTATTCCATGGTGTATGTGTGCCACATTTTCTTTATCCAGTCTATCATTGATGGGCATTTAGGTTGGTTCCAAGTCTTTGCTATTGTGAACAGTGCTGCAATAAACATATGTGTGAATGTGTCTTTATAGTAGAATGATTTATAATCCTTTGGGTATATAACTAGTAACGGGATTGCTGTGTCAAATGGTATTTCTGGTTCTAGATCCTTGAGGAATTGCCACACTGTCTTCCACAACGGTTGAACTAATTTACACTCCCACCAACAGTGTAAATGCATTCCTATTTCTCCACATCCTCTCCAGCATCTGTTGTTTCCTAACTTTTTAACGATCACCATTCTAACTGGTGTGAGATGGTATCTCACTGTGGTTTTGATTTGCATTTGTCTATTGACCAATGTTGAGCTTTTTTTCATATGTTTGTTGGCTACATAGATATCTTCTTTTGAGAAGCGTCTGTTCATATCTATTGTGCACTTCTTGATGGGATTGTTTATTTCTTGGAAATTTGTTTAAGTTCCTTGTAGATTCTGGATATTAGCCTTTTGTCAGATGGATAAATTGCCAAAATGTTCTGAACATGTAAAGAGTTTTAATAGGCCAATGTGTATGCTATGGCAGAACTTAATTTGTGTTTCCTGTCTTCGGGAATACCATCTTTACACTCTGCAACTGGATCTATTAAAGAATAATCATAATTACAAGAACAGATTAGCACAGAGACACGGGTAACCCCTGACATTTGGTGCTAGTTCTGTAAGTTTTAAACCAATTTCATTTTATTTTGGTGACACAACTCATAAATAAAGTCCTCCTAAATGGACATTTCATCCCTCTTACAGCTACCCTGGTGGTTGAACTATTTATAAACTATTCCTTTACACGCAAGTGGTTGCATCTTACTATTAATAATTATGTTGCTTATTATTTATTGTACTTTAGGGTTTCCCCCTTTCCCAAATGAAACCATTTTTTAATCAATTTGTCTTAGATAGGAGAAGCAAACTTTTTCCTATTTTATACAGTTCATTTCTAGGTAGCTTCCAAACGAATGCCATTCTCACAGTCTTCTTAAAGTTTTCTTGCACAAAGATTGCATGCTATCTCCATACTATTTCTGTATGAGATTTCTGTTATCTTGGCCACAGCTAATGAAACCGGGAGTGGTTATCTAAAACAAACTAAGTCAACTTACAAAGTGGCTAAAAGATTGAGAGGTAGCCTAGATGCAAAACTCTGCGCAACAGAGGGAGGCTATATTGGAATGTGGCCAAAGCAATTAAATTCTTGTTTTTGGAGGGTCTGACTAGGGGATCTACTGAGGAGGTTAGCAGTTGATGGTGAGAGAAGAAGCTGAAAGAGACTGTAGAGAAACTACAAGTCAGGAGAAGACTTTCTCCTACCCTCCTCAGTAGTTGCAGAGTAGGAAGTAGTGTATGCTTGCTCTCAGGGTCTAATCAGGTAGTTAATTATTGCTAGTGTTTTGATGTATATTTTAAATGAGTTTCCAGCATCTAGAAATACTGGCTTTCCCGTGCTTCAATCACTATTATTTACACAAATACTTATCAAGTGCCTATAGGCCACGTGCATATTCCAAATCAGGATACATAAATGAACAGTAGTGGACTCACCTTCCTGGAGTTTATATCCCAATGGCCAAGATTATTTTCATCATTTTCTCTATATTTAATAATTAACTTGTATTACCTGAATTAATCCAAGCAAACGTTTGTTCTTTGTAGTCTGAATTTAACAAATAAAAATGTGATTTATTTCCTTTTAATAGGCATTCTTGTATGTGTGTGTTTTACAAATATTGATTATTTGAATTTTCATGACAATTTTTAAAAGCATCTACATTTTAATAAGGGGAAGTAAAGGCAAAAAGAGGTTTAAAAATTGCCTAAAGTAGATGCTGCTGGTAGTACTACCTATTACTAGTAGATGGTACAACTGCCTTTTTAATTTAGGCAGTTTGGCTCCAACAATCTCTTAATCTATGCTACCTTTTAAAACAATTTTGGTAGAATTCCCTTTGTGTTCTCAGTAATTACATTTATATGGATATGATTTTATAATCCAGTACTCATTTTTTATCTCCTAATTTCATTTTTCTTGAAGATAGGCGTCCTATTCAGTCTTTAATATACATCATCGAAACTATCTACAGCTAGAGGACTACAAATCTTATAGGATGATGAGGTGGTAATATTATTGGTTACCTGGTCACCAGTTACATCAGCAGGTACTAATTGTTCTTTGAAATCTTTCTAGAACCATCGATCACTGTAGAAGCACATATTATCATATACACTGATATCATGATGAATCACAGTGATTCTCAAAGGGATATGTGCATATTAACATATCTTTTGTATGCCATAAGTTCTGAATCATAGGGGTGAATTGACATAACACAGCTAGCCTCCAGGTACTACAGTAATTCTTCTGAAAGATGATTTACATTATTATATAATATCACTGAGAAAGTTTTCAACTTTGCTATGTGTAAATTTCTACTGATTTGGATACACTTTTTTTTTTTTCCATTTTCTTTAGGTTGTTTTACTATATGAAATTGTGTGAAAAGTTGAAAATACATAGATACTTGAAACCCGTATGCAACATTTTGTTGACCTCATTCTGCCTCCTCAATGTATAACAGTGTGATAAACACCAAATATAAGGTATTATATTCACACTCATTACTGACAAACATATTTTGAGTATGATTTATCTTCCCATTTTTGTTTCAATGATTGCCTCTTGATGTAATTTGCCAAGATCCCAGAATCTACCCTAGATGTTTTTGATATTTACCCACTAGCCCCACTGGGGCAATGATTGTTAAAATTCAAAGTTGCACATATTCTATCGTATTTCATTAGTGTAAAAGGATTAAAATGTTCAAAAGGTTGCAGGTGGCTTTCAAAGTTATCTCCTGAAGTGTGAACCCGTTACCAAGGAAACATATTGCAAATGTTAGTAAATCTCTCACGGACTTGCTTTTTACACGTCCCCATGGTTGGCGTGTATACTGAGCGCATTTAGCACAGTGCTGCTGGCAGCTTCCATTCCTGTTATGTTTATAAATACATCCAAGCCTCACAAAAACATTAGGCAGAATTGCTTGGAGAAAATTCTTCTGGTTTTCTTTTGAGTGAGAGAGCAAAACATCAGAGGATCAAATTGATTAGAAATGGTTTCGCCAGCTTAAAAAAATCTGGCATGATAGAGTTGGAGGGAATTTGGGGGAACACCAAATAGTAAAACAAGCCCAGCAATTGTCATGATAATAATATTTAGACTAAATCATAATAAATCATCTGGATAATTGCAAAATTGAGTGGTGATAATGTTGGGAACATGTGATTAACATATTAGAGATCAGAGTTAAAATTTGCCTTACAATAATATCACTTTCTGGGACAACTAAAATACCATTTTGTATTTTTAAATAATCTTTTTAACCACATGAAATATTTACTATAAAAAATTACGGTTATATTGTCATTCAGACTCTTTTTTACTCTCAACTTCCCAACTTCAAGGCATGTGTTGGAGAGAATGTGAGAGATGTGTGGTGCACTGCAATGCATTATTGTATGTGTTTTGAAAGGTATTATAATTCCCTGTAATATGGAAGGACACAGGCATAAGACAAAGTAATAAGCCATAAATAGAATTGATACTTATATCCAGTCAGAATATTTATATTTAATTTTCTTAAGAAAATGATTAAGTAAGCTAGGATATAGTCACCCTGACAATCCATTACATGCCTCAGTTTCCACTATAACCAACATTTGATAACTGGCTATATTTCATTGATTCATTTATTAAATGACCACATAGTACTGATTACTTACTAGATAAGAGCTTAAGGTTTCAAAAATAAATAATAAATGGTCCTTACCCTAAGGATTGCAGTTTTAGTGGTGGAGTGTCTACAAAGCAATTACAGTCATGTGGTATTAGACATATGAATTAGAACGTGTAAGTCTTCTGTTGATCTTGATCCTCATTACTAAACTTTAACTCACTCCATTAATGGAAAGACTGTAAAAACTATCCATCTTGTTGTATGAAGAACAGCTTACTCATGGTTTCAAGCATGGAGTCACATTCATTAGGATTGGGTAAAGGTCTCGGTGACTAAACCAGGCTAATACTAGTTAAGAGGCTATGACTTCCAGCATTTCTAAGAAAGGAAAATCCATATAATTTTGGCCTCAAGCACTCTTTTTTTCTCTTTCAATTTTTGTTTTTGTTATTGTTTATTCCTCACTAGAGATGACTATAGAAAACTAATGTGGCTTCTAGGTAACTGGACTACTTGAAGCCACCCCTAAGGTTTAGAATGCTTTTCAATGCACTGATTGTGTTATTTAATGTGATATTGTTCTTCCCCTCACATGTGTCCCTCTGGCTCTACTGAACATACTGAGCAAGGACCTTAAACCTAATTAATCTCCTAAATTTTAAAACCTGTGATGACCTAGGGCAAGCATAAATTTGGAAGAAGCAAAGACAATATATTTATCTTGAAACATTTCAATTAAACTTCTGACTTGTTGACTTTATTGTAATAGTTTATTTTTATTTATTTATTTTTTTGAGACAGAGTCTGACTTCATCACCCAGGCTGGAGTGTGGTGGTGCAATCTTGGCTCACTGCAACCTCTGCCTTCTTGGTTCAAGGATTCAAGTGATTCTTGTGCCTCAGGTTACCCAGTAGCTGGGACTACAGGACTGCGCCACCACACCGAGCTAATTTTTGTATTTTTTGTAGAGGCAAGGTTTCCCCATGTTGGCCAGCCTGGTCTTGAGCTTCTGACCTCAAGTGATCCGCGCGCTTCTGCCTCTCAAAGTGCTGGGATTACAGGTGTGAGTCACTGTGCCTGGCCCAGTAGTTTCTAACTTGTCAGAAAGAGTCACACAAAAATTATGTTATTAATTGAAAACCCTTCTTATTATTTCAACCATGACTGTCATTTGATTTATGTGTTTGTTTTCAGGTTTTGAAAATGACTGCTGAAGAGTTTGTAAGCTGCAACATTTTAAGTAAATTTTATTGTTAATTAATACACAGAAATTGAAAGTAAACTCATGGTTTCAATCTTTATACTAAACCTCAAGTAAGCAATAAAAAATCATAAATTTATTAAACAATAAACATGTACTTAGGAAAAAACAAGGGGGAATAATGAAGAGCAAAGAGGCACTCAAATTAACTTTTAAAACATTTTTCTGTATTTATTTAAGTATTATATTTATTTAAATAGAGACGAGGTTTTGTCATGCTGCCCAAGCTGCTCTTGAACTCCAGGGCTCACTCCGTCCACCTGCCTCAGCCTTACTAAGTGTTAACATTACACGTGTGAGCCACTGTGCTGGCCAAATTAACTTCTAAAGACTAGCCTAGTTCAAATAATTTCCTGTTCCCTTCTTTTTCCAAAATACGCTTTTCTGTATTACAATTCTAGAAGACTTAGCATGGTTTTTAGGGATGCCAATTCCTATGTTTTTAGATTATTCTGAAATTGGAGAGTCATATTATTTATATTTTATCTTCCTAAATTATAATTTTACCATGTGCGTTACATGTTGATTTACAGTATATTTTACTTTTCTTAAGAAAGACATAAAGGAGAGATGAATCAAGGAATCTTATCCAAATGCTTTTCAAAATTAGTTCCATGCATGACATAAAAGTTTTTAATGTCTAATTGAAATATTTCTATTTTCATTATTAAGTAGAAATTGATATTAAGAATGAAATTTAACCATATATTGAAAGCCAGAAAGTAACAAAGAACACATCTAAATTAACAAATATTTGCTTTGTGGTTTAAACACTGCAATTAAGACACTATGTTACTTTGAAGGTATAGATTTTAAGTCATGCATTGAAATAAGGCAAACAACATGTCATATAATTGGAACTAAAACTTGGCCATCTTGACAACATATTTTGATATTCCATAGATTATTTCTCTTACATATGTGATATCATGGTGCTAAAATCTTTACACTATTAATGGCTGGTTAACTCAATCAAATAAACCAGTTGTTCTAGTATTTTAAGGTAGAGGTTTTTTATATGCTGGAATAATGGAGAACTAAGCGAGAATTCTCTTTGTCTCTTCATCTTCTTTTTGCATGTGAAGTTGTGTCTACATTTAGCATATCCAACCTTTTGGCATTCAGTCAACTGTGCGGAAGAGTACATTGACTTCAAATGAAGCACAGAGAAGTGGAACAGGAACTTTATGTTAGGGATATAAATGCTGATGAGACCCTTGCACATGCTTTCTTGACTTTGAAATTAATATATATACTCAGCAGTACCCTGTCTTTCTATTTCTTAAATTAGCTCAAGAGAGCAGCATGGTTCCCAGCGATGGTGAAACATTTCCACCAAGAATCCTTAGTGAAATTGTAAAGTAATTGGAAGAAAAAACAGGTACCTATGGCATATTTTCCCTGTAACACTGAAATTTTTTTCTGTTTCTGTTTCAGATTTTATATTCATTCTAATTTTACATTTTTAGTATGTATTTCTTTCAAACTTTATAGTAAAATTGTCTCCACAGGACTATATTAACATTGATCTCAGTTTCTAAACCCTCTTACTTAATTTGAAGATTAAGAACAGAGACTGATGGAGAGTGTAGTTCTGGCTTCAACAGTGACTGGGATCAGTAGTGCTGAGCAAAATTGCCTTATATCCTTAGGCTCCATTTCATTGCTTGTAAATAAGGGTTTTGAGAAGGTTCTCCCACAAAACTGTTTCATGAAGCTGTTAAAGTACAAGGTTTATATTGACTCATTGCATTAAAAAAAATTGAAACACTCTTTTATGCCAAAATCTTGCCCCCAATCATTAATGAAATTAGCCTCATGGTTTTTTTGAATGACATTTACAATTCCCAAACCAACAAGAGGGAGCCCTCTTGTGGTTTAGGCATAGAGTGGCTTATGTTCTATCTACATTTATAAGATACAAGAATGTATAATCTTTGAAAAATGTAACGACCTTAGATAGCTTCTGAATATGGTCTAAAATTTATAGGAAATTGAAAAATTACAATTTTGGATATGTATAATTGTTCTTTAAACAATTCAGGGGAGTTTTTGAAACTAAAAGTATGCAGCACATACCACGTTGCTGTCTGTAATTATATTCTTATTTGGCAAAAACGTTTCCGTATATACTTGGTTAGTAGTTATAATGATCAGTAAAGATATCAAAGTGGTTCAGGTCATCTCACTTATGAAGTAGAGGACAAAATAATGACATTAAACTAGATAACTGCATATTAAATATCTTTTACACTCTTTAATTGTATTTCTGAGTGATAAGCATCAAACATTTTGATCACTTAGGGATTTAACACGCTTATAACAGCAGGTGAATTTGCTAAATTTTGTTGCTTAAGAATACAATATATAACACATATTAAAAGATAAGCACTTTGGGAGGCTGAGGAGGGTGGATCACAATGTCAAGAGATCAAGACCATCCTGGCCAACATGTTGAAACTCCATCTCCTCTAAAAATACAAAAATTAGTTGGACGTGGTGGCACGTGCCTGTAGTCCCAGCTACTTGGGAGGCTGAGGCAGGAGAATCACTTGAACCCGGGAGGTGGAGGTTGCAGTGAGCCGAGATTGCACCACTGCACTGCAGCCTGGCGACAAAGTGAGATGCCGTCTCAAAACAAAACAAAAAAACAAAAAAAAGAGTAAGCATGTTTAGCACAAGTAATACCAATGAGACAGTTAATAAAATATAAATATGCTAACAATATTAATTACAGTAATGTGCTGCATGATGACATTTCAGTCAACCATGGACCCCATATACAGCAGTGGTCCCTTAAGATTATAATGGAGCTAAAAAATTCCTACTGCTTAGTATTTATTAGACTTTTAATAATTATTTTAGAGTGTATTCTACTGATATAAAAAAAGTTAACTGGAAAGCATACTCAGGCAGGTGCTTCAGGAGATATTCCAGAAGAAGTTATTTTTATCACAAGAGATGACAGCTCTGTGTGTGTTGCTGCCCCTGAATATCTTCCAGTAGGACAAGATGTGGAGGAAGAAGACAGTTACATTGATGATCCTGACCTGTGTAGGCTGAGGCTAATGTGTGTGTCTGTGTCTTAGTTCTTAACAAAACGTTTAACAAGTAAAAGAATAAATAAAATAAAAATTTTAAACAGACAAAAAGCTTACACAATAAAGGTATAAAGGAAGAAATTATTTTTGTACCATTGTACAATATGTTTGTGTTTTAAGCTAAGTGTTACTACAAAAAAATCTGAAAACATTAAAAGATTAAGTAAAAACTTTTATGAAGCTCAGGTTAGTTTATTATTGAAGAAATTTCAAAAGTTAAACTTAGTGTAGCCTAAGTGTACAGCCTTTAAAAAGTCTACAGTAGTGTGGCTGGGCACCGAGGCTCACGCCTATAATCTTAGCATGTTGGGAGACCTCAGGATCACCTGAGGTCAGGAGTTCAAGACCAGCCTGGCTAACGTGGTGAAACCTCGTCTCTACTAAAAAATACAAAAATTTGCTGGGCGTGGTCACGGGCGCCTGTAATCTCAGCTACTCAGGAGGCTGAGGCACGGAGAATTGCTTGAACCCGGGAAGCAGAGGTTGCAGTGATCTGAGATCATGCCACTGCACTCTAACCTGGGCTACAAAGTGAGACTCTATTTCAGACAAAAAAAAAAAAAAGGTCTACAGTAGGGTCATAATATCCTAGGACTTCACATTCATTCACCACTTACCCAGGGCAACTTCCAGTCCGCAGGCTCCTTTCAAGTTAAATGCCCTATATAGGTGTACTACATTTTACCTTTTATTCCATATTTTTATTGTATCTTTTCTATGCTTATATATGTTTAGAAACACAACTACTTACCGTTGTATTACAGTTGTCTGCAGTATTCAGTATAGTAACATGCTATACAGGTTTGCAGCCTAGAAGCAACAGACTATTCCATGTAGTCTAGCCTAGATGTAGTGATCTAACCTATGTAGGTATATAGAAGTACACCCTGTGGTGTTTGCATAATGACAAATCATCTAATGACACATTTCTTAGAACATATTCCTGTAGTTAAGCAACTCATGACTTATACTAACACATTAATATTACTTTTTAAAGTTTCTTTTTAGAAATGAAGTTACATTATCCATTAGGTGAATAAGTCATATGGACATAATTACCCTAGTTGTATTTTTGATGACCTGAAGTAACATCTTTTTTCATTGACCGCAGCATTTTCATTAGTTAACATATAACTAATTAATTAGTTAATATAAAAAAGATATTTCAAAAGTAACCAATTCACAACGGTAAATGAATTCTGATAATTTGATTTAAAGTAAATTGCAAATAACATACCATGTCCATTTGTTTCTCGTATTCTTTTTCATTCGAGAAGGAAAAAACACAATTAATCATCTAAGTTGGAAAGGTATTTTAATTTACTATATGCAATGCATCATTATAAGTTCCATCACTTTAGACAAGACTGAGTCTTGCTTAGAGATTATTGATTACCCAGGAGAAGTACTAACCTAAAGTGAAAATAAAAGAAAACTCTTGTCTATGACACACAGCTCCTGCAGATTTTTTCCTGTTTTGTTTTGCTCCTGAAAGTGGAGGAAGCTTTTCTGTTTGCCACCCATTGAAGTTTTCATGGCCTAATAATGTGGAGACTCAAAAAATTTGCTGACGATAAAGAGGAGAACAAAGGAAGCACCCAGAGTATTACCAGGTCGGTTTCTACCTTCAATTCTTGTATTTATCAAATACAATGTGATAGAGTAAAGCTGTGTTTCTTAGAAAGGATCTAATAATTTATTATAGATCTTCTTTAACTTCCAGGCAATTAAAAATAAATTTGTGCTTTTGGATTTTCTATTATCTGTCAAATGATTTGGCAATTTGAATAAATTTATTGTTTTCGATTTATAGTTCATTCCCATTTTCTTTGATTTGTCACTTAGGAAATTCAATGTTATGCCTATAAGCTTGATCTTCCACAGAATAAGTATTTCAAACAAGGTCAATCTGTAGGAAATTTTTGGGAGGGAGAAGTTATTGAAATAAGACTCTATAAACATAATTGTTTCAGTAACAGATCATTTAGAAGAGTTTATTTTTCCCCAGAAAGAAAAGCAACCTGACATCAAAATAGTGATTTTAATGGCTTAAGAACAGAGACCAGTTTGGAAGATCAAGAGCCATTAGGTTACAGAACTGCAAGTGAATGCCATATGATTTTTAACTAGTATTCATTCATTGAAAAACAAGTGTGCAGATAATTCATTCCTCATATCACAGAATGGACTATAGATGATGATAAGATTCTCTCCTGGGTCACGCTCTGATCATATGCCTCTGAGCTCCCCTTTTGCTTAGGCCCAACTTGGGTTCTGTTCTTGGCCTAGTTAGTTCAATCAGGCAAGAATTCTGCTGGTTCAGTTTAACGAAAATCCCTTATCCTTGATATCTAATCAAATTTCTTATCCCCCCACGTTCAGTATCTTATCACCCTGCCTGCATTCAGCAAGAATTTTGCTAAGTCAGTTTAGCCGGAATCCCTGTGAGGTTTCCTCTCTAGTAATTTTTCACCCACTGACCTTCACTTATCCCAAATCCTGACTTGTCCTAGTATTCAGAATGCAGCCCAGTTATATACTGAGGTCTCTCTGTCCCAAATGCAATAGTTCCCGACTAAAATTTGCCTTCACTGCTTTAACTTATATCTAGCTCTGATTTTCTTTCAGAGTGCCAGCTTCTGTTCACAATCCAGCTTCCAGTTAACCGTTTGCCCAAGTGAATTTTTAGATACTGTCAGAGCAGTATAATGTTGGGTGAAGAGCATCAACAGAGATAACTTGGTAAGACAACACATGGGGTCAAATATACAAATATAAAGAAACATAAAAACAAACTAAATATTTATAGTGTATTTCAGTAAATATGGCCTCATTCAATTTAGGATTCCAATGAATGTATAATTAAAAACGAAAATTATACAAAATTACAAAGAAGGAATATATTTAGAAAATCAGTTTATCAAGGCAGAAAGCAACTGTCAGCAAGAGTATATTGAAATAAACTATGTAGAGAAAAATAAACAATGTAGTGATACAGAAAATGATGAATACCATGAGAGTAACGATAATATTTTAAACCATAGTAGTGCAAATTGACTTAATAAATCATAGTTTACCAATAAGCTTCTCGTCATTCTTAGTGTGGTCACATTACATTTATTCCTATACCTTTTGTTTAGGGATCTATTACCTGTAGATACCACTAGCACTTGTACTAACAGATCACTTGGCCTGATTCTATGGCAGCATTTCAGCACAGAGCTTTTGCTGATGTCGTGGTATGAACTATGTAAGCTATTAATGAAGGCCAGCTCATTGAAGAAAACTATCATGCTGATTTAGCAAGGAATTTTCAATCTAAGATTTTTTCCTGAAATTTGTGCCAGTCAATATATAAAAGTGTCAAAGACTGTTACATATAAATTATAGGTACTTTAAAAATGACAGACTAAGTATCACATACCAAATTGTAATACTTTCTTAAATTTCTTGGCTGGGCATGGTGGCTCATGCTGCTAATCCCAGCACTTTGGAAGGCCCAGGCGGGCAGATCACAAGATCACAGGAGGCTGAGAACATTCTGGCTAACACGGTGAAACCCCATCTCTACCAAGAATACAAAAAATTAGCCAGGTGTGGTGGCACATGTCTGTAGTCCCTGCTACCAGGGAAGCTGAGGCAGGAGAATCGCTTGAACCCGGGAGGCAGAGCTTGCAGTGAGCTGAGATCGCACTACTGCACTCCAGCCTGGGTGACAGAGTGAGACTCCGTGTCAAAACAAAAAAAAATTATTATTTCTTTACTAATATTCTATCACTAACCTCCAATGTAACTCCGTGGAGGAAAAAAGAAAGATGAAATTATAGATTAAAAAAAAAGATCAGTATTCCATTTTGAAATAGTCTGTATGGGTAAGTCAAGTGAAAGTGGTTTTTTCAATAAACAGATTTTAAGAAGTCTTTCAGACATACAAACCAAAACTACAAATACCCTAATGCCAAGTCATTTTTCTAGTTAGTAACACATCTTCTCTCATTCTATCCTTAGTAGAAAAGTTCCATTCACCATCCTTCTCACTGTGCTTTTCCTATAATGAAATGCATATATTAAGACTTCTCTGAATGATATATCACCGACTATGTAATCCTAGATGTAACAGTTTTCATGAGAACAGGAATGTAGTATGATTTTTGTCAGGAAGACAACATGATTCTTTGGTAAAATTTGTTCTGTAAAAAAATTAGACAAAAGAGGTATCCATATTCTTGAAAAGTGTTCATTTTTATTGTTTCTGATCAAATTATCTACAGTTACATGATAAATACTTTATACTGTTCACAGGTTAATGACTCTGATAGAGAGTTTGTTAGTTGCAAAATTGAACTAAATATAATATAATGAAAAACAAGATGATGAAATCGTGCATAAATTTTTAAGTATATGTTCATTATAATTTCCTGGAAAAATATGACAGTATCTGGACAAGGAAGACTGATTTAGACATAAGACTCAAGAAGACAGAAAAATAATTTACACCATAAAAACCATAAAATAGCAATACTTTTTTTTGGTAGTTCTTTAAACAACTTGACTCACTAATAATGAAGTCACTGTGTATCATATAAAGATGGTACATGGAAAATATATGGCACATTTTCTTTTTGTTTTGTTTTTCATAGCATATCATATTATATCTGTAGAATGTCAGGGTACTTCACTCTACTCCCCCCCAGTATTATCATTTATCATACATTGAAATACAAATTTAAGGAATGACCATTGAATAATTCATAGAGAAAAAAGTGAAGAAGTGCAAAATTATTCAAACATATTCAAGTATAACTTTACATCTGAATCCTTTCCTGGCATTTAAGTCACAACTCCTTACTATTAACCAGCCAGGCTGGATAATGTGTATATGAGCGGGGTTGCCCAAAGGCACCATTGCTAAAACCACCCCAGAGAAAAAGCAGCCATTAAAATAAAACAACTTAATCTCTTGTACTTTTGTTATAGCTTTACTCTAAAAATACATCATATGGTTAATATGGTTTGCTGCTAGTTTTTTTAAAATTCATATTACTTTGTAGAGTTTTATATAATATCTTCATATCTGAAATAAATTTAAAAATATTTAATTTAAATTTATTGCTAAATTACAGGAAGACATTAACAGTTACTGAAAATAATGTACATAGAAATTTTCATCAATTTCTATTTATCTATGTAGATAATTCATTTTATATTTCATTATTTTATAAGCCTGAAAATGTGTCATCATTGTTTAACACTTACAATGCTCTCATGAATGGTTTAAATAAGAATAAAGCTAGTGACAAGGGGTTGATTGAACTTAAACACAGACAGCAGAAATGTGAAAATATATGCTGGTTGTCTTACGTGAGGGAAATAAACTTACTTGGTATTTTAGGAAGGAAAAGTCATTTCTTGATGAAGATTAACATTTTTATCATCTAGAGTTATGTCACAATGGAACAGAAGACTGCCCTCAGAGTAATGAGCTACCAGTTGCTCTTTGGGTGCTCAGAGAATGTGGATAATGTTATAGTGAAGATTCTGACATTGGGAGGAAAGCTGAACTGAAACACATCAAAGGTTTATTTTAAATTATTTTTTCATTTGTCTGTTTCTGAGACAGAGTCTCACTCTGACACCCAGTTTGGAGTGCAGTGGTGAGATCTTGGCTCACTGCAACCTCCAACTCCTGGGCTCAAGTGATTCTTCCCCCTCAGTCTCCCTTGAGTAGCTGGGATTACAGGCACCCGCCACCATGCCTGGTTAATTTTTGTATTTTTAGTAGAGACAGGGTTTTATCATGTTGGCCAGACTGGTGTCTTAACTCCTGACCTCAAGTGATTTGACTGCCTCGGCCTCCCAAAGTGCTGGGATTACAGGCGTGAGCCACCGGGCCGGGTCTATTTTTAATTCTAAGAATATAAATGAGAGACAACTAAAATTAGTTGCTTGAAGAAAGAAAAATTATAAAACTAAAAAAGTGTTAAATTGATCCTTATTAAGAGAACAAGCTTGTGTAAGCTCACATCAATTCTCTCAGTTTTGGAATTTTTTCAATCATCCACAATTTCATATCTTATTCCAAAGATAATAAATTTAGCACTTGGGACAGTGCCAGGCACACATAAGGTACTCAATGAATATTTGTTTAATCAGTGATTAAATCATAATCTTCTATGTTGGACACCAAGCGTATATACGTATTTTTAAAATGTATAAGGAATTCCAATACATAGCCAGGGTTCAGAATCACTTTTGAAAAATAATACTCTATCACCTTAAGTTTCTCCTCTTTGTTTATGTGTTAACCATCAAAAGTGCCGAGAAAGCCACCTGTTCAGACACTACAAAGTCATCCTATATTATTAGCTGTCTTTTGAAAAAACTTTCTGACAATTATTTAGCCATTCTTTAAAAATGGTTCAAATAGTGTTTTAGAATTTGATTGTTAAGGGTTAAAGACTTGATCCAGTTAGCTTTGTTTATGTGTTTTTGAGGCAAAAGATTGTTGCATGATCAAGAGCTGGCCAAATCGAATGACTGCATGGTTCATATTTTCCACCAGCAATGACTTAATATTGCAAAACATGTCACAGGATTATGAACCTTTGTCTAGGAAAATTTTCTGTCTTTGTATTTTTAATCTGAAAGAATTCTTCTCATTACCAGTGTGTGTGTGTGTGTGTGTGTGTGTGTGTGTGTGTGTGTGTGAGAGAGAGAGAAAGAGAGAAAGGGAAGAGATGAAGGCATTATTAAGATGTAAAATGTAGACCAAAAGAAAACAGGTAAGTGGGTCCTAGCTACTAACTTTGGATTATATCTCTTGGCCTCATATCTGGAAGAAGCTTCCCCAGGATATTTTTCCCTGCCCTAGTTCCGTTTAAATTGTAGGGAGTTATATTTGACACACAGCCTATAAGTATCTTTGTTATGGAAGAATATACATCACTTTACTTTTTAAGTAATTGGAGTACCAGGTGTCTCCCTATGGAATTTCACTTTTTAATATCAGTATGTTTATAAAGAGGAGGGGGGCTGAGATAAAAGTTTAATTTTAAAGATAATTAAATTAATGTAATTTACAGTGTACACTGTTTATTTATTCATGCAAAGTTTACATAGCAATGAAAAAAATGCAATGGCTATGTTTACCACTGTAGTACACAAATAAGAAAATAAAAACCAATGTATTTGCTGGGGAAGATGTCTCTTATTCAGGAACAAGATACAATGGGTATTATGGGTGTTTTATTCACAAGAGGGAATCTGTGTGAACATATACATTATGTCTTCTAATACATTGTATTAACACCAGATTGTCTTATATTTGGAATGGTTTGCTTTTCTTTGCTAGTTCAATATAAACTAGATGAAAAATGCAATATAAACTAGATGAAAAATACTAGATGAATTTTGGGAGTTTATGCTATTATCTATGTTGCAAAGAGTGTGGAATCACTTTTGGAGTAGAAGATATCATGACCTCAAAGACTGTTAATGCTATCTGTCTAAGGATCATTGGATACATTTTTGTTCTCAGAATTTTGTTATTAGAGTGTTGTAAATTTTTATGGGACCCTTGTGAATCGTGGTGTTGTCAGGTTCTTTCTTTTCCATTTACAATATACTGCAAGTATTTTCTATGTCAATTTTGGCAAGTCTCTTGTATTCTCTCATGTCCATTTCCTGGAATGTGTACTTTATAGATGAAAGAAAAATTTAGCTGCCAGTATAATATTCAGTCCTCCCAAGTAACCAGCAGGTTGAAGTATGTTGTGTTTATTTTAAAAAGTGGAAATAAATGTTCAGAAAAAGGGATGTATAGTATGGAATATACATCTAAATCTTTTTTCAAATATTATAACCACTTAAGTTGCACTGAGTACCAAAGTAGTGAACAACTTGCTCTCTTCTGTTAGTTAAACATTTAGATCATTTCTTCTTTTTTTTCTAAAATTTCCTTATCTTCCATGAGATCCTGGGTATTCATAAACTAATACATGAATTCATGTCTTAGGGATACACAAATATGCAAGCACTTATAATTGTAAATTAAGATAAAAGTTATTGGAATATATCAACAGAATAAGAATTCATTCTAGAATAAGATGAACAGCCCAGTTGATTCCCTAATATAGCCACCGAGAGTTGGATGGGCTCTCCAGGCAAGTGCCATGGAGAAACTTTTGGAAGGGTTAGAGAAGTTTTAAACACCCTCAGCTTTCTTGCAAATACAGTGATTCTTGAATCTATTTAAAGTTGTGAAGTAAGTTCTAGAGCCTCGTTATGGTTTAAGTCTAATTCTAATGGTTGGGAAAGAAAGAAAAGGTTGAGAACATATATGCTAATGTATAAAATAGACTATAAATTCATATGCTATGGAACCAGATATTTCAGTGATTGAGATACAAATAATGCTTTTTAAGAAAATCATATAAACTGCATACACAAAAATCCTATATTTTCCAATGTGGCTATGTAAAATACTTCAGAATATGCACATTGGAATTCCAATTTGTGTGTATAGTAGTTAATGTATATATACACATTTTTAATTTCTTGTCATTGATAATTTTTTGGTTGGTTTAATTTGAAATATTCTGGTTGGACATAGGACTTACGGAGGCAAATATTATCTCAGGATGCTAATTGCAATGTAATTTTTCAGTTTTAAAAGGTCTATAAGAGTTCATAGGAGGAGACACATTCCTTTAAACATATTGGATTCAGCCACATGTGCCTTGTCACTGTTGCTTTGTGAGCGAAAGCTGTTAAAGTATTTTCTTAGTGTAGTAAGACAATCACAAATATAATAGGAAAGGAAAACTATGCCTAAGGAAAGTACAATACTTTTGAGATAGACTTCTAATGCACCAACGTCCTTGTTGACAACATTGTCTCATGTTTGGTATTTTCACTTTCTAAATTTCAGATTTAAAAAAGACACATTTTTAATATTCTCAAATATGGAAACAAGTGATGTCTGTGAATTTCTTTTGGAAGTATGCATGTTTGCGTTCATTATATTTCTGTTTGCTCCTGGCAGAATTCACTTAAGCAATGTTGGGGAAACTTGAAATAAGATGTGGAAAGTATAGAAAAACATATTCAGGTATTTCAGAGACACATCGAGATGACGTAGCTTATAATTACTTCGAACTCTCCTGCTAATTCTCAAGGAACACAAATGGCGTATCTTGCTCTATCTTTAGCACAAGAATATGTTTCCATGGTTTCGTTAAATACACACCAAATGAAGAAGCATATGTTTAATTTTCACATGCACAGTCCTCAACGTGGGTATATAGAGAGTAACGAATTCTTTTAGTTGTGGCATTTGCACATAATGCCAAACATAGTATTATTTCCTTATAGTGTTGTTTTAAGTTACTTATAAAGGAGGGGAACTTGGTATTTTACTAGCAAAAACTGCTTAACATTTACTATTTTTTAAAAGGTTATTTTTAAAAATTGCAATTGTATAAGCTGATGTATAATAACATTGTAAAGGTTTTAGTTTTAAATGGTAGTTTTTGCTTTTAATTTGAGAGTGGTTGAAGGGCAGAAAACAGCATCTCGTCAAAGAACTGGCTTTTCTATTGTACATCTGAGTTCATTGTTTTCTTAGTGTTTAAAGTTTTCTCTGTGAATAATTTGGCAGACTGAGTTTGTGCATCTGACCAATAATTAAAACACCTAAAAGGCTTTCCAAAGCTTTTCCAAATACATTGATGGTAAAAATAGTTAAAAAAAATAGCAAAACTGAAAAAGAGTCAGAGTCTGGTTTTGTTTACCAAGAACTCTATCATACATTTGCACCCAATTACACTGCAAAAAACAAGTTACTAATGCTCTGTTGTTGTTGAAGTACTCCCATGGGGTCATTGAAAAATTTTAAGTAAAAATTTCATTTAAAATTATTTTCATCTTGCGAATGGCTTAGATTTTGAAATCATTAATTCAGAAATAGAAAAACGGTCCCCACTTTATAGAAATGACTTACTTATATCATTTAAAGTTAAAACTTTCCCTCCTTATATTTGGAGATAGGAGTTGAGACCCATAAAACATTGCTGGGAAAATTGTTTTATTAAAAAATCTTTCATGAATCCATTTTTGTTTTCATTGTACTCATTTTTATCAAAATGTAAATACTTGAATCCCACTGAATTTTAAAGTCACATTCTAAACTAAAATATAAATGTCTTACTGAATTTTGTTCAGTTATATCAAATTATTAAACACAATCATACACAGTTAAGCAGCTATTAAAAGTCTAACAAAAACAAGGTGCTGGCTTGAATTGTTCAATGTTTGGCAATAACTAAAAATACATAGCTATAATACTTATTTGAAAACAAAGTTGTTTTCCATATTTCCACCTTCGTTCCTAGAGATATAAAGTTTAAGAAAAGTAGACTGTGATTGTAACACGATCTCTTATGTTATTTGTTTTAAATTTGCACAGAGGAAAATTTATTATTCTAAACAATTAAATGTAGTATTCCAAACCATTAAGGTATTTTAATGCTCTTATTTAAAAATTTTCAAAATTACATATATTGATTAAATAGTATTTATATGTACAATCCTCCATTAATATGAGTGAATTTCCCACTGTAACTAATTATTTTCCCATTTCATAACTATACTATAAGAAAATAGTTTTAAATTTCAAACTATTGGCTTTTATTATCTTTATAATTTCCCCCTTTTCCTTTCATAAAATTTACTGTGCAAAAATTTGCTTTTGTATGATTTAATAGCATTGAATTACAAATTAAGGAATTTCAAAGTAGTTTTTGTGTCTGTTATTATGAGATATTATATAACATATAAACACATTGGCAGTAAAGCTTCCACTTACATGGTTTACTGTGAAAAAACAAATCACCTGGAATTAATATGAAATAGAATCCCCTAATAAATATTTTATATTCATTAAAAGAATCTTATCTCTCATGACTTTGCATAGCTAACCAAAATACGAAGCTTTTCCATATGCCGTTTTAATACAATGGTCATCATTTATACACCACACACACACATACACATACACACCTATGGCAAAGACACTTTCTTCTGAAGTGACCATTTGCACTTGCATGCCCCCAGAGACTTAATCTTGCTGCTGATGAATATCTTCATGCCTAAGAATTTTATAGATAACCCAATAGAAAATATTAAAAATCAAAAAAGCTAATGGGAAGCAGGCTCGGGAGATGGTGTCAATCTTCTTGGCCCGGTCGATAAAGACCTTCCTCATTTCATCAGGGCTTTTTGGCATTACCTGGACAGGGTGGTTGGGGCCCTTTGGAGTCATGCCGTCCTTTGCTTGTAGACATGGTCCCATTCCATAGGCTGTGAAGCTGAATCGGCTTTCCCTTACCTCATCATCCTGTCAAAGAAAATGTGACAAAGCCCTTTAATAATAGAATAGAGCATGTATAACAGGCATGTCAGAATCATAACCAATTTTATCACGATTAATGTTTACATTAATATAAGGGAAAGGTAACTGAAGCATATAAAGATGAATTGGTTTTGATTCCCCATTGAAGTTTTATTTATTTATCCTGCCGCATTGTATAGATGCGCCCATTAATAAATGTGAAATCCCAAAGGCTATGTTTTAATGGGAAAACTAAACTCTGATATTTTCTACATATTGCTTGAATATCTAAATTAAAACAAGATAAAATCTATTGTGTTATATATATTCATAAACTAGTTTTTTTTTTTTTTTTTTTTTTTGCATTATTTGTTTAAATGGCTAAATGTGTGATGTCGAGGAGGAGCATACCGGGATCATTGACTGAATTTTTCTTTCTCATGGAGACAAACCTTTTCAAGCTTTTTCTTTCAATTTGAAGTCAATTCTTCAGAAAATACAGTCTAGTTCCATAATACTGCTTGGTTTATGTTATTCTCCTTGTATGCTACTTTTCTGTTTTACATTAACCTTTGTGGAATACTTAGAAGATAGCCATGTATTCTAGTTTATATACGACTACCTTTCAGGCACATTGATTTGGTTGAAATTGTGAATTATATCTGGCAGAAGTTTATTTCATGTTAAGAACATAAACTTTACATAAATTTATTATTACTATGTTCTTCTAAGAAGTATCATTTCTTTTAAATGTGGCAAACTGAAGATAATTTTCCATGTTTGTAAATGAAAGGACTTAAAGAAACATTTAAATAAAAATTATTTAATAATATATAATAAATGAAGTATGCTTATGAAATATAACATTTAATAACTTATAATGCAAATTAATAATTTACTTTAATACATTTATTTAGAATGTAATGGTAGCTGTCTACCAATGAGTAAGGGTTTATTTGATTACTAAATTGAAGGTCTAAAAGATGAGAAGACATTTAATAACGTTGTTATATCTCTCCTATGATAATACTTTTTCATAATAATATAAAAGATAAAATAACTGGCTTGAACTCTTGAAAATTATGGGCCAGTCACAGTGGCTCGTGCCTGTAACCACAGCACTTTGGGAGGCTGAGGCAGGTGGATCACGAGGTCAGGAGATCGAGACCATCCTGGACAACATACTAAAACACCGTCTCTACCAAAAATACAAAAATTAGCTGGGCGTGGTGGCACGTGCCTGTAGTCCCAGCCACTCGGGAGGCTGAGGCAGGAAAATCGCTTGATCCTTGGAGGTGGAGGTTGTAGTGTGCTGAGATCGCGCCACTGCACTCCAGCCTGGGCGACAGAGTGAGACTCTGTCTGCAAAAAAAAAAAAAAAAAAAGAAAAAAGAAAAAGAAAAAGAAAATTATGTTTGTTCTGTGAAAGTAGCTCCTCAATGAATAATATATTATAAAGTATGAAAGTAAAAAATAGAAGTTATTATGGATTCTAAAATGAGAAGATGACCAAAGTTGATACAGTAAGGTATAAAATAGTTATTTTGGGAATTATGAAAGTAACATGATTCCACCTGAAAAACAAAAGTATATGATTATTGGAAAATATTTTGACTATAAAATATATAAGCAATTGAATTTTGAGGACACAAGTTTGAAAGAAAAACGGACAGTCCAAACTACCTGAGACTACTGTTGTAAGCTTGCAAAAATTGAAAGTCAATTTTCCAGTATTCTTTAACAAGCATGTTCATTTAGACTACCATTTCTTTGGCATCCATGAAAATTTTAAGGCAAATTATAAATTTTTCCATATCTTACAAATGGAGTTTTGTAAGTAAAGTTTTCCATATCTTACAAATTGGAATTAAATCGTTCTTATGTAAGTGCTAAAATAGTATCCTTATAACTCAGAAAATCATGCTGGTGTGTGCATTTTTAAAGGAAAATGTAGGCTACCCGGGTAATTTGCACTATTTTGTGTATAAATCAGCTGAATGTTGAAGTATAAAATAGGCTTTTAAACTATAGCAACCTATGTGTTAAAAAAATCTATCACAAAGTAAGACAAAGGATAACTTCTCAGGGAGCATTTCCAATGAGGTGTTGACATGTTAACTGAAGCAGTTGAGAAATTCATTATCAAAACGCTCAGATAACAGGATTATAGCTGATGTGCTTAATAAAGCAGACTTCATTGATTACCTTTCTAATTATCTGTTATGAATAACTTATTTTAAAATCTTTAGAGACCTTAGCTGCTCATCTCAAAACAGAGATAATCTATTTAAAATTAACATATTAGTGAGCAATTGACTTTTTCTCAATTGTATCTTTCCATATACCTGAGTGTGAATAAAGAGTTAACATCCAACCTGGGCTGTTACAGGAGTGCTGAGAATGACCCCTGATTCCTAAAGCATCATTTTCTTGAAAACAATAGAGGTAAGCTATAGAGGGAATTGGAGTCGGCCTTATTTACTGGGAGGGGCTGCACCTGCACTGGGGGAGCTGCGCATTGGCCTGAAGATCTTTGGCCCAAGTGACTAGATGGTGTACAAGTGTGGTTTGGAATAAAGGCTGTGATTCTCTGTGTGAAGGCGATCATATATACCCTGACTTTTGTCCATGGCAGCTGTACCTATGTGTCCTGTGTGATGAGGGGCAAAAGAAGCTGTGCTCTTGAGAACTTGCTGAGTCTCCTGTGCGAGGCAGATGCTGGAGGCCTGATGGGTGTCCTGCCTCACGTCCTCCTAGGAGACTGAGTGAACATAAGGTTGGATTAAAGCCTACGGGTGTGCTGAGAGTCTGTATGACACTTGGAACCCCAAATCGCACCAGTGGTGGACAAAAGCTGACCAGGCTTTCAAGCTTTGAGACTCAATCTGACCAAATGTTCCAGGAGGGAATTCTGAGGAGAATCTAATGCTGATCCAACCTGGTTTTGAGGTAGTCAAAGTGCTACAGAAAATAACATGCTGAATCTTACTATTGGAATCTGGATGGCACAGGTTTATCCCCTGTTGAATTGGCAGATGGATGATCAGTGAGATAAAACTGAGGGGAAAGTGGCTCAAGAGACAGTTAATTCCTTGTTTCCTATTAATAATTTTGGGGGCTGGGGGTGGAGGCTCATGTCTGTAATCCCAGAATTTTGGGAGGCTGAGGCAGGTGGATTGCTTGAGCTCAGGAGTTGGGGACCAGCCTGGCCAATATGACGAAACCCCATCTCTACCAAAATTATGAAAAATTAGCCAGGTGTGGTGGTGGGTGCCTGTGGGGTCAGCTAACTGAAGGCTGAGGTGGCAGGATTGCTTGAACCGGGAAGCAGAGGCTGCAGTAAGCCAAGATCATGCCACTGCACTCCAATCTGGGTGACAGAGTGAGAGATCCCGTCTCAAAAAATAAAAAAGAAAAAAAAATCCTCCTCATGAAACAAACTACTCCGTCTCAAAATCAATCAATCAATCAATCAATCAATTGGTGCTGTGAAGGGAAACTGATTGATGCTCTCACTGCTGTGAAATGTAACACCTCTACAGAAGAGTAGATATGTGAAGTATAGCAGCAAATCTGGGCTGGCCATGTGACAGTCAGAAAGAAGCCTACCCGAACTGTATCCCCCGACCAAAACTCAGGTAGGCACTGGGTTAGGAGAGTCCTTAGGCATGAGGCCCTTATTCTGGGAAGGCAGGAGGGTATTTAGATTCATGGGTACATTAACTCTTGCAGCTGCTACACTAGGTTTTACTGATGAGAAGAAAATCTAGGCTGTTCAGAAGAAAGATCATGGCCAGAGGTACATCTATAAGCTCTCTTTAGGTGGCTGTTAAGACACAAAAAGAACACAGCAAAAATTGACAGGATTTCTGTGAACAATTTCCCAGCACATTATCGCCTGCTGGGAGGATGGAAATCTGTTCCAGTTTTGGCAGCGGACTCCCCTAAGCTCAGAAGTTAAATCCTACGGTGCCAATGGGGAATGGAACAAAGGGCACTGACCTAGGGTGCTAAATTTACTCCATCAGTTAAGGCAACTGAAACAAAACAGCCTGACTCAAAGGCCAGGATTTCCTTGCCCAGTTCTCGATGGGATGCTATGACTCTGCTGTGGTTAAAGATGAATTGTCATGGGGGTAGTGAACACAGCTTCTTGCAATTACCTGATGCCAGAGCAAAGTATGTAGTAATATGCTGGGGAACAGGAAGCAATATAAAGACTGAAAGAGAAACTGCTTGAGCAGGGAAGGAGGCAAAGGATCAGCTATAATAGTAGGTATCATGGTCACACTAAAAACTGTAGGTAGGAAAAAAGAGAGTAAGATATACTCAGTAGGTGGCACTGCTTTTTACCAAATGTATGATTGGAAAGGATGTGATACATAAATGAAGGATCCTGGCATCTCTGGCTTGAGCCTAGTCCTGGGCAAGTCATTCCTTAGCCCAGTTTTAATTGGAAGTAATAAAATGGGAGCCCTTAGAATTGCCTAAATCTTCCTTTGTAGGAAGATTACAGGAACTCTCAGATCTGATTAAGGGAATGGCGCAGGGGTGCTGGTTTTCATTAATTCTCTCTAGAATAGCCTGTGTGGCCTATAAAGCTATATGGATCCTATAGGCTGACTGCTGACTATTTGGGTTCAGTAAAGAAGTTTCCCAACAGTCTCTACCATGCTGGCTGGATGTGGTGAAAACTATTCAAGAGTTTTGGACCCAAAACTCTATCCAAGAGTTCAGGACAGAGATGGCTGGTTGGATTTGATAGTCTTGACTGATGCTTTGTTTTTAGTCTCAATGGTACAAAAAAGTCAAACACAGCGTGTCTTCATGTGAGGTGGACACAATTTTAATCTTACTCTCCATCCATAAGTGAACCTAAATTATCCAGTATGTTGTCACAACCGAATAAGAAACAATTTGGTCCAGATAATTGTCAAAAGTAAGTTGTTTAATAAATGATAATTTCCCTCACCAAGCAGAAAGTCAAGGAGAGTTTGGAAACCAGTGGCACCTTTGACTAGGTACAGGTGGCTAATTAATCCAGATAAGATGCAAGGTCCAGCCCCATGAGTCCACTTACAAAGCATAACCTGGTCTGAGGACATTAGCTACAAGTCACAAACATTAAAGGACAAACTGTTATTTCTTCTGCATTCTACTATTAAATAAATAAATAAATAAATAAATAAATAAATAAATAAATAAATAACTTGTGGCCCTGTTGAAATTTGGCAGGTACATTTTGGATGTCTACTGGCCCCACTGTATAAGGTAACCAGACGGAATTTCAAAGGGAAACTAAAGCAGACTGTGCGAGATCTAAGGCATGTAGTAGCCAAGCTGGTCTCTCTGAGGTCTTAAAATTCACTGATTGTATAAGTATCTGCTGCTAGAACACACATAGACTGGAGTTTCTGGAAAAAGCTCAATAGTGGCACTCTAAGGTAGCTGCCAGGATTCTAGACTAGAAAATCCTCTGACTTTGTCAGCAGGTATAATCTACATGAATGACAGCTACTGGTATTCTCATGAGTTCTGGTTAGAAATAGCCCCCAAGACCGAAGGAATCTGAAGGACATCAGTCTATATTTAGGCCTGAGATACCTACCCTATCATGGGTGATGTCAAAAAGGCATCCCAGTCTAAGTGCCGTGACAAAATTTAAATAGTATATTCAAAACGGACTCAAGGGGAGTGACTCTGGAGAAGTGTATCCTGCCCATGTAAAAAGCCCCTATGTGACAATGGGCCAATGATGGACCCTGCAGTTGAGTACCCAGAATGGTCTGAACCTCATGACTGTCTTCCAACGGAGGCAAAACAGACCACCTAGTTCACCAATGGAAAGTCCCATGTTGTGGTGAGAGCTTGTCCTGAGTACCAACAAGAGAAAACCTGTATGAAAATTGCTTTTGGCTTGAATCTTCTAAGGACAAGTGCTAACACATAGTTGTAGATGAAATACTTGGGGTTCTTGTCCATGGTTTCTGGAGGATTCAGTGGCTTTTGCCTGAAATTGACAGATATTCCATCTTGGGTTTTGTTGTAACAAAAGTCATAGCTGAATACACTATTAAGGGCTTGGAACAAGGCATTTTTATATCAGTTTGGGCTTCTCAAATAGATCTCACTGAAAAATGGAACACATTTTAACCCAAAATGCACAACATGGCCCAAGAGCACAGCATAGGAAGAGTATATCATATCCCATCTGCCCAGAGAGCAAAGGCTTAAGCAGATATTGGAATGGTCAATTAAAACATTTAATTATCAGAGATGAGACGACAAGGACATGCAAAGTCTGCATAGCCTTAATTTAGCTAGTTAACTCTCTTGATTCTTGGTTTCTTATTTCTGCAAAATATTTATTATACTACCTATCAGTTCTTTCAGGGTGAGAGAAAATATAAAACACCAGACAAAGCACTCAAATTGCTGCTATTATATTATTAATATTTTGAGTGTAATATTACATTATTCTAGAAATTGCACAAACACAAAAGGAAAGAATACTAATAACAACTTGAATCATTTTACTATTAGATGTTTTAAACTCAGAGTGACTAAACTAGTACTAAAATACTATGTAAAATAGGCCTACCCAGTCACCTGTTCTCCAGGAGGCCTTGCATTTGTGCACTATTACACTAAAAGGTTAACCAACAGCATAAAAGTAAGAAGGCCATTCACCCCTCAAGTCCTCACTGCCTTATTGTTACAATACAGGGGTTTTGCCATATGACTGCTAGAATTCCTTGCAAATCTAACTTATGCAAAGAGTCTTTGTGTTTTAAATGTGTTGTATGAAAGAGTGGAGATCATTTTGAGTGTGCCCATGAGATGAGGCATGTGGAGTTATATCAGGGCCCTTTCAGAAACAGATTGTCAGCTCCGTGGGAAGGAAAGGAACAGACTCCTGTGTAGGGTCCTGTCTGCACTCACAGGAAGACAGGGGATGAGAGAGACCATGAGCCCCTGGACCTTAAAAACATCATGGGATTTTTTTAAATGACTGGCTTATTGGGACTTTTTTGAAAGGTTTCACTTAAACAATAATTTTAAGCATGGATGAAGCTTTTCTATCAGCTTATTGTTATTAGATTACTAAATGAGAAGAAGCACTGAAATATTTTATTACTAATTTCTCTGCTTTGCATTACCCAGTCGTAAATTATCCTGTGTTTATGTATGCTTACATGTGCAGTGATATTCCTTATTGTAATTAGCACTCAAATATTTTTTGAGATAATTTAATTTTCTGGAAATAGCTTCAGCTTACATTCTCATGGATTACATGTCAAAAAAGCAAGGAATAAAAAATATATCTAGAACTTTTGACTCAGAGACATTATGTGTTAGCCAATCTTTAGTGGTTATAAAATTAAGGCCCTTGACAACATAAAATATAGGAAGTGGGCAAAATCGCTGATTAACAAGTTAAAGAAGTAGTTTAGTTTACCCACAAGTAAACCTTCTTACTATGCTTCAAGCATGTTAGAATGGTAGGCAATGAAGAATGGAGACAGCCATTTAGCTACCACACAATTCTTTTTACAGGAATATCATTTTTCTGTAAATTTAAAACTGACAGAAAGGACATTGCAGTCATTATGCTTCTATATCATACTGTGAGACTTTGTATGTCTCTTTCCATTTTATTTCAATTATGCCAAACACTGATTCATATAAAATGCAAGTTATAACTAGAAATATTAGAGACAGACAGAAAATAGAAGGGTGCATACAGTCACTGAATAAAATTGTTTCATCTCTGTCATCAAACATGATACTGTGTTTGTGTTACATGTGTGAGGCAAGGACTAATTTTGTATCTTCTTCTTAGTCTTCAAAAATGACCAGAAAAAATAAAACTTACATGGATGTGAGAGTGATGAAGGCATGAAGATTGCCATTGAGTGTGAACAAAACATTAAGCATCTATAACAGCATGAAGTATTGATGATGTGAAACGCTGTAAGGTATAACAGCATTAAACACATTATTTGCATCTTAATGTTTCTCCCTTAGTAGGTGCCTTTGGGGCAATCTTTATACAATTAAAATATTAAATAGATTATTCCAAATGTCTTTTTGTTAAATACTTTTTTGTAATGTTATTACCAAATGGTAATGTAATAAAGGAAGGACAATTAAATTGTTATTAATTTCTATTTATATTGTTTCAAAATGTGTGGATTATTTTAAATTGCTAATAAACAGCAATGACTCATTTTATTGGGAAGCATCATTGTCCCTTGAGAATATTAAGAACAGATGAAAAATGGGAGTGAATTAAAATTGTTTTTCTAAAATACCAGTCTAAAACAAAATATTCAGTTTCATATATCTACACACATTTTTATATCATTTATAAATGGAAAGTCTAAAATAATGCAATTATAGATGAGGTTTAAAAAACACTTTGTTTTTGTAAGTCAATTGTTAATATAAAATTATTTGAAATTTCACTCCAGGAGAACCCTGCATTTATTATAGATGACATCTGAATTCGCTATTAATTAGCCAAGTGTATATTGGCATATTAAACTTAGATTCAGAAATGGTTCCAAGATTGATAAATGGTAAATTTAAAAGATGTAAAAATTTAAAAATGCAAATTTAGAAAGATGAATGTTTTAGATGAAATACTATAGAGGACAGATAAGAAATCAATGGAGTGATTTATTTTAAAATCTACATATCTATTTCTAGCATAATATGTTAGATTCCCTTACTGCCAACTCATAATTATGGCGTGACATAGGGTATTACAATAGACATCATATGTTAAAAAGCAGCGTTTCTATTTTAATTAACATTGATATAGAAGTCACCAAAATGCATGTAAATTTAAACAGAGATTATATTATATTGTCAAATATTATTGTCCTGAACAGATTTTCAGAGAATATATAGCTATAAGAAATAGCTGAGTTTAACATAAACTAAATATCTAAATATTTGTTTTCAGGGAATAACTAAAATCTTACAATGTTTGTCTTATTTGAGAGGATGCATTTCAACTCCTGTTATTAGAGTCATTCAAATAGAATTTTGTTTGAATCTAAGTTGTTGGGAAATAACTTTTCCTCAGGTATGCATGAAAGACATTTGTAGGAAACATTTAACCTATTTAAAGAAAATCTTAGCTCTAGAACAGCATAAGCTGACCTGGAATGGAAAGATTATTGAATAATCAGTGTATATGGATGCCATATGGCTTTCAAACATGAATCCTTCTCACTTTCACCAAAATAGTATATATGTACGTTTGTATTTATCCTTAGACTATAGACTTGACAAATGCACAGGGCAGAAAATCAATTATTTATTATCCTTAGAAGCTATCTTGAATTATTTTTAAAGTTAGAAAGCATATAAAAACATAAGTAAATAAAATAAAGTTTGTGTACAGATGGTCAAAATGCAGTCAATGATATCTTTATTTTTTCAAAAGATAACCACTGTGCCTAGCAAAACATAAACTTGGTCAGGATTTCTTAAATCTAGAACTAATGGTCCATTCCTATTTCATTTGCATATATAAATAATAATTAATAAATAATCATCAGTAGGGAAACAGGCACTAGAATACTGTGTGCATATGTTTTCTTGCAGCAAACCATTGCACTATTACATTGCATTGTGGAGGAAGCTACATGAAATGCATTAAAGCAATCCCATTTCATCCATAACTCTCAACAAAAAACATGTTTGGAAATACCTTGGCATGTCTTTTTAAGCCTCCAGGATTAAAGTAATGATATCATACATGGGAATAGCAACTCTAGCCAAAATACTTCCATATCATGCATACAGACACACACACGCACACACACACAGCACTGGAGATAGCATCCATGACATGGTGCAGTGCGTAATCAGCACACAGCAGGCTGGGACAGTGTGGGGTGGGGAAATTTGGATACAAGAGCAAACTTGTGTTCTTTCAGAATAGATGCAGGATTCTCTGGTACCTTCATAGAGGAAAAAGTAAGTTTAAAAAAGCTGTACACAATGCCGAAGTCAATGCTGAGCCTAGTTAAAACTTTCCTAGGAACAGTAATTGCATTAATGTAAGGTCCCCTGTTGTGGCAAACTTTCTACAGTGAGACTATTTTATTTACTTTGCCTGATCTGCCTAATTAGAGTACTGAAGAAAATTCATGTAAACCAGTACTCATGACAATAAAGGGCATAGTACAAACATTGAGACTCATTTTGATTCTGTTTATTTCAAAATGTAGATTACTCATACTGTTTCTAAGCAAAATACATAGTTTTAAATGACAAATTTGATCAGCCCAGAGCATTGTTAGTTTAGGGAAATAGTTTTCAAAAAGTCAAAGAAGCCACCACACCCAAATTTGCCAAATGCTTGAAATATTTTAAAAACAAAAGGGATGTATATATGTTCTTATGACTATATCTGTGTTATCATATTGTTTCTTCTATAAAAATAAAAATTTATTGGCTTTCCATAAGATAAGCCTGTTTTTTCATTAGAGTTTTCATAAAGTAATATTTAATTAAATAGATACCTTTCATACTATAGTTTCTATAAACATTAACTATTTAGCTACTAGAGATATAATTATGTTGGTCTTCCAAAGGAAGATTAGAGAGTCTGCTATATAGTCTAATACCCACTTGTATCTATAAATACATATTGCAAACACTATATCTAATTATGTAAATTCCATGCAATGAAAAATTTACAGTTAAGATAATCAAGTAAAAAAGCAAGTGGATAATGTGAAATTATCTTTCAGGGATGAGAAACAAAGGGAGAAGTGGGATGCTGGGAAATAAGATGTAAATATTGGTAGCAAAGGACAATTGCTGAGTGATTACATATTATAAGAGAACTTAGCAAATTCTTTAAAATAATACCAGATCTAGACAATCTGTTATGAGGTTGAGATTACTGCAAGAATTATTTAACATTATGTCTCTTGCAGGGATCCTTACTTGCAATGTACAGTAGAATCATCTGGTAGCTACTTTTAGATATAATTTACCCCAGAAATTAAGTTTAGTAGACAGAACTATTTGTGTGTGATTTCCCAGGCTAAATTCTTGGCTTCAATAGATTTCTATTTAATTTCTGTATACTATATTATGAACTCCCAAGTCAAACCACATATGGACCAAAACTATCTATTTTATATTGCTTTCCTAATATTTAGTCATTATACTTGGACATGTGTCTTTGTGACCTCTTTTTATTTGACAATTTCAAAGGATGCTGCTATCAAAACTAAATTGTTCACTTGCTTTGAGCAACCTCAGCATATTTTAACGTTTAGAATGGATTCTAAAGATACACAGAAGGCACAAAGCATTTTGTTGCCTTATATTGAGGTCTCTTGTGCAACTGCTTTTAGAATTTGTTTGTATAAATAAATTTTCCACTTATTTTCAACTAATTTTGTACAAGTATCTGAGTGTTTCTTCTATGATGATTATTACAAGACATATGTGATATTTCTCTTTAACACATATTTTTAAATCATTTTGACCAATCAAATAGCTCTGTTAAAAAAAATGAAGGGTAATATTTAAATATCCTTTTATTGATGAGAGAAGACAAGAATGAAGTTTTTAGAAAAAGAAAATACCCTTCTTAGCTGAAGGAGGATGGTGTTTGCTCAGCTTTCAATACAAAAGGGGCTGTGTTTCCCCACCAAACACTGCCTTGGTAGTGCAGAATATGCTGTCTGCTTTTTACTGATGACCACATTCCTCTATTTAGAGTTAAGAAAGTCAATTTACCATATCTGAGAAACGGTAAAACTTCTCCAATGCAAAAGCTTCTGTCTGTGGGAAGGTAAAGTGGACCAAGAGGAATTGAGAAACCAGAGAATCAATTCATATATGATTAAATATAATTACACAATTGGTTGTAATTGCATATACCATTTGAACAGACATAGGTAGCAATTAATAGATTTTCACATATGCAAAGTATCTACCCAAACGTATAAACTGAATTTTTTAAAAACTATTTTTTTCATTAAATCAAAATTACATTTAATTACATTTGCTCCCTGAATATATCAAGTAGTTATCAGAAAATAGTAAGATATGACTGTTTTTGCATTTCTGCATTTTCCCAGAGTATCAGTCACCGGAGAAAATGAATGCTTCCCTCTTTCTATGTGCCAAAGAGGAAGGAGCATCAAATATTTTTATTTCACTTTTACATGTGGTAAAACTGAGTAAAGAGGCACTTTGGTAAAAATAATTTTTTAAAAGAAGGATCTGGAATTGAGCATACAAACTTGTCATCTAATACTTTTTCTACTGGATATTGTGATTATTGAATGTGTGGTGGATGTATGATATGTCTGAGCTTTCACACTTTACCCATTCGGACACCGGATGCATAAAACTTCTCTTTTCCAGAATTTACAGGACATGCTTGATACATTCTAAATTGTATAAGGAGAAGGAAAAAGGTAAGGAAATGGAAAATCAAAATGACAAAAAGCAAATCATAATGATAGGGAATATGCATATTGCTTTACTTCTAATTAATGATACTAAAAGGGAAAGTGGTCTTTATCAGTCACTAATACCAAAGAAAGACCAGAGCGTCATCGCTGTGATGCAGCATTTGTACTGTCATTGTTGTTCAACTGGTGCCAGTTATCATGAAAGAAAAGGTGAGAAAGTAGGATGTGGAGAGGGAGAGAGAAGAGGAAGAAAAAGAGATAAAAGCAGAATGAGCAGAAATGAGAAAATATAACAGACCAGTAGACCAGGGTGAGGTGAGGGAAGAAGATAAAGTTAATCTCCCCATCACAGTATGTTTCAGTGTTCAAAAGATATGCTTCTGTTTTCATAAAAATTTGATTAAATGCAAGTCTTAGCACTGTTTTCTGTTCATATATTACTGAATCTCCGATGCTGAATGCTGATATTCTTTCCACGCTGCAGTTAATTGTGTTTATTGGAGCAGTGATGCTTTTTGGAGGGCCAATTAGAAATGATAAGTAAGTTACTGCTTTAGAATATGTTTAATACTAAGTAGACTCAAACACTGAGACGTCAAAGCTTTTTAAACAAGTGTAATAAATACATAAATTGCAGTATAATTTATAAACCATAAAGAATCCTTAAAAAGTTAAACCTTTACATACTTAAAAATGCACACTATGTGAACTATACTATTATCATTAAGGTTTATGTTTTGACTTAAATATGCCAGGATATTGGATCCTTGCCACAATTACACAAAACTTTGACATTACTGTCCATTGCTTTAAAAGACCATTTGCTTTTCAAATGTCTGTTGGCACATTCACATTAGAAGTAAATGCACAGATCTGCTGTTGATAGAGGATCTCTCTTACAGAAAAGGAAAGCGGATTGGTCAAAACCACGTGCATGTCAAGGGAGATGCCATTACAGTTCTGAATAGAGGAAAAACTTCATTTAGGACATCCAAATCCAATTAGGGGTTTACTTCTGAAACTTGCTATGGTCTCTTCATGATGTTCTAAGTTTCTTCCTGGTTTCATCATTTATCAGATAGTAGCCAGGAAACAACAGGACTTTGTTGTGTTTCCCACAGGGTTTCAAAAGAAATGTCTTTAGTTCATGAAAATACGCATTAAAAAGAGACCACAGAGTTTTTCATGTATTTATCATCATGGTATTAGTAAATAAGTAATATTTGATGAAAATAATGAAATGAATTAGCTCTGACAAAGGACTTTTAATAATTACATTTGATGATTTACGTCAAGTGAAACCATTAGAAATGCTCTAACATTGCAAGTAAGAAATGATATAATTCATTAATTAAAATAAAAAAGTGTCATTCCAGGAAGCACATTAAAAAGAAGTTGATGATGCTGTAGAACAGCATCTCATGTCACCAGATATGCTGTTTAAAGTAGAGCTAGGTGTCATCATTTTCTCCCTGAAGCTATTTTTGACATTTTCCGTTTGGATTGGAAAAAAAATGAAAGGAATATTATATTATTTCATCCCCAGTCCCAACTGCCTCTCTTTTCATCTCTATTAAATACAACAAATTCACTTTCCAGTGAAAACTGGGTGCTGCCAAACCCAAAACATTTAATCACTTACCTTATTCTTTCTCTTTCGTCGAAATCTCAGAAGTTCTTTGTGTTGTCTTGATACAAAATTTACAGCTGCATACTCCAGAAGTGCTGAAAACACAAAAAGGAGGCATACTGCCATCCAAATATCAATAGCTTTGACATATGAAACCTAGCCAAGAGAGAAAGAGAGAGCAAGCAAATTCACTTATATTGTTACTTCCTTTGAGAACAAAACTGAGTTTTTCTGATTCTGAATTATGTCATTCATATATAAGTATTAAAAAATAAAGAAAATGACAACTTTTTCTTGAAGTTTTCAGATAGCCATTTTTGTAAATTTTATGTATTAGTTATGAGTATTCTTTTTTTTTTTTTAATTTAGGCAATAGCCCAAACACGATGAAAGGAAAAGTAAGATGAAATATAACTTTACCTTCAGAACAGTATAGTGCTTGAAAAGTGTGAACATTGAAATATAGATAATGCTGTTGGCTTTTTAGTTTCACATTTTCATCAGTATTTTAAAAACGTTTAAAATTGTATTTATTACTTCTGTTAAGATTTTTTCTTTCATTGCATTTATAAATAATATATGGTTATTTGTTATATATTTTGAAATATTTTTAACTTTTATAAAGACAAGTTATAAGGATAGTACAAAGAGGCCAGGCTCGATGGCTCACACCTGTAATCCTAGAACTTCGGGAGGCCAAGGCAGGTGGATCACCTGAGGTCAAGAGTTCGAGACCAGCCTAGCTAACATTGTGAAACCCCATCTGTTTTAAAAATACAAAAATTGGCTGGGTGTAGTGGCAGGTGCCTATAATCCCAGCTACTTGGGAGGCTGAGGCAGGAGAATCACTTGAACTCAGGGAGCAGAGGTTGCAGTGAGCCGAGATCACGCCACTTCACTCCAGCTGGAGCGAAAGAGTAGAATTCTGTCTCAAAAAAAAAAAAAAGAATAGTAAAAAGCACTACCAGCTTCTCCAGTTGTTACTACATTTACTTCTCTACTTTATCTACATTTATTGTGTGTGTGTGTATATATATTATTGTGTGTATATGTGTGTGTATAATATATATATACATGTATATATTGCTTCAAACTATTTGAGTGTAATTTGTAGACATAACACCATACATTCAACAAAATCAGAAATTTAACATTTATAACATTGATAAAATCCTACCACCTAATCCTTAAATCCCTCCCATTTCACCAATTGTCTCAAGAATGTCCTTTTTTATTTAAAAAACAAACGTTTTTGTTATTTTTTTTCCAGCACAGGATTTAATCCAGGATCATGTGCTGCATTTTGTTGTCATATCTCTTTAGTTTTCAGTGTGAGACATTATCTGTCTCTCCTTGCTTTTTTTGTGGTATTGTTACTTTTGATGAGTACAGGCCAGTTATTTTCTAAAGTTTGCCTGATGTTTCCTCATTTACATTCAGATGATGGATTTTTAGTAGGGATTCCTAACGAGTGATTCCCTGTTCTCCACAGTGCATCATATCAGGAGGCACACAATGCTGATCAATTGATGAAGGTAATTTCTGCTACTTTGCTCTATTATAAAATTGCGAATCTTCCCATGCATGGAATATTTTGAAACTATATAAGTATTCTATTACTCTTTAAATTTTCACACACTAGATTTAGCATATGTTGATGATTTTTGGCTGAAACAATTATTACAATGATGGTTACTCAGTGGTGATTTTTTAATTTCCTTATTCATCTACATTTATCAATTCACATTCAACTGTGAGAAAATCCCTGTCTTCTACACTTATCTGTTTATTCCTTTATTTATATGTGCATATACTTATGGATAACTATTTTCTTCCAAGTGATGTAATACATTAACATCATTATTTATTTTGATTCTCACATTATCCCAGATTGGGCCATTAGGAGCCCCTAGATGTTAGCACATATATCATTTTGACAAGTCTCCCTCATTATTTGAGCATTTCCTCACTTTCTGGCACAAGACACTCCAGATTCATCTTGTACTTTTCCTGTTCTGGTCTTTGAGTCAGGCCTTTCTCTAAGGAACTCTTCTATAGTGAAGGGTGGCTTTTAGAAACCAAGATCTGGGCACTGGGTGTACACACATCTCCCTTAGGGGTATCGTTTCTGGGCCCTCACAGTGGACAGAGCTATCAATCACACACACACACACATATTCACACACACACACACACACACACACACATAAAATGTAGCACCTGTATACATTTCTTTATCCTCTCTCTCTATATCTATCCATCTATCCATCAAACATAAGCTTACGTTAGTATCTCTAAATCTAACTCAATACCACAGCATTCCCTGTAGTCTATACCCTTTCTATATATACACAATTTTTCTCTAAAAGTGGGAAACTTGACTCCCATTATCCTCAACATGTATTTGGTCATTCACCATGTATGTGACTAACATCTCAATTCTGCCAACCATCTTTTCAGCCTCAGCGCTTTAATATAATGGTAAAACCAGATACTGTGATCATTCAGTTGATTTTTGGTTCTTATGAAGGTGCTTTTTGTGTGCAGATAGTTGTTCCATTTGGCATTCCTATAGGGGGGATTATGGCTGGAGGCTTCTATTTGGCCACCATTCACCCCATTTGGCTCCTTGCCCCTGGTCCCATCCCGCAATGGCCTCACTGGCCTTGATCCTAACTATCTATTTATCCTGCTCATAGGTTCTCGCAATCTGATAGCATCCTTGACCCTGGTTCCACCAGCCCCAGCCAGCCTCCTTGATTCTGACACTTGCTCAGCTATGGCCTTACAGTCTCACTGTGTCTTGTCACCTCAAAGGTAGAGAAGGGAAAAGAAGGATAAGAAAAACAGCGGAAAAAGCAGACAACTTTTAAAAATGAAAACAAAGGGAAGAGACAGGAAGAGAAGAGTAAAAAGAAAAGCTAGGTCCATATTTTTTAGAAATAGACTTATACAGACCTAAGTCCCTTAGAAAAAGTAATTCAGTAACTTTAAGCAACTGTTTTCATATTCCTCTCAGTTTAATTGGGCAGTGATTTCAGGTTGTAGCTGAACTCGTATCTTTGTATATGTCCATTGCTCAAGGTTGAAAATTTGCTTGAGTATTAGGAAATTACTCAATTAAGGAAATCAATTAGCATTCTACTGTAAGAAAAATCCCTGTCTTCTACATTTATCTGTTTATTCATTTGTTTATGTATATGTGCATAAACTTATGGATAACTATTTTCTTCCCAGTGATGTAATACATTAACATCATTATTTTGATGCTACTGTAAGGAAATTTTCTACTCTAAGGAAATTAAGGAAGTGTATCTTGCAAGCAGTGGCAGCAAAAACATACCTTTTGTGGAGTGAGTATGAGATAATTCATTTTGTTTCATACTTTATATGGCCAATTAGATGTGTAAAGTGCTGTCATTTGCCAAGTATTAGAAATAAAAATGAGAGATACTTTTCTTTATAAAAGGTAAGATGTTTTTCCACCTTTCACTGGAAATGGACAGTTAGCTACAAGTCTGTTTCCTTGCTATAAAAACAAATATCCTTACTTCCAAGAAGATGTGGGTCTGGGAGAACAGAATGCCAGGCTGGGTTCAAGCTAATTTGCCCTACTTCTTTGGACCCAGTGTATAATTATCTTAAGGATCAACACCCTACATTTTGAGAACTTGCCTGTCTTTGTGCTGTTTATGTCTTCTGTATTCTTTCCTCTTTCATCTTCAATATTTAGTGTAGCTATTTTTATGAAACTTTAGCCCGTGGGAATTTTGGACAGATTTAGATAGTAGTTTTAAAGGATAAGTGGCTCAACATTTGGGGGAAAGTTAGAGTGGCAGAAGCGATAAATAAAGTAAGGAAAAAAGCTCTTTCCCATCTTTCCCAGCAGGTTCTTTAGGTCTCAAGCTAGACTTTGCCCAAATCTAGTTCAGAATCCCATGGTACCTGTGCTGACTTGCTGTGTTACCCTAACACATTGCACTGGAATTGTGATTCCTTGTTTTTCTTTTTTTTCCTATTTGTACTGTGAACTCTTTGAGGGCAGATGACATCTCTGTTTTGGTCACCATCATATCAGTGTTTGTCACGTGTACATATTTGCTGAGTCAATGGACAGATAAATGAAGGCATTAAATGGTAAAATACAGGCGTGGGGGCAGAAACTGAATCATAGATGACATATGGAGATTCACTTTCTGGAGCAACACTTTCTTAATACCTCCAATTGGGTTAATTTTCTTTTTGAAAGAGTTCATTTCTTGACACCAGGAAGGGTGTCAACTTACATACGAAGCATTTCAACAAGGAAGCACTCTGCATCTCCTCCTGCACTTAAGTGTGACTTCTACTGGTCAGAACCATCTCCACTGGGCAAAGAGCAGTGCATCTCACTTTATTCCAGTGCTGTGTCAAATGCCCATCTGTTTGCAAGTATAGATTTAAATCTCATAAATTCTGTAATTCGGCCGGAAATTTCTGGCTGCTTCCAAATATATACAGTCCTGGAACAAGTAATATGGCTTTCAAAGATGCTGTCTCAAGCCACATTATTCCTGAACGAATATGACTCATAAAGTATGTGTGCATTCTTGAGCATTCTGAATCCATAATGACATGAACGACAGAAATTACCTCAGAAATGTAATTTCCAAATTAATTCAATGAGCGTTTTCAGTGACAACAAATACATGGAAAAGTCATTTGTGCCTGCCAGGGCTCTGCTAATTGTGAAGAGCTTATGAGTATTGAGCCTAAAGGCCTACTTTCCTCATCATCTCTTCGACCTCCTTCACCAATTTCAAGTCTGTTTCTCCTCCTCCATTCTAGCTTCCCCGCCAAAGACAGCAAACACAGGACGTGGGAAGTTTGGAATTTTGGGGCTAGTAACTTTAAAATACAGACAGCAGTTCTTACTTCAAAGCATTCACAGCATATTCATGACATACAGCACATTCCCCATGGATTCAGATTCATTACCTTCTTTCCTCCCCCTCCTGCATGCCACCCTGTTAGGCAGTATCATTCCATTCTTGACCACCTTCCCAAAAGACCTATTGTCCACTGGAACCCTAGTTCTATTTTCCGGAAGAATTTCTCCTCGGTATAACTCTCTGAATACAAGTGTCTATGGAAATAAAACCTAAAGGTTGACTAATGAGGTGCACTGGTCAGGGGACCTTTGTCACGGAAACCACTCCCAAGCCATCCTGCAGAAGAATGCTTCCCTTTCAAGGAGTGCCCTTTCCATGGCTTCTGCGACCTGCATTCTCTGGGTTTACCTCCCTTTACTCCACCCCGTTGGTTTTCTGGATTCCTTTCTTTTCCTGAGCTCCTTAGGGAGATGGCCTTGGTCCTCTTCTATTCTCATTGGGACACGACCCACTAATCCATCTTATCTATCCCTATGGATTCAATTCCTCTTCTGTTCTTATGATCCCCAAACCTCTATTTCCTGACTAGATCCCCCTTTATCCAGATTCTTCCTTCATGGCACTCTGACTGTCTCCCACACCTCAAACTTAATTTGACTAAAAAGGAGTTAAAGAATCTCTACCAGACTACCCCCTCCCCCACCAAAAAAAAAAAACAAAACAAACAAACAAAAAAAAACAGCAAATATGCACAGCTCCCCTCTCTTCTCATTAAGAGACTCCACTCGCAGTTGTTCACCCCCGAATCTAGGAGGCTTCTCACTCTCTCTTTTCAAAGATGCAGCCCTCTTAATTATGTTTTCTTTCCATTTCTCAAGTTTATCAATTTCTGTGCATCTCACTTTATTCCAGTGCTGTGTCAAATGCCCATCTGTTTGCAAGTATAGATTTAAATCTATACTTCCCGATACTGCCATCACACTGATTGAAGCCACAGTGTGTCCTAGTCCCTCAGCTCTACCCTTGCCACAAGAGTTACTGATTTTTAAATGCAAATCTGATTGCATTGCTTTAGGCTTACAATTCTTCATTTGCTTTCTGTTAATTTAATGTTCAAAATCTGTTTTATAGTGTATAAAGCCCTTCATAATTCACCTTTCATAATAATTCATATTAATCCTTCACATAAAGCCTAGCTTTCATTTTTGTTTTTTATTCAACATTTGCTGAATGCCAATGATGAACCCAAGTTCTGTTGTTAGGTGTAATAGGTATCGAGATGAGAAAGACAGACAAGCTCTATTATTAATGGAGCTTATACTCAAGTTAGAAAAACATACAATAAAAGCAAACACATATATAAGCTAATTTAAGAGAAATGTAAAGAAAATGCGGTAGGGTAAAGATATGAAGGACTGGGAGAAGGGGGCTATGTTAGATGGCAGTGGCCAGGGAAGACCACACTGTGGAAGGAATAATTACCACCTTATGCTAGTTTCTTACTTGCTTATTATGTAGTAGCTACATTTCCCTTCTTTTAGTTTTTGAAAACCTGAAAGCAATTGACAAACTCCACTCTGCCTCAGCTGCTTTGTATTTACTTTTATTTGTTTTTTGTTTTTTTGCTATTGCTTTTAACTGGAACCCTCCTTCTTTGGGTAATGGATGTTCATCTTGCACGTCTCAGCTTGCAAGCTACTTCCTCAGGGAAACTATCCTGAAATGCCCAGGCCAGAATAATGCTTCTCGGCATCCCACTTCTACTTTTTTCGTAAGTCACTCATTACAACTGTAACTATATTTATTTTTGTGGTAGGTCCTGTAAGATGTCTGTGGCTAGCACCACTTGAATGCTCCACCATCAGTTAATTACTCTATCCTGCAATTTTTAAATGCTTTCCACTTCCCAAAAACTTTGGTTAGAAGGATGCAAAAATTAGTATGTCCATGAAGATTTGAAGATGAGATGTCTATACTAATATGTTAACAAAATATGTATTGATGGCAAATACCAAATAACTCCATTGTATCGTTGATTTTGTCTCAATGTACTGACATTATCCACTTATGTATCTTCTGCTTTTAGGCTATTACATTCCATGAGCTAAGACAAAGGCCAGACCTTATTCATTTTTGTATCTCTAGGGCGCAGCACAGGGTTATGTGTGGTAAAGTCTCTCAGTTAGGTTGACTCCTGTGTATTGACTTGTAATCACTGGCCATTTATTATTAGAAACATAAATATATTAACTAACAAGCCAGGAGATGTTCTTAATACAGTAGTGTCCATACAGTAACACTGAAACCTCACAACAATAGAGGCAATCATCCCTATTTTAAAGATAAGGAAACAGCTGTAGTGAAATAACTTGCTTAAGGCCACATGGCTACCAAGTAGCAAAACTAGGATTTGAATGTAACTCATACAGTTCCAGAGCCCATGAACTTAACTACTATTCTATATCACCTAGTTATTAGGCTGCTTCCGTTTAAGATACCACTCCAAATCAACAACTGTAAACACTGTAGATTAGAATTCATCTCTGTATCTTAAAATTCCAGGCTTTTAAAATTTCATCTGATATTTAAGAGTAATGTCGGTGCACAAAATACATACTGTAAGATCCTCCATATTTGCTAGCTTTGATCCTAAAATCTGACAGTCAACTTCCTAGTAGACGATGTATAAAAACAAATGGTCATTATATTTAGTAGATGAAAACAACCTAGTTGCTCAGGTGAAGGAAAACTATTAAGATAAGAGAAATGTTTTATCCTTTGAAATACCATGTGAGTCCCCCAGCAGTATTAAATATACTAAAGTTGTTTATGAGCCATGAGCCTGGAGACTATTGTCTACTTGCCTTGTAGCAATCCAGGAAGAGATCAGCTTGATAAATGATCAACTGAGTACACAAGCTAGGTTATTGCAAGGCCTAGCCTTTTTCATTCTAAAGAAGTTTTATAATTTAGGAAAGGTAATATAAACACCATATGTTCTGTAGATTTCTTATATTTTTTAACAAGAAATTATGCAGTTTTTCTTTTTTGTAAAATTTTTGTTAGAAATAGAGAAAGCCTGCCTCTTGCATCTCAAGTAAGAAATATATATATATATATATAAATTGGATTTTATTGCTGTCAGTCATCTTGGTTATTACATGGAATCAGGTCACTTTTTTTTTTGGCCCTGAGAAGCAGTCATGTTCAGGGAGCTTGTCTAACCATGAGATTTCTCTGTATATACCCCTCCAGTGACATGAGGGGTTTGGCATAGGGAGGATTCAAGCTAAGACACAAAGTAATTATCAAATAACCACAAAATTTCACTGGCTTGAAGAAACAAAGGTTTATTTTGCCCTCATATTCCTTGTCTACTTTGAGTTGAATGCTGACCCTGGAGTGGTGTTGTCATTGCTATCCTCACTTGTAACACAGCAGCAGAGGAAAACCAAGTTGCTGCTGGTTCTCACATTTGGTCACAAATGTTCCAGACTGGTAGTGGAATAGGTGGCTTCTGCTGAAAGTTCATTAGCCAGAACCACTCACAGTCAACCCTGATCACAAGAGCACTAGGAGATGTAATCCTACCACATGACTAGAGGGGAAAGCAGCCTTGGTGGCACAGAGCATTATGATAACTCCAGAGAAACTCAGGTACGGGCTATTTCTATTTGTCCTTCTGAAACAAGAATCCTCATAAGTACAGAATTAAAGAACATGTGGATTATGATTTGATCACTGTGATATCTTGAATAGCACATAAAGGCACCTTTGTTAAAGAGAAAAACTCACTGCTTTATAGAAAGAAGCTGTCAATTAATTAGGGTATGACAAAGCATAAGAAATTTCCCCTGATTTTCAGCCAAAAATTTTCTAAAACAATAGGGTCAGGTCCAAATTTAGCAATATGAATTGTAAGGAGGTACAAAAAAGTAGAGTCCAGGTGGTGCTTTGAAGCACTTAACCTAAGACAGATAATCAATTCTCTAGATGCAGAGAGTAAAGACATGCAGTCTGCAAGCCAAATTTATGTATGAGAAGAAGTTTGTTTGGACTGCCTAATACCTGAAAAAAGAAAAAGAATATGCTTCTAAGCATGGAATGCTCATTATCAGTTAACCATACTGCTCATCCCTCCACCCCTCACTAATTATACCAGACCACTTTGTTCATTGATTTGTGCATCTGACCCCTGAAGTCATTTGACTTTGTGCTCTCTGATCCTGATAATGGTTTGGATCTGTGTTCCCACCCAAATATTACGTTGAATCGTAATCCCTAGTGTTGGAGGTGGGGCCTGGTGGGAGGTAATTCCATCACGGCGGTGGTTTCTAATGGTTTAGCACCATCCCTCTAGTGCTGCCTTGTGACAGAGTTCTAATGAGAACTGGTTGTTTAAAAGTGTGTGGCACCTTCCCTTTGAATCTTCTTCATCCTGCTCCAGTCACATAAGAAATGCTTGCTTCCCCTTCACATTCCACTATGATTGTAAGTTTCCTGAGGCCCCCCAGAAGCAGAAGCCTGTGTAGCCTGTAGAATCATGAACCAATTAATCCTCTTTTCTTTATAAATTACCCAGTCTCAGGTAATTCTTTATAGCAATGTGAAAATGGACTTAAACAAGTCCAGAGAAATAGATGGCTTGCGTATTTCTCATGCAATCCTTCATAAATAAGTTTACTTTTGCACCAACTTTTGATAGGATTATTGAATAGCAATAATTTTGGATCATATTGAGTGAGCTGTATTATCTACGGCAGTATATGCTGTGGTTGAGAGGCCTGCCAAGGTGTATGACTTTACCTCAGTCCACATGGAGGTGGTCGAAAGGATTTTCCTGTGACCAATAAATTCCTGCTACAGCCTATAGACAACAATATATTAATGGGAAAAGATATATTTGATGTGGCTAGCCAAATTATAACCCAGATGACTATTAATCAATGGATTCTAGAAATAGAAATTTAAGTGTATTTATAAACAGCATGGTTTAAACTTAAGGAAAAGAAATTGATTAAACCAGAACCTGGAGTTTGAATCACAAAATCTCATCTACACCTATAGATAGGAACCCTATAAGGTAAATTTCCAGGGATCCTTTAGAGAGGTAGTTTGTCAATTCTCTTCTCAATCCAAACTTGTTTTTTATTTCAGGAAAAGGTATAATAAAACATTGTAGTGTATGCTTTTGATGAGCTAAAATAGCCCTTTGAGTAGGGTAATTCGTTCTTCTTTTAATAACATTCAATCCTGGTGGATTGCCCTAGTTCCTCAGAAATGTCAAGTAAACTGTGATGAATAATTTTGGCTGTGCAGTCGGCAAGTGATAGAAGCCTACAGATAAATGCTTTTTCTCTGGATAAGCTGACAATGTCTCTGCTTGTGTTATGCCTTGTTTTCTGAGGTTTTAATTTCAGATCTCATTGACTATTCATTTAATCATTCATTTTAAAATACAAATTTGTAGTACCCTTAATCCTACATTTCTCCTTAGTGCAAGAACCTGCATAAGAATCTTACATTTGGTAACAGGAAAAAGTAATATTAATCTCAAAAGCATTTCAAACTTCATTAAGACCTAAAGCCGGAGATCAAGGAATCTGAACAAAAGGAAATAATAAATAATGTTTTAAAAACAGGTGTTGAAGTGGAATGAAGCTGATACTGAAAAGGCAAAAAGAGGTAACTCGAGGACTACTTTCTCGGAGAACGAATAACTAGGCAACGAAACATACAGCCCAGGATATTGTGAGTTTCGACATTCTGACATTTATCATCCTGGAGGGTGACTTGTAACAGTACTGCTGGTGGAACGTTCATGATGATTATCATGCTCATAACCCTTAGTAAATGAATGATGCTTCCAACACAATATTTATTTTTCACATAAGGGATTTTTGTTTTGTTTTGTTTTTGTGAAAGGGTTTTGCTCTGTCACCCAGGCTGAAGTGCAATGGTGCAGTCATAACTCACTGCAGTCTCGAGGTCTTGGGCTCAAGCATTTCTCCTGCCTCAGCCTTCCAAGCAGCTAGGACTATAGGTGTTTGTTACCACACTTTGCTAATTAAAAAAATATGTGGAGACAGAGTCTCATCATGTTGTTCAGGCTAGCCTTGAACTCCTGGCCTCAAGTGCTCCTCCCACCTCAGCCTCCCAAAGTGCTGGGATTACATGTGTGAGGCACTCATGTAATGACTTTTATTTCATGAGATAAAATATAACAGAGAGTCACATAATAACAGAACTTCATTGTTTCCAAAGAGATAAATTTAACCAATACTTCAGTCACCAGACAAAGAAAGTACAACCAAAAAGGCTAAAGAATTTTGAAAAGTCACAGTTATCTCTGACTCCCACTTCAGTAACCGGAGTTTTACCATCATTTTTTCTGTAGTATGTAGTTCTTTTTCTTATGTTTAACACTTAGGAGAAATTGTCAAACCTAGATGTCACTGAAAATGCTGCATGCTGCATATACACCATGGAATACTATGCAGCCATAAAAAAGGATGAGTTCATGTCCTTTGTAGGGACATGGATGCAGCTGGAAACCATCATTCTCAGCAAACTATCGCAAGAACAGAAAACCAAATACCGCATGTTCTCACTCATAGGTGGGAATTGAACAATGAGATCACTTGGACACAGGAAGGGGAACATCACACAACGGGTCCTATTGTGGGGAGTGGGGAGGGGGGAGATATAGCATTAGGAGCTATACCTAGTGTAAATGACGAGTTAATGGGTGCAGCGCACCAACATGGCACATGTATACATATGTAACAAATCTGCATGTTGTGCACATGTACCCTAGAACTTAAAGTATAATTTAAAAAAAAAGAAAAAAGAAAATGCTGCATGCTGTTAGACTTCCTGGCATTTCTTAATATATTACCTTTTTTTTCGAGCGACTCAGGTTAAATCATATTTCTGACCTCTCTCTTCTGCATTTTTGTAGTGAAGGTTTTGTGTTTCTATAATATCATTTTTTATGGTAATCATATAAATTCCTATCCCCTTTTCTCTGGAGTTTAAGAGCTTCATTTAAAGCTTCAAGTAGGTATCACGAAGACAGATAAAGCCTGTAAAGGTGTTCGTTTTACACTGATTTTGGGGCAACATGTTTTCTTTCACTGGCGAGGTGGTAGTTTTACATCCACTTTTGTCTTTTGGGGGCTCATGGTATGATTCTAGCATATATATGAATGTGGTGGATGACTTTATTTATGTAAAGTGGTCTCCACATTGAATGCATATCTTTGTTTTTAAACTTAGTTTGATGTCAAAGCTGTGGTATTATGCCATTTTAAAAATGTTTAAAGTTTATGATTTGACCATATACTTTTCCCTAGTTGTTCTATCAGATTTGAGAATTTATGTAGCAACCCTGTCTCTATCTCAAGTACAGAGAAAATGCTTGATAATCATTAATCTTTCAGCTTGATGGAATCTAATAATTCTAGTAAAGTAGGTCCTAAGTAGGTCCTTGATGGAATCTAGTAAGTCTAGTAAAGGAGGTCCTAAGATGAAATGTAGAGCTAGAGATATCCATCAATCTCTATCCTTCTTATCATAGAACCCACCCATTTTGTAGGACTTTTTTATTTACAAAACAGATAATTTTTTTTTATCAGTAATAAAATTGGATGGTATTCCTATACATTATATCTTGTGATAAGGGTATGACTAAATAATTATTTCATTTTCTGGGCATTTTTTCTTTTTTTCCATTTTCCTAAATGAGTGTATATGGAATTACATTAGTTACTATGATCCATGAACATTTAAAAAATTTAGTTGAATATATTGCTTACATCAAGCATTGTATCATAAAGCTAAATTTATTACACATTCTGTCGCAGTAATAAATTTAAAATGAACCCACTTGGATCATGTTTGTACTGAACTTGATTCAAGTAATATTGGTTAGGTACATTTTCAGCAAATATTAAAATGTTATATTTAAATGGGTCGGACCAAAACATTACTGACAATAATAACTATTAATTGCTATATTAATAGGAAAACCTGATTACTATGTAGCTCTCCTAACCCCATTACGTTATCACTAACACAATTTACTCTCCTTTAATATTTAAGGGTATTTTTTTGAGAAGAATAAGAATGTATATTTGCTAATTAGCTATGAATAAACAGTGAATAGAAATCCTTCATTTTTCTTCCCATTTCCTATCTTTTTATTGTAATCAACCTCACATAAATATCTGTGTGCCAACACAATTGTGGTGTTCAAAAAATGTGTCAGTTCAATTTATATTTTCTAATAGTTATAATCACTTTTAAAATTGGTGTCTTTATGAAGAATGAAAACTTAATATAAAAGCTGTCATCATTATTTTTCTTATTTTTTATTTTTGATTATTTTTTTGAGATGGAGTCTTGCTCTGTCACCCAGGCTGGAGTGCAGTGGCACAATCTCGGCTCACTGCAACCTGTACCTCCTGGATTTAAGTGATTCTGGTGCCTCAGCCTCCAGAGTAGCTGGGATTACAGGTGCCCGCCACCACACCCAGCTAATTTTTGTATTTTTTAGTAGAGACGGGTTTTTGCCATGTTGGCCAGGCTGGTCTCAAACTCCTAGCCTCAAATGATCCACCCTCTTCTGCTTCCCAAAGTGCTGGGATTATAAGCTTGAGCCACTGCACCCAGACACCACCTCTCAAAATGAAGACAATTTCACAGAGAACTTCAAAGAGGGAAAAATGAGTGGAATTGAGAGAGGTAAAAGGTTCTAAGTAATCGTTGACCATAAACAGCTTTTGGTGAAGAATTTGCAATCTCAATAGGCTACCAGCTTCTGAGTTTCTGTAAAATATTTAATCAAAAAGCCATATTTGAAATTTCAAGTGCTCCTCATTTTTTAATGCTTAGTAGCTCTGTTTTCAATGAGATGGCCGTAGTGATGGGAGCAGAGAAATCCACATAGAATCTCCCTGGGATTATTCTCTATTTCTTTGCTATCCCTTCCTCCCCTCTTGTTTTTCTGAGCATTTACGGACAGGCCAGAGTGTGGTCTAAGAAAGGAGACAGAAAACTTAAACAAATAATTGCCCCAAGGTAGATAAGATGGTAGATAAGATTATTTACAATTCCTTTTTCCCTTCTTCTGCTCCAAGGCTTCCCTGTGGGTGGAGCACACTCTTCCACCCCACTGACTTTCAGTTTGGCCATGAGACTTGGTATAATTTATGGAATGAGAACAGAAGCGACTGTGTGCCAATTCTGAGCAAAAGCTTGCATGTTTCTGCTTGCCTTCCTGCTCTCTAGAACTCCTCCATGGAAAGAACATCTTACAGGTCCCTACAGCCCCAAAATGAGGAGATACAGGGAGCAGATCTGAAACCCATTCCACAGCCTAGATCCATGCTCACTTGAACAGTCAATCTCAGGGCAAGCCCAGAAGAGACACAGGCACCTCGCAGTCCTGTGAGCAAGAAGAAATGTTGTAAACCATTGAGATTTGGGAGTTGTTATGCAGAATAATTGTGATGCAACTGAATTATCAGCCCCAAGTGCCAAGAATGTCATAATATTAATATATTGTGTTAAGAGCTAGGGTTTGGATAAAGTTGAATCTAGAGATTCCCCACCCTGCCAAATTTCTATCTGCGTACGTGAATGTGTGCATTGTGTATAGTGTGTGTGTGTGTGTGTGTGTGTGTGCACCTGTCTGACATGCTATGTTCAAAAATCTCTGATATGACAATAAGTTTAAAAGACTAAAATAAGGTATGCATAGTGACACTTGTGTACTTCTGCAGATGATATGAAACATAAAACATGCACCAGACCTGGTCCTTAGCCCGTCTCTACAAAACAGGATGAAAAAAAAAAATGATGAGGGTAGATCTCTAACAGGAATTAATTGATTGTTGAAATCATAAAAGAAAGGGTAAGGTGTATATAATATTGCTGTATAGCCAAGATTTCTCCAAAGTTCCCTAATGTGGATTCCTTCTAGTATTCAGTGTTTACAAATTAAAATTATGTTTTGTCTCTTCTACTGATTTTCTCTATTCTTACCCATCCCCATTAATTTCTTCACTGCCAAGGTCTTAACTGAATATTGAAATTACATTTAAACTAAAAAATAATTGAAATATTATTACTATCCTCTCTTTCACCTCTGACGAAATGAATCCTCCTAAGAAGGACTAGCTTTCCACATCTAAAAAAAAGATTACAGAATGCTGAGGTCTCAAAGAATTCAGGAGTAAAGTTTTGGGGTGAGTGGTTCTTGCCTTTAACCAAACTGTCTAATATATTCTGTGTATGGGTAGGGATAACCCTGGGGGAGGAACAGAGAGAGAAGATATTCAGCTGTAGGAAGAGGGCCAAGCACAAATACATCTTCTTTCCCTGTCTTTCCAGGCTTTCTTCCACTAGAAAAATCACCTCTAGTCCACTTCTCAATTCATTTGTAGTTTATTCTCTAAAGTCTGAGGGCTGGGTGTTGTTGGTCAGAACTTTGGAAGTTCTTAGTTTTTGACAATTCCTTGTGATTATCTTGTAAATGTGTCCAACATTTTGGACACATTTGGATTACTAAAACATCTTTTCTTAACATGTTTTAGAAAAGAACCCACAATTAACCTTTCCCCCAACCTTCCCTATTAGTAACTATCATCTCTACTTGCCTAGTTACTTACTTGAATGTCACTCCTGCATTTCCCTGAATCTTCCATGTTCAATTCATAAGCAAATCCTGTCTGTTTTACCTCCAAATATATTTTTTCAAAAACATTTACTTCTTTCTAAAGCCATCTGCTACTCTCTATCTCTGTTGTTACCAATCTTGCCAGACCATCATCTGCTGTGGACCACAACAGCTTGCTTGGTGGACTCCTTGCTCCCACTCTACCTCTTCCATCTGGTCTTCAAACAGAAGTCAGTATAATTGCTCCCCTTATTAAAATTCATCAGTGGCCCATTGCTGCACCCAAATTAAACTCAATCATTATGAAGTCCTATGAAGTCTTCCTTGATAGGCGCCATGGTCATCGCCATCTTTTCTCACTCTGCCCCAAGCACATGGTGTAAGAAAGCGCTCCTAAAGTTACACAACCTTGAAAATTTGCTTGGAATAGAATGCGTATATCACCTTCTTATGGCCACCTGATACAGACACTGCAAAAATGTGAAAGAGTTCAAGTTTCATGGAATCAGTCACAGGTGTGTTCTTGTTTTGAGAGACTACATGCTTGATTTATCATGACATTGTAGAGGCTGATGCAATAGAAAATATCAGAGAGGAATATCAGCTCTGTAGTTCTCTAGAAGCTGGCTAAAGTACACTCTTTGAGATTTCATTCTCTGAGTCTTACTTAAGAAATTTCTAAGCTTGTTCTTATCTTACAGGAGATGCATTGACCCAGAGCCTAGACAAAACACTAGGCAAAGATCACAAATTAATGATTTATTGTTTCACTCTCCGATGTTTGATAGTCAATTTTCCTGAATGTAACTTTGTTTTCGTACTTCCTAAAAACTATCAGTAGGTAAATTCTGGGTGTTTTAGTGACAAGACTTTCAGACTTCTGAGGGTTCTTTTGTGAGACTGAGAGCAGAAGACCTTAAGGTGCATGGTCTCATACATGTGTTTCTAAATGCAAGTTGTAAAGCCCTCACCTCCTGTCTCTCTGGCCCAATAAAGTCACAGAATCAGAATTGTATTTTTAAAGAGATTTTCTACTCTTTCGAATGGTCTCATCCAATAGATTAATTCTCGTTGTTTATCCTGGGTCCTTGGGGTCTGCCCTGCTAAAATTGAATGTAAGTAATTCATTATGCTAAACCTTTTATTCCTGACTTATCCTGAATTCTAAGATGATACAGTCAACTTCTTTTAAGGTATCACTTTCTCAATCAATTCTTTTTGTGGGTCAGAGTCACAACTGTCATCATGTTTTTAGATGTCATTGTCTCTATGATCAGAGAGATGGAGAGGTTTGTACACATGTATGTGGATAGTTGAACTCATGGCTGAACATTTATTTCTTCTCTAAGGTCTTGTGGAAATTAAAGCCTTTTAAAAATGTCTCCTATTTCTTGAGAAAAAAATATGATGTAGTCGTAGTCATTCTTTTTTTTAAGTTGTACCTCAATTCTGTGTTTTTAATTTATTGCTTGCTTTATCTCTGCATCCTCTACTCACATTTCCATACAGCCTCAATTCTAGCTTACTCTCTGTGTAAACGTGCTTTCTGTCCTGTCTTGCAGAAGCCACAGATTCTCTTTTTTCTGACTGACAGCATACAGACAAATGAGCTTTCATTTCTGTTTAGCTCATAAAGATCAGTGAGTAAACTGGCGATTTCCTTTACAAATTAACCATGAAATTTCCACTATTACCAGATATTACTCTTGCAACATTTATCCTTATGTAAATAAGTATTGAGTCTTATTAGTTTACATTTATAAACAGATTTATAATTTTCACATGAACAATATTTTAGAAAACACTAGTTGATGCGAACAATTTTGAAAATACAATTACTTGTTAATAAAAGTAGACATTATTTTGAAAGACAACCATTAAATTTTAGTGAGGCAGAGCATGTTAATATCATATTTTAATGATTAAATCCTATTTTCAATTTTTATTTATATAGGCATTTCAATCTAATAAATTGAATCACGGAATGAATTAGTAGAAAGGACTAAGGGAGCCATGACAATAGATTTATAATTTACTTGGTGTGGCAAGAAGATAGCATCAAATGAACACAAAAAATGTTAATGTGATTTCATTGCACAGAAGTACTTCATTTCAATGAAAGTAATAGTAAAGCTTTTTGGAAGCTATGCAGAATTACTTAATTTAGATGACAGAAACTTCTTCTTAGACGTCATTTTAGGGGAAGAAAATAATTTTCCATTTCTATGCAGCTAAAGAAATGAAAAGAGTTTTATTTCAGTATATCTTATGCAAAGCAATATTGGGTCTTTTACGAACCTCACAGAAGGAACAATTTTATTTTAATTCTGGCAGCTCAGCATGGATGAAAATCATGGAATTAGATAAGGTCTCCTTCCTATTGACTTATGGTTACTTAAAAGCAAAAGGGAGGAATAAAAACACAAAAATAATATATACCATATTTGGCTCAGGATGCAGCACTATGGACACTCTAATAAAATACTTGTAGTATAATTGGCGTATGTCTTCTGGAAATAAATTTGGCAATATATATGAATTCATACAGCTATCATTGCAGCAATTCTGTTTATAAGAATATATGCTAAGAACATAACAAAAATATGTGTAAAGCTATGTGTGTGTGTGTTTGTGTCTAAATATAGATATATGTATATTTACATAAAATATGTGTGTATATAAATATAGATGATATGTATGATATGTATAGGCACAGGCACACACACACATATATACATACTCATACATATAACATTTATTATATAAATATTTATTATAATATCAGTCCTGAGAGTGACTAAGTAAATTATGGCTTATCCATACAGTGGAGTACTATGCCACCATTTAAAATTACCATGTAGATTTAACTTAAATGTTTAATATATTTCTAAATATTTTAAAACCTATTGATACAAATAAGTCCATAGTGTATAAGAGTATTATGATATTTAAATAATTGGGAATAATAACACAAAATGTGAATAGCGGATATCACTGGTTTGCAGAATTTTTTTCATTTATTTCTGTTTTATGTGTTTTCTGCTTTGGTTATACATTACTTTGAAAACCAGTAATGCCATTGAAATGCCATTGAAAAATATCCGACCAAAGCTGACAATGATATGTTTGCAAGATTATAAGTGTGTGTGCAAAGATGTGTATGCTCATTCAGTGCACTTACCTTTGGCAAGGAAGCTCGTGATCCTGAACTCTGTGTTGTCATCGTCAGCACAGTGGTTATCCCCAGAGCTACCCTGGCCGGTGCCGCATCCATGTTGATCCAGAACGAAACCCAGGATAGAATAACGATCAGGAGACTGGGAATGTACATCTGGATCAGATAGTATCCCATTTGTCGCTCCAGATGGAATCGCACTTCTATACACGTAAACTTTCCTAATTGATTGTAAGGTAAATACAGCAATTAGTACAAACAGGTCTTTATTATGGCATCAAATATCACAATTTCTTTTCCTTTCTTTTTTTTTTTTTTTTTTGTGAGACAGGGTCTCACTCTGTCCCCCAGGCTGGAGTGAAGTGGCCTGATCTCAGCTCACAGTAGCCTGTGCCCCCTGGGTTCAAGACTTTCTCCTGCCTCAGTCTCCGCAGTAGCTGGGATTATGGCATGCACCACCAAACCCGGATAATTTTTTTATTTTTTTTATTTTTTATTTTTGTAGAGATGTGGTTTCACCATGTTGGTCAGGCTGGTGTTGAATTCCTGACCTCAGGTAATCTGCCCACCTCAGCCTCCCAAAGTATTGGGATTACACGTGTGAGCCACTGATCCTGGCCTCACAATTTAATTTTGATAAGGCTTCTATCATAAAACTTTCCATGATAATGAAAAGAGACTCATATTGATTCCTGAAAAAATATTTTTCACTGTTAGTATCAAGAAGCAATGTAGTAAGAGAGTGTACTCTTGTAGGAAGTAGTAGTAAACTTTATTACTTCCGACTTGAAAAGCGCTTTACACTTGTCAAAATATCCAAGTATTTATTATTTCACTTGATTACGACAATTGCTTCTGAGGCAGACAGGAGAAACAGATACTTATTATGTAAAGATCTTCTTTACTCATTGACTGTTTCTGATGCTTTGAGTGCATCTTTAAAGCCAGGTGCTATTTGTTCCAGAAGCCTTTCCATTTTCTTTAAAGTAAGTGCTAGAGGATAAATACAATTGAACACGAATGATTCCTTGAATAATAAAGCAAACAAGTAGGAAAATATATGCTATTTCCATTAATACTTTTGAAAATAAAAGCACACTTACTAAAAACAAGTGGAATCCATTTGTAGTAGATACGTATGCTTTTGTGTCTCTATTATTTACCTCTATTTTGGTGAGCAATACGTGGAGGAGTAAATGATGGTTTAATAAACATTAAGTTGATATTTTTTGTTTGTGTCCTGTTCTACTCCCTAGTCTATTGATATTGATTTATACTACTTTATGTTATCTCTCCTTTATAAAAATTGTTCTTCTAAATCACCAAGTTCTTGTTTTAATTGTTTTTATTCGAATTATTTTAAGAAGGATGAGGTCAGAAAGTTATTCTGCTCTTTAAGTAACATTCTGTTAGTTATCATGAAAGAAAGATGTTAAAGAGCAATTGCTGTCCTATTGCCAGGTAGGACTCAGTGCGAGGGACTTGGGCCATGCGTGATTGCACAGGTGAGGCAAGGGCACTATATCTGGATGAACCCATGCATGTGTTTCCAGAGCTTAAGTCTCAACAAAAGTTCATAAAGTCTGGGAAACGTAGGTTCCACTCTTAGGCGAATAGTAATCAGAAACATATGTGCAAACCATACATGATCCTTTTATCAATTTGTCAAATATATACAAAATGCCTAAAGATTCCTGAAACATATGAAAATACTTTAGATTTTAAAGTGCTATTAAATATAAAGATTTAAATTTTTCTATGAAAAATAATGAAATGGAATAAAACAAGAATAACTGAAATACATTTATAATATCAGTTAAATAACTCACTAAGTAATCTCCTAGCATAATTAGTAACAAATACTAACCATTCAGATACTTTTGTATAAGTTTTCTAAATTTCGGGTGATTCTCAAGGAAAAAAATAAGCTCCATTGTGTTTTTATTTAAAAAGAGTGTTTTTCAAAGTTCAGAATCACTAATCATCAGAAAAATGCAAATCAAAACTACAATAAGTACAATCCCAGCACTTTGGGAGGCCGAGGCGAGCGGATCACGAGGTTAGGAGATGGAGACTATCCTGGCTAACACGGTGAAACCCTGTCTCTACTAAAAATACAAAAAAAAAAAAATTAGCCGGGCGTGGTGGCGGGCGCCTGTAGTCCCAGCTACTCGGGAGACTGAGGCAGGAGAATGGCGTGAACTCGGGAGGCGGAGCTTGCAGTGAGCCCAGATCGCGCCACTGCACTCCAGCCCCGGCGACAGAGGGAGACTCCCTCACAAAAAACAAACAAACAAACAAAAACAAAACAAAACAAAACAAAAAAAAAACAACAGTAAGATGTTCTCTCACTCCAATAAAATAACTACTATCAAAAAGTATCAAAAAGACAGAAAACAACAAATGTTGACGAGGAAGCGGAGAAAGGGGAGGACTTTTACAGCATTGGTGGGAATATAGATTAGTCCAGCTACCAGAGAAAAGAGTGTAGGAGTTCCTTTAAAAAGTAAAAATAAAGGTACCTAAAAAGTAAAAATAAAGGTACCATATGCAATACTGGGAATATATCCAAAAGAAAGAAAATCAGTGTATTGAAGAGATACCTGTTCATTGCATGTTTGTTGAAGCCCTATTCACAATAGCTAAGATAGGGAACCAACCCAAATGTCCCTCAGTGGAAGAATGGATGAAGAAAATGTAGTATATATACACAATGGAATATTATTCAAACAAAAAAGAATGGCATTCTATCATTTGCAGCAACATGGATAGAACTAGATGATAAGCCAGGCATAGAAAGACAATATCCCATGTTCTCATGCATACGTGGGAGCTAAAATAATTGACTTCATGGTCGTAGTAAAGAGAATAGTGGTTTTGAGAGGCTGAGAAGAAGGCATGTGAAGAGGTTGGCGAGTGAGTTTAAAAATACACTTAGAATGAATAAGTTCTAGTGTTCAATAGCATAATGAGGATAACTAGAGTTAACAATAATTTATCGTACATTTCAAAATAGAAAGAAGAAAAGATTTGGAATGTTCCCAACCCAAAGAATTGATAAATATATGAGGTGATAGATATCCCAGTTACCCAGATTTGATCATTACAGATTTCATGTTTGTATTAAAATATAACATGTACCTCCAAAAACATGTACAGCTATTATGTATCTATAAAAATTAAAAAATGTTTTTATAATATTGCTGGGAAAGAAAATAAAGGGCTACACACGCGAACACAAATATACACCATTGCTTGTATATAAATAAATATACTCAGTGTATGTGGATCTGAAGAGATAAAAGAACAAGTTGGACAAAAAAATCCATCACTTATGCATGGCAGCAGACCCCAGAAATATAGTGATCAACAGAATCAATATAATACAAACTTAAGACAGTGAAAGAAATATGCAATAAATAAGTAAACATAAAATTGAATGATATAATTTCAGATGGTGAAAGCAGAATTTGGGCGTTTAACACTTACTGTGACATATGGATGTTTCAAGAGTTGGCATTTGAATAACCCTGAAGGAATTGGGAGTATTAGACCTGGAACAATTTTGGGAAGAACTTTACATGCAGAAGGAAGAGCAAGAGCAAAGACTTTGAGACAGACAGAGATGAGTTTGGAGTATATAAGCAAGCAAGTCATTGTGGCAGGGTACTACGGAGCAAGGGGAAGAGAGATAAAAGATTTTGGAGAAATTACTAGCAGGAGACAGATAATAGGATGCTGTAGCATATAACTAATAAATACTTCGGGATAGTGAAAATACAACTGAATAAATCCTCTAATTTTGTGCAATTAATTTATATATGAAAACATTTTTAACTTAAGTGTATTTCATTTTATGGGAGGAAAGGGCATTTTATAAATTTGGTCTTAGGTAACCTAGTATTGTTGTTTGTTGTATTTTCACAAGTAACATAAAAGGCATATGTGGAATCTAGGCCTATTATTGGAAAACAAAAGAAGATTCTTGTGCATTGTAAAAGCAAATATGAAATGGAGTCTGGAATCTGAAGCAAATTAACCACATACTTGAATGAGGACTCTATGAGATGCTTTTATTCTCTATGTAATTTGGGCACGTTATTCTGTTTCTGGACAGTACAATGCTTCTAGAATGTAAAGTTGTAAGGTTTCTACGATGTCTCCTAAGATGTCCCATTCCTTGCTTACAGTAGGCATTCATAAATGTAAGTTATTTTCTTTTAAGCTGTAATAGCTCATTTGATAACTCAAGGGAGTATGCAAACTTACTTTACACTAAGGAAGTGTCTCAAGTCCCTCTGTCATAAAACTTCATCCCTAATTGATGTTTACAACTTTACCTCTTGTTCTGAGTTAAATGGTATCTCCCTAAGATTCATGTCCACCCAGAATCTGTGAATGTGAACTGACTTGAAAATAAAGTATTTGCAGATACAATCAAATTAAAATGAAATTGTCTTGGATAAGAGGGGGTCCCAAATCCAACATTACTGATGTCCTTATAGAAAGAGGGAAATTTGGACACAGAAACATAGACACATGGGGGAATCCCACGTGACTCCAGAGGCAGAGACTGAAATGATGCATCTGCAAGCTGAGAAACAAGGTTTTCCAGAAATAGGTAGTCAGGAAGAGACAGGGGAAAACTCTTCCCTAAAGCTTTGAGGGAAAGCATGGCCCTGCTGACACCTTGAATTTTGGATTCCTAGCCTCCAGAACTGTGAGAGAACACATTTCTGTTAAGTCACCGTTTGTGATAGGTTGTTAGGGCAGCCGGAGGAAACTAATATACCTCCATAAGTCAACTCTAGGGGAGTTTTAACATCTGTCTAAGGGAACTGAGCAAGGACGGTGCCATTGACTTGTCTGCTCTTTATCTTTGTGTGGACATGTTAAACTTGAACTCCCTAATAAGTTAGATATCAGCTTCATCTCTGAGTGAAAAGGAAAACAGTAGTGACTTTTTGATCAGATATTGTGAATTTGCTAAGGAGATAAGAGAGAGTAGGGACTTTGTATAGTGAAAGGTCAGAGCACAGTTCTGAAAAATGCTGAGTCCACCATGAATCATAGTTACTGTAATGAAATGGTAAGAACAGCAGCTGATGCTAGTGAGAGGTCACGTAGTCACCACAATGGAGTGATGCCTCAATCATGGGCCGTTTAATGGAATTCAGAGAATTCCATTACTTTCTGACTGCATGAATACATTCTAACTGTATAGTTAGAATATTTCTTATGGAAATAGCCCATGTTAGTTAAAGCAACTGAACAGAATTTGCTGATGTGCAGATACCACATTGAGTCTCTAAATTCTTAGTGTTGATAACTATATCTGATATTTATCTCAACTGTCTTAGTGTGAATAGTAGGTGCTTAGGTAAAAATAACAGTGAAATGCATGAAAATATTACAAAGGGAGAAGTTAGGCAAACAAAGTTTTTCTTTTTCTTTTTTTTTTTTTAGCAGAAACAGTATTTACTGCCCAAGAAAGGTCAAAAACACATTTTATTGCTCACAGAAATTAAAGGAATAGTTTTGGAAACATTATTACTATGTAATCATGAGCTTTTCATTGAAAAATATTTAAATATAATTGAACACCAAGCATTACTTTGGTCTCATACAGACCGATTATTTAACAATATGTAATTAATCAAAGTATTGATAAATTTCAAATGCATCCATTTTCTGCTATATGCCTATGCAAAACAATGATCTAAGAAGAGTTAAATAACTTAGCATTGTAATGAAGAAACATTTGGATATCATAAAACCACAAGTAGTCAGTGTAAAGGACACTACTCAACCCCTACCTGTATTGTAATGTTTAGTGCAGTATCGTAAGTCTTTTTCTTCTTTCAACAGAAACTGGGGCAAAGTGAGTCCTTCTGCCACTTGTACAGGTGCCTCATCTTGCCATTCAAAAATGAGATCATTCATTGTGTACCCAACTAGGCAAAACAGAATAAAACTATGAATATTCTAAAAAGGGCATTCAAAGAAAAGAAATACAAATTACTTTATAGTCACATAGGATGAGAAGACCAAACAGTGTCATCTTATAGTAACTCTATGGATGGAGCTATTCATTGCCCAATTCCATTTCATAAATGTCTGTGGAATCTATTCATGTGGAACTCCCACCAAATAATATGAGAAAACAAAGTGGGCTTATTAAAAGTATACCATGGCATGTTGAAACTCGAAGGGACATGCATATACATTCTTTCCTTGGGATGGGTAGCTACTGGATTAATTTGGCAATTTTCATTTTGATTTCATTCTGTCTGGTTTCTCCTTACTTTCAAATTATTCAGGACTTTCTCAACAAAAACTGAAATTGTCACTTGTTAGAAAATGGCTTTTTTTTTTTTTGTGAGACGGGGTCTCGCTCTGTCACCCAGGTTGGAGTGCAGTGGCATGATCTCTGCTCACTGCAGCCTCTGCCTCCTGGGTTCAAGTGATTCTTCTGCCTCAGTCTCCCCGAGTAGCTGGGACTACAGGCACATGCCACCACACCCTGTTAATTTTTGTATTTTTCATAGAGACAGGGTTTTAATATATTGGCCAGGCTGCTCTCAAACTTCTGATCTCATGATCTGCCTGCCTTGGCCTCCCAAAGTGCTGGGATTACAGGCATCAGCCACGGTGCGCAGCCAGAAAAATGACTTAAACTTAGTGTAAGAATAAATGTCAGAAATCTCTTAATTATATACAGATTGCTCAAGGATTTAGGCATGTTAACTTTACTTCTGTTGTGTTTCAAATCTCTCCAGAGTTGCATGTAGATAGCATTTATTTCTGTGCACTTAAACTCAATTAGAAAATATCTACAAAGTGAAAGTGGAGAGGAAATGGAAATTTATGTTTTCGTGAAGATTTTGATACACATTTCATCATTTAATGATTCACCAATTTTTTACATTAATTTGAATTAAGCATTTAATTCAAAGAGAGGGGAGTATTCATTATTGATATATATGGACTTCAAAAATTTCCATCCTTTATAAACAAAGAAAACAAAGTGGACTCATTAAAAGTATGCCATGACATGTCAAAACTTGAAGGGACATGCCATAGTATACTATTTATAAGTAGTCAAGGTTTGGGCCAGACAAATTATATTTTTATTGTAGAAAAATTTCAACTCCTTAAGCCATAATGTTGAATAGAAGTGGAGTATTTTCTTTAGAATTTCTTGAACAGGCAAATAAAAGTTTATTATAGAATGCATGTATTTTCTTTTCTCTTTGGAACATCTACACCAGTATATTGCTGGCAGCTGTTGTATTTTTAAAAAAGTATATTTTCACTATCATAAAGGATTCTCTTTTCACCCCTCATGAAAATAAATAACAACTTGGGGGAAAAACACACACACAAAGAAAATGACTTAAACTGTAACATCTGTTGGGGGAAAGTACTACCACATAATACCTCCTTGATTTAATCATTAAACATGGGACCATTTGTGGAGGTGGAAACTCTTGCACATAGTATCAGTGAATTCAGGATAGAATTGATTAATGGATTTTGTCATAGGTCAGCAGCCTTTAGTAAACTAAAATTTCCTATTTCTATATGGGAGGTATCTGAGAACTGCAGAATTTTATCTTTTTCTTCCCTCTGAGTGAGAAGCTGTTGAAATGTATGTTTAAAGACTACTGCAGAAAATGAGTCAAAAGTGAATGGGACCTGTGGGGCAGAACTGTTGTTACTTTGATCAATGAGTTTCTTGATGCACAACTACCACGGAGGTAGAAAGAGAGAGGAGGCATGGTGTGGCCTCTGAACCAAGTCAAATGGTCGACATGTTAAAAGTAGTTGGGTGCAGTGGCTCACGTCTGTAATCCCAGCACTTTGGAAGGCCGAGGCGGGCCAATCACCTGAAGTCAGCCTGGCCAATGTGGTGAAAGCCTATCTCTACTAAAAAACACAAAAATTAGCCGGACTTGGTGGTGGGCACCTTTAATCCCAGCTACTTGGGAGGCTGAGGCAGGAGAATAATTTGAACCTGGGAGGCGGAGGTTGCAGTGAGCCGAGATCGACCATTGCACTCCAACCTGGGCAACAGAGTAAGACCCTGTCTCAAAAAAAAAAAGAAAAGGCAGAAGCTCCAGGTCTGTGAAGCAGCGCAGAAGGGAAATGGTCCCAAACAAATTCTCCTGGAAACAAGCTTGTATTGTAGGGAAGAGGCTATGTGAGTGACTGGAAACAGTTGGCATGGAGTAGGTTAGGCTGATTAGAATACTGAGTAGGGAAAGGAACTGATCACCCTCCACCCTCCCGAATACCTGGGAAAACTCTCCCAGACACAGTGAAATCTGATCCAGCTGTGGTGGTAGTGACTGGAGCCAGATGTCCTACCACGCTTGACCCTTAGGTATACCTCACAGCATCCACTCCACAGGCAGTGGAGATGGTGGTAGCAAGAGCATCACTGACCAGATCTCTTTGGACTGTATGGGATTCTGCTGCTGAAGTTTTCATCAGAAGTATCATCAGCGTGATGGCTCATTATGGAGCAAGCACTATTTGGTAGAGTTTGTGAAGTCACTGAGATTGAAGGAAGCATGCATCTACATCTGAATTTTGACTCCAGAACAGATGTGAGAACCTGAAGGACTGTCCCGTAGGCTGATGGATTTAACATGGTAGGGACTTAATACTTGCTTATACTAGAATACATTTATTTCATTGACCCCTGAAATTAATAATGATTTGACTGGTAATAATAGAAAACTTTCACTTTCATTCATAAGTCCTTTAATATGTCCATTATAAATACCATTTTACTGAGAAAGTAGATGCACATTTCTCAAAGATTTAAGGATACTAAAATAGGCACCAATTCTACCTCCTGCTAGATAAGACATGTTTCTCATTCTTCCACACCTATAATCACTGAAGACAAAATATGTGAGATTGTGTCCCAATTTAGACGGATGAATGGAAAAATGACCTGAAATTTCATTTTGTTTTTATATTCTAAAAATTTCTCAAGGTGTTCTGTGAAATGAAACTAGCTTTATGAAATTCCTTCAAAGACAAGCTTTATTTAGCTGCTAATACAATTTATAGACAGTATATGTAGCTTGCTTTTGTTTCAAACAGTCATCCACATTAGTTTAGGTATGTGTATTTCATATTCATACTATACCACTTCATTATGATTCAAAAAGTACTTAAGTTTGAAACCGGAGGGAAGATAGTAAGAGACAATGGTTAGGGGCAATTCCTTTATTTGAGCAACTTACTGGTTGCTAATGACAACAACTAAGTGGTAATATTTTCTCAACAAACTCTCAGACATAATTTTTAAAAATCAATACTTTTTCACACAATTCAAAATGTTTTAAGATCCTTATGCTGTTGGTTGGTAGATCTTTATACAAGTCTGAGAATGTTAAAGAGAACAGACTGGTTAATGAGATCAAGATTGTGAGCTGAATTACCTTATACCACAGTAAGCTTCCCAATGAATACTAATTTATTCAGGGAGCAGACATTAACCCTAACTTCGGTCAACAACCTCGTATGTTAGCTACCATAAAACACGTAAACAAATGGCTTAGTGCAACCAAACGCTGGTTTTATCAAAGAGTTATTCACTGAGTACCAACTGTATGGAAGATGTCCTGCTAGGCTTCAGGCAATGTGATATATTATTGTGGAGTAAAGAGTAAGTGGCATGGGAGAGGCAGAAAGTGCTGTTTCCTTTTAGCACAGGGTTCTGTGATATCTACCTAGGCCCCATTAGAGCTGGATCTTGAAAACAAGGCAGGGCCTGCATATAAAGTATGCAAAAGGTGAGGCACTTCAGGCTCAAGAAGCAGCAAAATCATTTGAAAGAAACTGCGAACTCCCAAGGTTTATAATAGCAATGGGAACAGCTTTATTTGTCTAGAGCCAGTTTGCATGAAGAAGCATATAAAGTGACAAATAATGTAAGATGATGTTAAGTTTAAATTTCCAGTTTAAAAGTTTGATCATTGGAAACTTTTGAGCAAGTGGTGAACCACAAAAATTGTAACTGAGTAGCATTACTCTAGCAGGATTCTTTCATGGAATTCGCAAGGTCAAAACTGCTTTCATAATCATTTGCCTTTTTCATTGTGTCAACATTTGCCCTGATGTTGAAAAAACAATGGTGGGTAAAACTTCTAGTGCTTTTGCACAAATAAAGGGGCTGGCACCAAACTGTGCTAGGAGTTACTGTATTTTTACTGCCATATCTTGCAGTAAAAATAATCCCATTTTTATTTATGAATGTCTTTGATCCCTTATGAAACAGTAAATATCTTATAGTAAAAACAATGCCACTTTTAATTCAGAATGTTCTTGATCTTTGATGAAGCGCTAACAATGATTAATTTTATTAAATTTGGACCCTATGTAAGTACCTTTTAATATTCTGTATGTCAAAATGGAAAGTCTGCACAAAATACTCAGCTGCAGGCTGTAATATGATTCTTTCAAGGAGAATCACTGGTGTCTTTGAGTTCCAAGCCGGGACTAGCTTGGGTTTTTTGTGAAATACTATTTTTTATGTGAAAAAAATGGGTGGAAACTGTGGTTACTGTGCCTAGGTATTTGGCAGACCATTTTCTCAAAGATGGAGGAAGTGAACTTATTTGAACTTGTCATGTTAAGGGAAACAACAGACAGTATTTGCTGTCAATGATAAATTTTGAACTTTCAAGTCAAAGTTGGAATTTTGGAGAAATTGTTGTTACACCATGATCTTGATAGCTTTCCAATACTTAAAGATTTTTTGATGGGTTTGATGGTGACATCAACAAATGTGATATTTTGATGTGTACAATGAAGTGTGTCAGCTGTTTGGAAGATCTAAATAACTCATCAATCTCATATTTTCGAAATGACAAAAACATGTTTAAAAAGCATGCACGAAAGACCCATTCAAAGTGCAAGATAGACAAGTTCGTTTTAACTTAAAAGAGTAGGAAGAGTTCATTTATATGGTTTCCAATTCCACATTGCAATTAATCTTTAAGAGACTTAAAGTTTTTTGCCTTCATAAGAAGGCAAAACAAAGCAAAACCAAAAAACGAAAACCCTCTCATTCTTCTGCAATGGTCCACAAGGATTATAAGTCAGAGGTAACATTTCAGTAGATAATTTAATCAAAATTGGCACATAATTAATTATGTGTTTACAGGAAAAAAAGGAAAATTTCAAAGTTTTCAGTCTAAGTCACTGACAAGTAGCTATGCAACAATATTTGCTTGTATTTCAAACCTCATGACATTAGAGTAGCTTTCTTTGACCATCTAATAAAACACCTTTCCTCCAGTTACTCTACCTTACCTATTTTCTGTTTATTTTTTCCATAGTACTTATCCTTACCTAATATTTTATACATATATATATATATATATATATATCGGGTTTTGACATTATATATATTCATCAGGGTTTTTATTTTGTTTTCCCACTTTGTCTCCTAGAATTTACTCTTTATAGAAAAAGAAATTTATTCTCTTTTAGTCAGTGGCATATTTTCTATTACCTAAAATAGTACATGGCCAGCATATAGCAGGTGCTTGAATATTTGAATTAGAAATAGAGAAGATATAAAGGGGAAGTAGGAAGTGTGTGTGTGTGTGTGTGTGTGTGTTACTTTATTTTGGGTTGCCTTGAATTTGAGATGGTAGCAGAGGAAGCAGGTGTTGAGCCTAAGAAGTCGCAACATTGACTTATATGTTGAGGGTAGTTGAAATCGTGGAACTAGATATTAGAAATGAGTTTAGGATTGAAGATATAAGTTAAGAACCACTATCTACATATACTAATTAAAATTATTGGTTATTTGAAAACATCAGAGAGATAATATATAAATGAAGAGGAAGAGCTATAAAGAATCTTGGAGAATGCTTTGGAAGAGAAAAGTGATGACAGGAAAGTAATAATCAAAATAGAAAATCCAAAGAGGTACATTTCAGTTAAATAGAAATAAGAGTATCTAATGGAATTGTCTGATCATAGTATTTTAAGGTGATAAGTTTCCCAAAAGCAGAGGCTGGGAAATCATTTTTCAGGAATGTTATAAGAGACATTCAATGTTTTAGTTAAAACTAACTGGTTTAGTTAAAGTAGATGAACTCTAAGGCTTTTCTAACCCTTTGGTTTTATAATATACTTAAGTATAGCTTTACAAATCTGTCTAAATAAAATGCACTATAAAATAAAATAATAAGAAGCATTTGGTCCTGTTATAGAAATAGGAAGACTGATCAAAGGAACCAAAGATAAAATTCAGAAATCTAAGTATGTATACACATTTAATAATTGTACTATTTGCAAGTATCACAGTAAGATAGTGGAATATCAAATGCACCATAGCAATGTGAATATCTGTGTAGCAGCAAAGTAAGATGTAGATGTAATCTTGAGAGATGCAGAAAAGGCCTCTGAAGCCTGACTTTTTATTTTACATAAATGTATCGAGTACAAGTGTAATTTTGTTACATGCATAGATTGCTTAGCATTGAAATCAGTGCTTTTAGAGTAGCCATTACCCAAATGATGTATATTATATCCATTAAGTAACATCTCAGCCTCCCCCTCTTCCCACCCTGTCAGCCTTCTGAGTTTCCACTGTCTATCATTCTACACTCTGTCCATATGTTCTTCAGCACTATTCACAGTAGCAAAGATGTGGATTATTTATGAATATAAAAAATGCTCTAGGCTAACCTTGAATGTAAACAGGCTAAATGTCCCACTTAAAAGGCATAGAGTTGTAAGTTGCATTAAAAAAAAAAAAAGCAAGGCCTAATGGTATGCTGTCTTCAAGAGACCTGTCTCACAAATAATAACACTCATAGGCTCAAAATAAAGGGAGGGAGAAAAATTTACCAAGCAGATGGAAGGCAGAAAAAAGGAGGAGTTGCAATCCTAGTTTCAGACAAAACTGATTTCAAACCATTGATCTCCGTCAATGGATGACTAGATAAAGAAAATGTGGAATATATATACAATGGAATGCTATTCAGCCATAAAAAGAATGAAACTATACCTTTTGCATCAATATAGATGTAACTGGAGGCCATTATCTTAAATAAAACAAGTCAGACAAAGAAGACAAATACTGCATATTCTCATTTATAAGTGAGAAAAAACATAATGTGTACACATTGGCTTAGAAATTATTTAAACACCATAACTTTATTTGTATATTTTGTTCTCTGTTAGAAGGGCCTACTTCTTTATTATTTTCAAAACTACCTTTGCCGTGTATAGACTTTCATATTGCAGATTAATATCCAATTGAAAATCATGTTAGGATTTTCATTTACATTGCATTGAAATTATGGCTCAATTCTGAGAGAATAATATTTTCACAATAATGTATTTAAATAACCTCAGAAATGCACAATGTAGATAAATCATTTGAAATAGAGTCCAAAATCAGATCTGTGTGTTGAAATTTAAGGTAAAAATGACACTTTTTGTTTTGTAGTTTTTATTTTTTATTATTGTATTTATTTATTCAGTTTTAAATTTTAGGTTTGAGGGTACCTTTGAAAGTTTGTTACATACGTAAACACATGTCACAGGGCTTTGCTGTACATATTATTTCATCACCTAGGTATTAAGTCCAGTATCCAATAGTTGTTTTTTCTGCTCCTCTCCCTTCTCCTCCTCTCCCACTTCAAGTAGATGACACTGTCTGTTGTTCCCTTCCTTGTGTTCATAAGGTCTTATCATTTGGTTCCCACTTACAAGTGAGAACATGAGGTATTTGTTTTTTTCTTCCTGCATTAGTTTGCTAAGGATAATAGCCTCCAGCTCCATCGGTGTTCCCACAAAATACATGATCTTGTTCTTTTTATGACTGCATAGTATTCCTTGTTGTATATGTACCACATTTTCTTTATCCCTTTATCCAACCTGTCATGGATAGGCATTTAGGTTGATTTCAAGTGTTTGCTATTGTGAATAGTGCTGCTATGAACATTCGCTTGCTTGTGTCTCTATGGTACAATGATTTATATTCCTCTGAGTATATATCCAGTAATAGTATATATCCAGTAATATCCAGGTTGAATGATAGTTCTGCTTTTAGTTCCTTGAGGAATGGCCATACTGCTTTCCACAATGGTTGAACTTATTTACACTCCCACTAACTGTGAGTAAATGCTCCCTTTTCTCTGCAACCTCACCAGCATCTGTCATTTCTTGACTTTTTAGTAATAGCCATTTTGACTAGTGTAAGATTATATCTCGTTGTAGTTTTGACTTGCATTTCTCTAATGGTCAGTGATGTTGAACTTTTTTTCATATGAAAAAATGTGCTGGCCACTTGTCTTCTTTTGAAAAGTGTCTGTTTGTGTCCTTTGCCCACTTCTTAATGGGGTTGTATGTTCTCTTATTGTAAATTTGTTAAAATTCCTTACAGATGTTGGATTTTAGGCCTTTGTCAGATGCACAGTTTGCAAATATTTTCTCCCATTCTGTGGGTTGTCTGTTTACTCTGTTGATAGTCTCTTTTACTGTGCAGAAACTCTTAAATATAATTAGTTCCCACTTGTTGATTTTCACTTTTGTTGCAACTGCTTTTGGTGTCTTTATCATGAAATCTTTGTCCATTGCTATGTCCGCAATGGTATTTCTTAAGTTATCTTCTAGGGTTTTTACAGAATTGGGTTTTACCTTTAAATATTTAATACATCTTGAGTTGATTTTTGTATGTGGTATAAGGAAGGAGTCCAGCTTCAATCTTTTGCATCTGACTAGCCAGTTATCCCAGCACCATTTATTGAATAGGGAATCTCTTCCCCATTGATTGTTTTTGTCAACTTTTTCAAAGATCAGATGGTCATAGATGTTTTGTCTTCTTTCTGGGCTCTCTATTCTGTTCAGTTTGTCTATATGTCTGTTTTTGTACCAGCACCTTTCTCTTTTGGTTACTCTAGACTTGTAGTATAGTTTAAATTCAGATAGCATGATGTCTCTATATTTTGCTTAGGATTGCCTTGGCTATTCAGGCTCTTCTTTGGTTACACATGCGTTTAAAAATTTTTTTTTTTTCTAGTTCTGTGAAGAATGTCATTGGTAATTTTATAGAAATAGCATTGAATCTGTAAATTGCTTCGGGCTAACCTTGAATGTAAATGGGCTAAATGCCCTGCTTAAAAGGCACAGAGTGGCAAACTGGATTTAAAAAAAAGACCTAATAGTATACTGTCTTCAAGAGACCAATCTCACAGGTAATGACACTCATTGCTCAAAGTAAAGAGATGGAGGAAAATCTACCAAGCAAATGGAAAACAGAAAAAGCGAGGATTGCAATCCTAGTTTTAGACCAAACAGATTTAAAACCAAAAAAGATTTAAAAAAGACAAAGAAGGTAAAGGATTCAATTCAACAAGAAGACCTAGCTATCCTAAATATATTTGCAACTACCACAGGGGCACCGAGATTCATAAAGCAAGTTCTTAGAGCCCTACAAAGAGAAATAGACTCTCACACAATAATAGTGTGAGACTTCAGCACTACACGGAGAGTATTAGTCAGATCGTCAAGTCAGAAAAGTAAAAAACATATTCAGGATGTAAACTTGACATTGGACCAAAAGGATCTGATAGACCTTTACAGCACTTTCCACCCAAAACCAGCAGAATATACATTCTTCTCTTCACTACATGGCACATACCCTAAAATTGACCATGTAATTGGACATAAAACAATCCTCAACAAATTACAAATTTAAAACTAATGAAATCACACCAAACACACTTTTGAACCACAGTGCAATCAAAACAAAAGTCCACACTATGAAAATTGCTCAAAAACATGCAAATTCATGAAAATTAAACAACATACTCCTGAACGACTTTGGGGTAAATGATAAAATTAAGGCAGGAATCAAGTTCTTGGAAAATAATGAGAACAAAGATACAACGTACCAGAACCTCTGGGACACAACTAAGGCAGCGTTAAGGAGGAAACTGACAGCACTAAATGTCCACATCAAAAAGGTGGAAAGATCTCAAATTAACAACTTAACTTCACAATGGAAAGAATTAGAGAAGCAAAAACAAATCAACCCCACAGCTAGCAGAAGACAAGAAATAACAAAAATCAGAGTGGCTCAGATGGAAATCAAGCCACAAAAAAGCCATTCAAAATATCAAAGAATCCAGTAGTTTGTTTATTTGTTTGTTTTTTTTGAAAACATTAATAAAACTAGGCCACTAGCTAGATTAATAAAGAAGAAAGAGAGAAAGTCCAAATAAATATAATTAGAAATGATGAAGGCAATGTTACTACTGACCCCACAGAAATAAAAACAACCATCAGAAACTACCATGAACACCTTTACACACACAAACTAGAAAACCTAGAAGGGATGCTTAAATTCTGGACACGAACAGTTTCCCAAGACTAAGCCAAGAAGAAATTGATTCCCTAAAAAGACCAATAACAACCTCCAAAATTGAATCAGTAATAAATAGCCTACCAAAACCAAAAAAAAAAAAAAAAGCCCGGGAGCTGATGGATTCACAGAATCGTAGTTCTGATTTTTACCAGATGTACAAAGAAGAGCTGGTACCATTTTTTACAGAAGCTATTCCAAAAAATTGAGGAGGAAGGACTCCTCCCCAACTTATTATATGAGGCCAGAATCATCTTCATACCAAATCCTGGCAAGGACACACACAAAAAAGAAAACCTCAGGCCAATATCCTTGATGAACATCGGTGCAAAAATTCTCAACAAAATAATTTCAAACTGAATACAACAGCACATCAAAAAGCTAATACACCATGATCAAGTAGGCTTCATTCTCAGGATGCAACGTTGGTTCAACATATGCAAATCAGTAAATGTGATTCATTATGTAAATAGAACAAAAGACAAAAACCAAATGATTATCTCAATAGATTCAGAGAAAGCTTTCGATAAAATTCAACACTGTTTCATGTTAAAAGCTCTCAATAAACTAGGTATTGAAGGAAAATACCTCAAAGTCATAGGAACCATCTCTGACAAACATGCAGCCAACATTATACTGAATAGTCAAAAGCTGGAAGCATTCCCCTTGAAAACTGGCACAAGACGAGAATGTCCTCTCTCACCAATTTTATTCAACATAGTATTGAAAGTCCTAGCTAGAGTGATCAGGCAAGAGAAAGATATAAAGAATATCCAAATAGGAAGAGAGGATGTCAAGCTACCTCTGTTTGTAGATGACGTGATTTTATACCTAGAAAATCCAATAGTCTTGGCTCGAAAGCTCCTCCAGCTGATAAACAACTTCAGCAAAGTTTCAGGATACAAAAATCAATGCACAAAAATCACTACCATTCCTACACACCAGCAGCAGCCAAACTGAGAGCCAAATCAGAAAGGCAATTCAATTTACAATTGGCACGAAATAAAAAAATAATAAAATATCTAGGAATAACCAGGCATGTGAAAGAAAGATCTCTACAATGAGGATTACATAACACTCTTTAAAAAAATCAGAGAAAACACAAACAAATGGAAAAACATGTCATGCTAACGGATAGGAAGAATCAATATCATTTAAAAAAATGATGCTTTAAATTAACATGGCAAAATTTTAATAAAAGATGATGAGAAAAAATTCTAGAAAAAGGAGTGATGCAAAAATAAAATCTAATTTTATTTAAAATATAAACATAATTTGTGCTATACAAGTTCTGGATTAAAGTACATGATAATATTTTGTAACATTGGCATGTACAAAGCATAATTTATTAAGAAAAACAAATTTTATTGTATGTATATTTAAAACTTTACTGTGAAAGGTATTGTAAAGTTAAAATGTGAATAACATATGGAAAATAACATGTGTAACAAATATGATACAATATAATATAATTTAATATAATATAATAATATTATAAAAACAAAAAGACAATTCTATATTAATGGTTTAAATAGACAAGTTCCAGAAGAAACAGCAATGGTTACTAAGTATGCAGGAAAAAAGCTGAAACTAAAAGAGATGTAAATACAATAAAATACAATTTTATATCTATGAGATTAGGTAAAAAACCTTAAATCTGACATAAACTGGCAATGTTAATATGAGTTTGGTACAAAAATGTTTTTAAGTTTACTGTATTTTGTTTGAAATATCTTTTGGGTTTATAATCATTCATATAGTATTTGTATATATACACATATGTATTCATAGAGACAAACACAAATGTATATGTATGACAGAGAGAGAGGGAGAGAAAGTAAGGAAGAGAAAGTAAAAGGCAACTGGTAATGAGGCAAACAAAATAGCTAAGGCTAGAAAAGAGGATTGTGAGTAGAGGCTACTAATGCATTCATTTTGGTTTGTTTCTCAGTTTGTATTAAAACTTCCTAGCACAAACATACCAATTTTGAAGAAATCATTCAAATTTATTACATTATCACTTTTTAAAATCATAAAATCTTTGGTGGTTTAAAAATAGCTTAAAAGACTACACACGAGAAAAGAGGTTATACAAAACGTTACACAGTGGGTAAATATATAAAAGAAGCACTTATTCAAAGGGAGAATGTGGGCTGTGAATACACTTAAGTTGAAAATGAGTTTAAAGATTTACTAATAAATTGTAGGTTCACATTTTGTTTTAGAAGTAAACCAGAATCATATTTGGTCTGGCTATCTCAAAAGTTAGGCAGCGTTAGGGTGGAGACACAGAGATTTCTAGTCTGACCCAGTTTGCAAATGCTTATGTTCTTAATTAGCAGCTGGAATTCAAAAAGCAGAAGGAAGAAAATGGTCACTGTTGGCACATGCTGACTATTGCTGGGAGAAATACTGCTCAAGTACATCTTATTGACCTGACAAGGAACAACTGCTATGTCAAAATGTATTTAACTAAAACATTTTTATTTATAATTTGTGCATTTCATTTGAATACTCTTACCATAAATCAGGCCGTTACATGTGGTTTCATTTAAATTATTGGTCCGGTAAATTATGTATCTTCTTAGTAATTACATTTTCTCTAAAACTTCTGGTATAGCTGACCTATAACCATTGTCTTATAAGACATTTTAACATATATCACAGACTTAAGGTTTCCCCCTCTCTCTCGGGAAAAGTGTGGATATATAATTTGTGACCCCTAACTGCTCTTCTTAAATGACAAACACAACAATAACTTTGTTCATATTTCTCAAAACTTCACAGAATTACCACACTTTGAATGCACAAAGTTTAAATTTTTCTGAGAAATTTCAATTAAAATCTGAAAATGACCTGACCCTGAGCCCATTTTAATGAGGAAAGGCATCGTGGTTGATTGGATTTCACTCTAGGAGAGGTTATAAGATGGTCTTGCCTGACTACCTTTTTGGAATAAACTTCAGATTGTGAGAAAACATTCTGTGTCTGCCTCCCAGGATATTGGAGGTTCAGATCTGCTCAAATTTGTGAAACAATCAATTCACTAAAGAGGCCCCAAATCATAACCAACACTGTGAGCCAAACCACTTTAGCAGTATGTGAAAGTTGTGTAATGTTTTGAATAGAGAATAGTAAGGCAGTAATGCCTTGACTGGTCTTGGGTTTTTTTTTTTTATCTTTGATGTATTTATATTTTTTTAAGAGATAAGGTCTCACTCTGTTGTCCAGGCTGGAGTGCAGTGAAGCAATCATAACTCACTGCAGCATCGAACTCCTGGGCAAAAGTGATCCTCCCAAGTAGCTGGGACTACAGGCAAGTGTCACCACGCCCAGCTACTTTTTTGGGTTTATAAATTTTTTGTAGAGATGGAGGTCTTGTTATGTTCAAAGTATAACCATATACAAACATAAAATGTACCATCCTAACCGTTTCAAGCATTCAGTTCAGTCGTATTTGGTATCTTCACAATGTTGTACCAGCAATCTCCCAAACTATTTCATCTTGCAAAACTGAAACTCTAGATTCATTAAACAACCCTCCATTCCCCACTTCCTCTTTCCACTGAGAACCACCGTTCTACATTTTGCTTATATGACTTTAGCTGCTCTAAATTCATATACAAGTAGATTCATACAGTATTTGTCTTTGTGTGACTGGCTTATTTCACTTAAGAAAGTTCTCAAAGTTTATCTATGTTATAGTATATGTCAGGATTTTCTTCCTTTTCAAGTTTGAATAATATTCCATTGTATGTATATAATATTTTGTTTCTCTACTCATCCATTGATGGAAATGGGTTACTTTCATATTTTGAAACATAAAGGCGGGTAACTTTATTTTGGATTTTCCAGCCTCCAGAACTGTGAGCCAATACATTTGTATCCATTAAAAATGACCTAACCTGTGGTATTGTGTCATAGAAGCAAAATACAGACTAAGATATGGATTTTACCATAATCAAAAGCTAAAAGAAGAAAAGACTGGTGACATTTGGGGGGAGGAAATAGATGATGGATGCACAGTGTGCGGAAGACCTTGTGGTATCATGACATGAGTTGAAAGTATAACCTGGGTAAATACAATGAATTAGCCTTCAATCGTCTTTTCAGTTATGTAAGAGAAGAGAGGAGTCATTCTGAATAACCAACCTGATGTTTTCTTGAATGGATCTTTGGGTGAAATATGGCTACAAGTGAGCTATATTAGCTGCATTGTAAAAAATATGACCATATTATTGACTGTCATTAAGAGAAACAAAGAGATCACTGTCTTAATTTTTGCTAGAATTTCTAGTGATAATAAGTGAGGAATGAGAGACATTTTCCTGTCTACATGGAACTTGCATGTAGTGGGTGGTGGTGGGGTGGGCAATAAAAATGTTATCAGAAATAAAATAATCATTTCAGATGGTGATATGTATTTTGAACTAAATTTATAATTTAATGGGATAGGAAGCAACTGGGGAGAAGAGAGCTAACTTAAGAAAAGAGTATCAGAAATGGCCTGGTGTCTTCAGGAAATACATTTTAGGCAGAGAGAAGAGCACAGTTTTATTTGACATAAGGATTATGGTAACCACATCGTTAATAACCACAAAAGCACAATGTTGAAATAAATAGATAAGCATTTCATTTGATAACAAACATCTTTGTTAACAACTTGTCTGAAAAAGTAAACGAAAGTGAAGTAAAGGAGGTAAATGATAAGCCAAACAGAACACTGAAACCAAATATAACAATAAATATTTTCTTGATGTATTAAGGCTATACATTTAATTTTATCTATATTGAAGTTGAAAATGCAAACATGAAAGGGATCCCTGGGTTCTATAAGAATAGGAGGGAATAGGAACGCTGCTTGAGGAGGACAAGAGAAAGATAAACGTTTTATCTATATCTTCTCTCTGAAGGAAAATAAAATTCCAGAGCATGAATATGTTTGCAGATGAGATTGCTGATGCTGTATGGAATCTCAGAGGGGTGAGAAAGAATTTTGCAAAGCTGCTAAGAGATTAATGTTGAGAATATTTTCAAGTTTATTAACAGGTAGATTCTGTGAATTAAAGGAGCTTAACACCAAATCCGTACAATTCTAGAGTAGTTAAGATTACATCTGGGAGCAGGTAGAGCAGGAAGCTGTGGTCAGTAGGAGCCAGAATTAGGGTCATAAAGGAAAAGCCATGCTACATTTATATCATATTATACTCTAATTACCAACTATGCTAGAATATTAAGGGATACTACAGTGTTCTCAGCAAGCTATCTGATGAATTCTAATGTTTTTCTTATAAACAAGGATTTCAAAATGTTGAAATTGATATTAATTTAAGCAGTTCATAGCTGATTGAAAAAGCAATTGTTGGTTTTTTCAGCAGTAATAAATCAGACAAATACCTCTAGTGCACTGTTGCAAGACTTTCAGTCCTATGCTTCTGGGAGTGTGTAATGACATATTATTCAATTCTCTGGGTGATTAACCAGTAGAGACATGCATCATCAAAGTAGAATTATGTACTAAACCTAGTAAGATGATCTTTAACTAGAAAAAAAGGTAAAATACTTTGTATTTATCCAAGTGAACCAATTTAGTAAACATGGAATGGGAGACGTAGAACTTAGTTGTAGTACTCACCTGACTGTAGATGTGTTCTGAGTTAAGAGTGTTTTGCAGCTATCTCTAAGGTATGTGTGATCTGAAACTGCAATAGTAACAGAATGATTGGCACTGTCACCAGTGGGAAGTGCTACTCTGCAGTCTTGATTTAGGCCAATTTTAATACATGGAAAGACGTCTAGGAGAAAGGAAATAGGCAAAGGAGGGAACTCTAATCTTTTCACATGAGAAAACAAATGAAATTACTGGGTATGTTTAACTTGCAGACATAATTTAAGAATACCACAGTTACAATATATAAATATTTGGAAATCATCATATAGATTTTTAAATGACCGATGGTTGTATGAAAAGTTTGTGAGCTATTAAATCATATTGGTTTATCTGTCCACTTCACAGTTGTGTGACCTTGGGAAAGTCACTTAACTTCTCGAAGCATAATTTGACCATATGATTGACTGTGGTCAATATGCTTAGAATACCTGATGATCAGTAAAAATTCAACCTAGAAAGATGTGGACAGATTAGAAGAGAATGGCCATTGGTGTTTGGTGTTGCATAGGATGGAATATTTAATGTTTAAGTGGGGATATATTTTATAAGTAGTGAGTTCATTGGTGTATAGTTTTGTCTTGGGAGGACTTCTGTTTTCTAGCTAACACTGTAACTGCAGAGGTTTAAGCAACAAATACTCAGAAAACAAGAACCATCTGTATTTCTCACTAGGCAAACAAAAAACATAATATTATTTTGAACAGTATCCAAACTTTTAAATTATGAAAGAACTTGGATGACAGTAGAGACTATTATAAAATAATTGTGAAAAATCATCAGCAAATCTTATCTTTTGCCTTAGCTAATTTAGCATAAATTCCAGAGTAAGTGATCTGAGTAATGTCAAACATGTTTTTAAATGAATCTGAGAAATTAAAATCATAAAAACGTCTCATCTCTCTTTAGAATTTTCTATCCCAAAACCCCATTAAAGTTTATTCTATCTTTAGATATTTCTATCCAACAATACTATTAAAGTATATTTCAAGTTTCTGAAAGCTTTTGCTAGTGTTTTTTTTTTTTTTTTTTTTTTTTTTCAAGTTGACCCTTAAAAATTACTCTGTAATTTTAGAGATTTAGGCTGTTCTTTTTGGCAAGCAGTACTTCTTCACTGAGTTATTTTCTTTTATTTTCTTTTCAAATCTAAATAATTTTTTTTTTACCTTTTACGCATTGGTGAGGTTTTCCACTTTTATTGTCTACATTCCTCTTTTTTTTTTTGAGATGGAATTTCGCTCTTGTTGCCTGGGCTGCAGTGCAATATACTCCTCTTTAGATATGAACTACAGAATTAGACCCTTTAGGGAAATAGTAATTGTTTATGAATCATGTGTCATCAATGGCTCTTAATTGTTATTCTGATTCTAGGAAACTATTATCCAGTATTTTTACATGATTAAAATAATCCTTCATGGCTTTTTTTTTTTTTTTTTTTTTTTTCAACTGGCAAATAAAAAAAAAAAAAGTTAGGAATTTTCCTTTTAAAGTAAATAAAAAACAGAAAATTAAACCTTGAGTTTTTTTCCTGCCTCTAGTCCTGTACACCAACTTCCACCAAACATTCCTTAGGGACATAGTCTAGGTCTTAATATAGTCAGTTGTGCCCCCTTCTCTTCTATATTAGTTATTTGTTTTGTGTCAAATAAAATAATTTATAATTGCATTTATGTAAAAATGTATTTGTGATATAAATGAAAATGTATCTGTTGAAAATTACCTCATGTTGCTAGCACTTCATACAGGTTAAAATAATTCAGGTAATGGCATCTGATAAGTAATCAGTAAACTAATGCACTCTAATCCTGAGAAGGAAAGTTAGTGATCACTTTAGTAGTTTATCTTCACTAGAAACTTTCCTTGGTTTCATTTATTACAATCAAGAACTGAACATCAAAATTGAGGCTCAAATTTAAAGCAGTTAGTGAAAAACAAGTCTTCATTGCAGAATTCTCTGTGTGGCATATATGCGTTGATATTTTTATTGTTATTTTCTTAGGTTTCTCCTAATAAAATATGAATTTTGAGAATAAAATGTGAATTTTGGAGATGTATATTGTCATGGAAACTGGCCTATGTCTTCTTACTGACCTTGAGAGTGAAAAATGAGTATTTAAAAGAGAGAGAAATAAATGAACGTAACACATTTTCTTCATACCCAAAAGCAAATATTTATAATATTTATCCCAGAATGAAGTTGAATTAAGTATGTTCTAGATCAGAGGAATAAATAGTACGTTGAACTTCTGACTGTTATACAAGCAGTTGCATGAAACTCTGTTGTGATTTGAGGAATAAGCACATTCCCAGAGAGGCCTTTATAATTTGATAAGGGAAACATCTGAACTTGGAACATACAAATGGGGCCACATTCTTTCCTTTGACTTCAGTGGAATTCTCAGTGATGGGTTAGCTTTCTAAATTACTGTAACGGTAAAGATGCAACTTTAGTGTAGTTATTTTATTTTTATTTTAAATGGCGGCAGAGTGAAACACTATGATAAATACCACTTGTGTTGCAGCGAATACATTTTTACACCTAAATATTGAAGAAGACAAAATGTTGATTTTCTATTTTTTTTTTTTACCTTTAATGACTCTACCCTCCATGAATAAACTAGATTAATCATATTTTCCAAATAGCCTCTAGGAAACATATTGTTAAAATATCACAGAGTTCCTTATTGTCTTTCTCTGTTTCTCTTCCTCTATCCCCAATTTTTCTGAAACTTGATGATGCTGTCTTTCTCTGGCTCTCTTTTGGTTGTCATTTTCTGTGCTATCTCCAGATATCTCATTGATTTTCATGTCTCCATGCTTATTCGTGTCTCAATAAGCAGAATTTCTAAGGTTATGTCTCTATATTTGCACAAACATTCTTAATTCAAGCTCTATCCTAAAATTTCCCATAACCCAAAGTAAATTTTTAATGGAACATAAATTTTCACAAAAAAACACAGCATGGTTAAACAGACATCAGCTTGGACCCACTTCTTCCATGAATGGCCTTCTTTCTTTCAGATTAATGTAGACATAGCAATATTCAGTTCTCCTGATTGAGAGAAAACTTGAGGAAACCATCTTTATGCATAATTCTTCTTTTTATATAGCAAATATTTCAACAGGTTTTCAAAATGTTTTCTGTTGTTCCCATCATTATTATCTCTGCTCTTGGAAATTCTCATTAATTTATAACAAAGTTAGCTATTTACGTGGATGTTTTTCCCCCAGGCTTCCTTCTTGTTTTCAAATAAAGGTTTTGGCTGAGTTTCCTTTCCATAACTATGACTGAAAAAGATAGAATAGATCAGGATTTTCTTTCATTGCTTTTAACCTGGCATACTATGATTGTTTCTATTTCTTCATTCTGTATGTTTTATATTCAATCAATCTAATTTTTTAATTTAAATTATTTCTCCAGGGACGTGTCTAGATTCTGAGATTTTTCAAAGCACCAGTTTTAGGGGTTTTTGTGATTCTTTGGATACTCTGTTGTGTCTTTTTGTTCTTTTTGAATGGAATGCTTAGTGAAATCATTTTTACTAAAAAAAATCTGGCTTAGTTGTATCTAGAAATTTTGATATATTGTGCTTTCATTGTAACAACATCAAGTTTTTCTTAATTTTCACCTTTAAACAAATAGTCATTTAGTACATGTTTTTCATTCCAGTTATGCAAGTGTATATTAATATATAATAATGTATGGGAACTTGTAGTAACTTACAGTAATTCTATATTGTTATTGGTTTCTAATTTTATAACATGGTGATTCATAGGAGGTTACTGAAACTTCCTCGGTGGTGTATAACATAATCAATTTTTGTAAATGTTTCCATATGCTAAAAACAAAATAAAACAAAGAAACAGTAAGAATTCTCTCTATGATTTGTTTTGTTCAAATATACTGTGCTTGTATAATCCAGTAAATTGTTGATTTATCTGTTTTTTATGCAGTTCATCCTGCTTTTGCTTAATATATTTAGAAGTTATGTGGTTAAATACTTATATTTTCCTAATTATGTATTGATTTTTTTTTTTTTTTTTTTTTTTTTTAGAAAGAGTCTCACTCTGTCACCCAGGCTGAGTGCAGTGGTGCCATCTTGGCTCACTGCAACCTCTGCCTCCTGGGTTCAAGCGATTCTCCAGCCTCAGCCACCCGAGTAGCTGAGACTACAGGCAAGTGCCACCATGACTGGCTAAGTTTTGTATTTTTAGTAGAGATGGGGTTTCACCGTATTGGCTAGGCTAGTCTCAAATACCTGACCTCAAGTGATCCACCTGCCTTGGCCTCCCAAAATGCTGGGATTAAAGGCGTGAGCCACTGTATATTGATTTTTTACCAGCATGCTACTCAAGTATTTGTGCCTCATAATTTTTTTCTGCCATTAATTTTTTTCTGATTAAAATTATTCTGGACTTTTTCAAGGTACATTTCTCACATATACATTTTTTAAAATTTTTCTTTACCAAATTATTTTTTTTTTTGCGTGGTATTCTTAGAAAGTGTCTAGTTGTCAACATATTGTTGGGTCTTTGTATTTGTTAACATCTAACTTGAGAATCTCTTTTTTTGCTAAGTGAATTTAACCCTTTTATTCTATTTTTATTCTTTGATATTATCCTTAACACACACTTTTTTTTTTTCTCATCAATTTCTAATGCAAGTCTTCTCTTACCCTGGATTTTCCTTGCATAAGCCTCTTCCCCAGTAATTTCTTTTCCTCTAAATAGGAATTTTGTATCATCTATGGTTTCAATTATAAGCCGTAAATATGTACTTTTGAGGGCATAGGACCATTGATAGTTTAGATAAGATAGTCTTTTCTAAGTTAGTTATTCATTGCTAATTTTGTTCTTCTCTTATTCACTTTCTCCTTTGTTTTAACAGTATACCATTAACATTTGCTTATTACCTTTAATTGAATTATTATATTGGCATAAATATAATTTATATCATTATATTTCAGGTAGGCTCTGAAATTCTTGAAAGCAGAGACTTTTTTGCTTCATTTGTTGTTATCCCACCCAAAATAATATGTGGAATATATTAGGTATTTGATAAATATTTTTCAATTGATGCCTAAATGAAAGAATATTTCCCAGGCCACTTGGAACAGTCTTGACCATTGACATATACTTATTGAACTTTTACTGAATTTAAGGAAGTTGTATCATTACAAGCCAATAAAGTGTTTGCTTTTAAATTATGTTTCCTTTTTGCCTGTTTCCCATGTCTTAATATTATTGAACACTTTCTTTTCTTCCTTTTTGTAGTCCGATTTCATTCAAAAGTGGACCCTGGGATTCTTACAGCTCTTGCTTTCCAGTAGGTTAAACATTTTTTGCCCACTTTCCAGTGGGTTCCACTGATCTACGATCTTTTATCTTGACATTTTAGCCACTATTTAAAGAGAAAGAAAAAAATAGATATAAATTTTTCTTAAAATATATATATACACATATATGTAGATTCGTATGTATGAATATATATATACACGTATATGCATATGTACACCGAAATGTAGGTATTTCTTAATATATATGTATGTATTATATATTATATGTGTGTGTGTCTATATATATGTAATTGTCCTAAAAAAGTTTTAAGAAAAAAAAGTCTTCAGAAGCTTCTACTTTGACTGACATTAGCATCTGCTGTGGGAGTTTAATAAACAAAGTCTCTATGGTGAGCTAAATTAAAATTAATTCCTAATAAGAGCAGGAAGTACTTAATGACTGAAATATTAAACAACCCCTTGAACAACCCACTCATATTTCTTATAGAGGAATTAAGAAAAAAGGGGAAAAGAAAAGAGACTGTCTTTTCTTATGTTGAGAAATGTTCTGAGAAAGGCAGACACATCAGAGGTCTTACTGTGTCAGCTTTTGTGCCCTGCAAAATAGCACCAGTAAGCTTTCCTTACTCAAAACAGAAGCCCAGTGATCTAACCAACCCTCAGGCACTGTACTTTTTCTCATCTTTCTTTAATAAGTAACATTCGTGGAATAAGAGATTTCACTCACTGCTCCCACTTCCTCATCACTCACCTAAAAAAAAACCAAAACCTTTTTAGATTCCAGCTTTGACCATCATTAGTCTAATCACATTTGTCTTTGTTAACAGTAACAGTTGCTTTTTTCAAGCACCTTACAAAACTTTCTTTGCAGCATTTGATTTTGTTACACAAAACTCCTTCATAGTCCTTTCTCTTCTGAGGTTGAACAGTGTTGATTTTAATCTGCCATCCTTGCCTTTGTCTGGAATTTTTTTCCAACAACTTCTAAATGTAGGCATTTCTTAAGGGTCTGTTCTTGTTCGTGTTTTGTTTTCCTCTACATTCTCCTCTTCAGCTATTTCATCTGATTCCTTGAACCACTCTGTATATGGCTTTTAAGAGTTGATCTTCACTTTTCACTCCCTCTTTGGCTTTGACCTAAATTTCCCAGATCTCAAACATATTAAGATGGATTTTATCAATTGTCCCATCAACATTTGTTTCTCATCCCCTGTTCCCTTTCTTCGTCAGTGCTTCTAAACTGATCCCATTTGTCTAAGCTTCTTCACTCGGACACACAGGAAGTCAGTGACTTCACATCCACTGTGAATCAACCTCTCCCGTTTCTACTTTCCACATAAGTGTGCTTTATCCTACTTTCTGTTCTTTTTGTTGGAAAATTATGAAAACTTCTTAAATAATCTTGGTTCATTTAACTAAAATAATCTTTAAGAGGTACAGCAAGGACCAAACAATTTTCTTGCCCCTTATATGTCGAACCATTTCTCACACCTGTTGATTAATATCCACACCCCACCCCCGGACTTAGTAATTAGGGTGCCACTTATAGGGTCGTGCACATTTTTAAACTCTATGCCCTAAATGTACTTAATTTTTCAATCAAGGTATACAATCAGCCTGTCCTCAAATTGCCCTTCTTCAATTTCAAAATCAACTCTGCTGCTTCTCCCCACGTAGATTGATTGCTAAGTAGCTCCCCAAATTTTAATTTATTTTATTTCCTCTCATTTACGTGAGAACTTTATCCATATGTGTGCTAATTACTTAAGAACTACTTTTAAAAATAATTAATTTAAATTTTCTGAGAAGGAGTTATCAGAGAAATTCATATTTCCACTTCTTAAGTAAAACCAAATGGGAGAGGGAGGGCGATAGTCACGTTGCCCCACAAAGTTGGTCCGCCATCTAGTGACAACTCCATCACACTACAAGCCTTGTCTTTGACACCTGGAGTCTGAGGATCGGCCTTCAAATTTTCCTCAAGGAATGTGTCAAACAGTCCTTTTATTCCCCCTCGTAAAACATACTGTCATAAGAGAAAATATTGCATATTGCTTAATTTTTATATGAGATTAAACACTGTAAACAATTAATTTAGGTCTGATTATATAGATCAGAGAAAGGGTAGGATGTGAACATTTCACCTGTATTAACCTTAATCAGTGAGGCATATGGGTCTACTTTGAAAGAAGAAATTTAGAGGAATACCTGAAAGTTTAAATAAATCTGTGAGAAAGTGTGAGAAATTTTGTCTTCTGAGATAACATACATAACATACCCAGCAGAGTGACATTAAAATAATAAACATTGGTTATCAGCAGCAGCATAAGTTTGGAGGCAGTTTGTCATTGTCACCTTTGTGAATTGGAGCCGAATATTCAATCATTCAACATGACCATTTTCACATTTGAAAACACAGGGATAACAATATCTTTGATGTCAGTATAAGAAAAATATACATAGACACTTGGTTGATAAGAGGCTCCCAATAAATCAGTGATAGTTTGTTTTTAATGATTGCCATCCTTTTCACTTCTGATGATGTGTATGGAAACATGTATCTAAATTTCAAGCTTTAAAAATCTGTTATTTCTAGATCCTCAATTTGTTTCTTTCTCATAGTGCAGAGTGCATGTATTGGTAGGTATCATTATTTTCAGCACCTGGTGAAAGGTTATATGCCTATTCAGTAAATACGTGACCAAAATGATTACAAAATAAATTAGCCATCTTAGGCATTCAAAGTTTGTATCTACTATATTGTAAAAGTATTTTAAAAAGTAAGTGGTTCATACTTACAGCTTTCCAGTTGCATTATACATGTTTGTACATCCATGGGAAAATTCTTGAGATCCATTGGACAGGAAAGTGTTAATGTTAATCTGAAAGTGAAAGTAATTTTTTTTAAAGGAAATTTATGGCATTGCATTAATATTCTATTGTACAGGAGAAACAATGTTGCTTTGGTAATGACTAACTCAGATTTAAGTAAAAATTTTTCCAACTTCTGTATCTTACTTACTATAAAATAGCTTGCCCTTATACACAAATCTGGCTTTGGTGGACTAGGGGTTGGAATAGCTGCATATCTTAGGTTGGTGCAAAAGTGATCGTGGGTTTTGCCATGAAAAGTGCTGGCAATACAGCAATTACTTTTGCACCAACCTAAATATAAACATTCTGTCATATTTATATATCTATGTGTTTGTTTGTTCAGGTAGAAGGGCTGTGGATGTCTAGAAAATGTCTGTATTCCAAGACAACACCCTCAAAAGAGAAATTTGAGAGTGGATCCTATAAAATTAATGCCAAACGTCAAAAGGTATCTTTTCTTGCAAATCACATGCAATATTCTAGAGGCATTGGAGTTCTAAGCGTGGAAAAGCAGCGTGGATAGGAGCAATCATATGTAACTTTCAATTATCATTCTAACGACCCTGACGTTGTCAGTGAACATTCAGCAGTGTATTTAGCAAAGTGAATCTGGAAGACTTGAAAAGTTCAGCCTCACATTCCCTGGTGTGGGGATAAGGGAATCATTAGCGTCAGGAAATAGCCCCTTAGAATATTCATGATCTGATTCTATGCTCATCAAACAAACTTCTGATTTGGCTTCACACAAAGGATAACCTAGATGCTGTATACCAGTATTCTGCTCATTGGAAAGGCTCTCCTCCAACTTCCAGAGAGAATTAGTATGTTGATATTCCAGAAAATTCATCACCTTTGAATACTTTTTGCTGGAAAAGCATTCTACCCAGATCTCTTCAGGGTAGTTTTTGTAGTTCCTAGACCTGAGAAAGAGATGGTGGGATCCACTCAAGTTTGTTCAAATGAAGTTCTTTTCTGAGAACTCTTCAGCAAGCCTCTTGTATTGAGAATATTCCCATTGAAGTTCATTGTATTCATGAGCACCCTAGGTGGATTCGTTTATTTAAACTTTCTGACCCTAGGCAGATTACTTCAAATCCCGTATTTTGCAGTTTTCTCATCTTTAAAATGAAGATAACAATAGTACGTACTCCAGAGAGTCGCTATGAGCAGTACATGAGTTAACACACATAAGTGCTTAGACAAGTGCTTAAGCCATAGCAAACACTCAACAAACAGTGGTTATTAGTGATTATTAGTATATTCAACCACTCCTAGACCCCTTCATTTACTCATCCCCCAAATTCTATAGTGTGGGCACAAAGATGACTAAATTAAATTACATATTAAGAACTATTTAGCCAGGTGTGGTGTCTTACGCCTGTAATTCCAGAGCTTTGGGAGGCTAAGACAGGAAGTTCACTTCAACCCAGTAGTTTGAGATCGTCCTGGGCAACATAAAAATACTCCATCTCTACAAAATATATATATATATATATTTTAAATTAGCCGGGTGTGGTATGTGCACCTGTAATCCTGGCTACTCAGGAAGCTGAGGCAAGAGTATGACTTGAGCCCAGGAGGTTGAGGCTGCAGTGAGCTAGGATCACACTGCTGAACTCTAGCGGGGGTGACAGAGCAAGACCTTGTCTCTTAACAAAAAAAAAAAAAAAAAAAAAAA